>NW_004444033.1:2927191-2986874 GCF_000243295.1 Trichechus manatus latirostris | reverse complement strand
AGCATGTTCTTCCCTTTTGGTTTTCTAACTCCAGGTCTTGCACATGTCATTACAATATTTTACTTTGTCTTCTAGAGCCACTCTTTGAAATCTTCTGTTCAGCTCTTTTACTTCATCATTTCTTCCATTTGCTTTAACTACTTGACATTCAAGAGCAACTTTCAGAGTTTCTTCTGACATCCATTTTGGTCTTTTCCTTTTTCCTGTCTTTTTTTATTATCTTTTTAAAAATTTTTATTGTGCTTTCAGTGAAAGTTTACAACTCAAGTTAGTTTCTCATACAAAAATTTATACACACATTGTTATGTGACCCTAGTTGCTATCCCTATAATGTGACAGCACACTCCTCCTTTCCACCTCGGATTTCCCGTGTCCATTCAACCAGCTCCTATCCCTTTCTGCCTTTTCAGCTTGTCACCAGACAGGAGCTGCCCATTTAGTCTCATGTACCTACTCTTCACAAGTATCATTTTATGTCTTTTCTGTCTTTTTAATGACCTCTTGCTTTCTTCATGTATGATGTCCTTGATGTCATTCCACAACTTGTCTGGTCTTTGGTCATTAGTGTTCAATGCATCAAATCTATTCTTGAGATGGTCTCTAAATTTAGGTGGAATATACTTAAGGTCACACTTGACTCTCATGGACTTGCTCTAATTTTCTTTAGCTTCAACTTGGACCTGCACATGAGCAATTGATGGTCTGTTTCACAGTTGGCCCCTGGCCTTGTTCTAACTGATGATGTTGAGCTTTTCCATCGTCTCTTTCCACAGATGTAGTCAGTTTGATTCCTGTGTATTCCATCTGGCGAGGTCCATGTGTATGGTCACCCTTTATGTTTTTGGAGAAAGGTATTTGCATTGAAGAAGTCACTGGTCTTGCAAAATTCTATCATGTGATCTCTAACGTCATTTCTATCACCAAGACCATATTTTCCTACTACCAATCCTTCTTCTTTGTCTAATTTTTGCATTCCAATTGCCAGTAATTATCAACGCATCTTGAGTAAGACTATCATATTTAAGAACAGTTTCAGCACTACCACTCTGCATTTGAGAAAAGGCATTGGTGGTTCAGTGGTGGTTCAGAATTCTCACCTTCCGTGCTTGAGACTCGGGCTCAATTCCTAGCTAATGCACCTCATGTGCAGCCACCACCTGTCTGTCAGTGGAGGCTTGCGCGTTGCTATGATGCTGAGCAGGTTACAAGCAGAGCTTCCAGACTGAGACAGACCAGGAAAAAGGGCCTGGACATCCACTTCCAAATATCAGCCAGTGAAAACCGTGTGAGTCACAAAGGTCCAGTTTGCAAATGATCACGGGGCTGGTGCAGGACCTGGCAGTGCTTCGTTCTGTCGTGCATGGTTCGCCTTGAGTCAGAGGTTATCATGAGTTGGGGGCTGACTCGACAGCAGCTGACAACAACAACCATGTCCTGTAATATGCCTGTCTCTTTGCCCCAATCAGAGACACGACCTGGGCTGGGGCCCACTCTCTGAGGACACACTTCATTTTTATACTGGATTCAGACCCCATCCCCTTCAACCACCTCACTTGTCCCCTCTCCAACAGAAGCTCCAGGTCAGTGCTCCTCCCACCCTGCCCCCAGGCTCCTCCTCTGTGCCCCTCCAGCTCCATGGCTTGTCCCCTACCATGGCTTTAACCTCTTTGCCTGCAACATCACTGTCAGGGATGGTGACTCTGGAACCAGGCACTGGCCCCAGGCCCTGAGCATAGCACCTGGCCCACAGCTAGCCCTCAGTGTTTGTGGAAAGCTTGGTGGCCCTGTGCCACTGAGCCCACAGAAGGCCTCCTGGGCCCAATGGGGACAGCGGTCAGCGTCGGTCTGACCTCTTCACTACCCTGTCCGGAGTCATGACCTGTCCGACCTTGGGGAAGAAGCCAATGACAGAAGCTGGAAGATGTGGTTGGGAGACCTTGGCAGGGCAGAGGGCTGGCACTTTAACTGCATAATTATTTCCTCAGTAATGATAGTGCTGGAAGATGAGGATTACTGCCTGCGGGATGGATGGTGTAAGGATGGGTGAGTTATATTTTCCCAGATAAAAGCACCGATTGCCTATAAACTCTGATTCTGCCTGATGTAAAAGCCACTTTATTGCACACCCAGAAATTACTACCCGTATAAAAGCACATTATTGTGATGTAAAAATAGATTTTTATATAATTTTTTCATGCTGCCACCTTATAATTCCTCATTTCCGAGCTCCCTGAGATGCACTGAGGTTTATTTTTCTCTTTTAATTGTTTGCCATGGCACACCAATTTATGATGAGATATTCTCCCTAAGATCAGAGCAGGGCCAGGATATAAATATCGGCTCTCACTTCATGGCAGGCAGGGCCCTGGGCACCCAAAATGCCACTCAGCAACATCAGGTCCCATGGTGATGCCACAATTTGGGGTGGGGGTGGGCTGTGGTTTCATCCTCTACTGATGCCTTCTGGCAGGGCAGGAAAGGGGGCAGGGCTCCATCCCTCCCACCTGACCCAGGGAGGGCAGTACTGCCCCACCTTTTGGCGGCCCTCTGCCGGCTTGAAGGCAGTCCAGAAACTGTGTGCCCTGTGGGGGCCTAAGCCCCACTGGCCTGACCCATCTGACTTCTGGGGCTGTCCCTCTCCTGTGCCTTAATTGTCTGGAAAATCCCATACCCCCAGAAAGCCCCCTTTCAGAGCTGTGGCCTTTCCCACGTGACCCCTTTCCCTGGGTTTCCTCCCAGGTGCACAGCTTAGAGCCCTTACTTTGGGAGATATGAATTAATCCCTGGTACTCCCTAGGTCCCTGCAGAAAAACCCAGCTCTCAGGTCCCACCCAGCCAGGCTGCCTCCCCTCTGCAAAGGGCAAAGACTCCTGACCCCTGAAGACTCTGTCCCCACTACCAGGGCAGAGGAGGGTCTTTACAGTATGGTGATGGGAGTTGTGAGCTGAGGGCGGCACCCAGGCTAACCTGGGCAGCGTCTCCTCACTCCTCACTCCTCACCCCAGGGGAGCCCTCAGCAGCCATCCCCTCTCCTGACCTGGACCTGGGCCTCCTTCCCAGCTCCTGATTCCCAGGCACGCACTGGACCAAGCCAGACTCGCTGAGTACCTCTGTCTGCATCCAAAAGTTGCGACAGGGCCGGACAGGGCCTTCCCGATAGTCAGCTGGCCCCGACAGGCTTTGGGGTGCCTCTTCTCCTCTGACAGCGCGGGCCAAGTCGGTGATGAATGAATAAATGGATGTTACATCGGTGCTTCTCAAACTTTGCTGTGTATCAGAATCACCTGCTGGGCCCCACCCCCAGAGTTTCTGTTTCAGTAGATCTGGGGTGGGGCTGAGAACTTGGCGTTTTTACCACGTTTCCACGTGCTGCTGTTGCTGCTGGTCCAGGGACCACATTTTGAGAACCACCAGCTCAGATTGTGTCTCTCTCCTCCTAGTGGATGGGGATTAGGGAAAGTTATCTGCAGTGTGGACCAACGAAAGATGGGGAGCCACCCGGTGACCCCATCACAGTTCTTGGGACAAGGATGGGGGAGGGGAGAGTAGGTAAGAACCGATTGCGGGAAGTCCCCAGAGACCTCAGACCCTGCTAGGGAGGTGCTGGTGGAGGGAGCAGGGGACTAAGTCTCGGGAAGCGAGGTCCGGCAGCTGAGAAGCGGTGGGCTTCTCTAGGGCTGGGTCCTAGGGAGTGCAGGCTGGCAGTGCCCAGCGGCTCCCGTCCTGCCCGCGTCCGGACCTACGGGCTAGGGCAGGCTCGGGCCAACCCGCGCGGAGCCCCGACAGAGAGGCCGGAGCCATGGCCGCCCTCCCGGATGTGCCACCGCAGGGCCACCCTAACGCCCGCGCCTGGCGTGCAGCCGGCCTGGCGCCTCGGGTCCCCGCGCTCCTCGGCGGCCCCGCTGGGCACCCGCGGCGCACCACACAAGACCGCGAGCCCCTCCTCGCGGGGTCCCCCTCGTCGTGGGGGGGGGGACCTAAGGGCCGATGCTGGACCCGACGCCGCGCTCCACCCTGGCCCTGCAGCCAATGGGCTCTGCGACCTTGGTCACGTCGCTTCCGCTCCACGATGCTCAGGTCCTTCATCTGTAAAATGGGGGCACGATGATTTCCGGTTTTGAGCTCTGCGGAGTCAGAATGTCGGTGAGAGAGAAGCGCCACACAAACCAAGCCAGGAAGGCCCAACCTGTGCTCGCAGCGGGGTCCCTGGACGAGCTGCCACTCGTGGCCCCGCTTCGGCTGCTCACCAGACCGCAGGGCGTGACTAGAGCGCAGCTGGCTGAAAGGCTGCCCTCGTCGGGTCTCGCCGTGGCCCCTAGGGGGCGCTGTCCCCCGAGCATGGGCGTGGCCAGAGGGGTCGGAGTCCCACCTCTGTCTGCGACTTTGGACCAGGGTCTGCTGCAAGGTGGCTGTGGGAGGCAGGCAAGCGATGCACTTGACACAGAGCCTGGCACAAAGGAAGAGCTCCGTGTGTAAGGTCATTTGGATATCGGAAGCTTGACCAGCCTCAAATTTTGCCACATCCTGTCCATCTCCCTTCTTCCCCTCCAGCAGGTCTAGAATTTTCCAAAATGAACTAGAGAAGCGTCACCCTGGAGCAATACAGCGCTTAGGGATTTCTCTTTTTCCAAAATGTAAGGGCTGGCTACAGGTTCCTGGACCACTCCGTTCATGACAAGTGTACCCAGGCCTGATGGGAGGATGGGAACACCTCGGAGTCCTAAGGGCCTGGGAACCTTCTTTCTCCTCTTCCCTCTTGTCTTAGGCCCCGCAATACCCCTGGGTCCAAGCCACCAACCTTTAGGTTAGTAGTCGAGTGCCAACCATCTGCACGACCCAGGGATCCTTTCCTTATAGGGTGGCCCATAACGTGCCTTAGGGGAGGGGGGCTCAGCGTCTAGGGAGCCGACACTCCATGGTGCAGCTCAGCCAGCACTCAGCATGTCCCTGGTGCTCCCGGAGAGATTCTTAGCCAGCCCAACCCCTCCCCGAGGCCAGGTTGGCCAGCAAAGCTCTCTGGCTCCCAATAGCAGTTGTGCCCACCCTGCCTTCACCGCCCCCCCCCGGCCCCCCGTCCCAATTCTAAACTCAGGCCAAGCTCAGACCTCACAGGCGCCCTCTGTAGGATCCAGAGGCTTCTCTACCATCCTACCTCCTCCTAGGAGCCTCTGGCCTGAAAAGGGGGGTGAGGCTTGTGCCTAACAGGGGTCCAGTGCCCAAGCACTTCCTGGAGCTTGTTAGAAAGGCAGATTCTTGGCCTCACCACAGACCTACTGAGTCAGAATCTGCATTTAACAAGATCCCCAGATGCCTCATAAGCACATTGGAAGTGTGAGAAGCGCTGCTTCAGGGCCTGCCACCCTGATAGTCCTGTCCCCACCAGAGGCGAATGGAAGGTGGTTCTTCAGGAAGTGCCTGCAGCTCAGACACTGCCAGGTCCAGGGCCTCAACGCTTCCCTCTCCTAGAGAATGTCGCGTCTCTGCCTTTTGGGGACTCTCCCTCTGAAAGAAATTTGGTCTTGCTAAAGTTTACCACGTTCACATATCTACTGTCTTGAGGTCAGGGGCCTTGGCTGGCTCAGTGGAGGGTCTTTTGTGCCCAGCCCAGAGCAGCTGGTTCACTACCATTAAATTACCATACATTCTTTGCAATTGCAACATAGTAGCAGTGACAGGGGGACAACGGACTAGGTTTGGCACCAGGGCCTGGAGAAGAAGTTTCTACTTGTCAGGGATGCTGTGGCTGTGACCCCGATTTGATGGGGTTAGGGGGTTCCTGCACCCCCTTCCCATGAAAACACCAAGACAAGGATAGCAGGTATCAGGAGCCACATTCCCACCCTCTTCCCACGCTCTCGGCAGACATCAATAATTGATTTCCACTGACTTTCTGGCATGACCTTTGAGTCCCTTCCTGCATGGCGCCCCAGGGAACCATTCTCGATTGATCTGGCGTGGCTCTATTTGTGATCTCTGCCTCGGGTCTGCCCGAGAGGTGTCCTCTCCAGGTCAGGCCAGTCGAGACAATGAGGCCAGGCTGGTTTCCAGGGACCCCATTGCTGCCTCCCATTCTCACTACATGCTTCAAGTAGGGGTGCTGCTGCCCTGGGGGGCCCTGTGTAAATTGTCCCCTCAGATGCTCACACCTGGCATGGTGAGGTCCCACCAGCCCCTTCACAACTGGGTCTGGATCACAGAGTGGCTCAGCATGGTGCCCCTCTATGCAGTTTCGGGCCCTCAAGCCTCATGTCCCTCATACCCTGGTAACTTTGGATCTGACACCGCCTCTCCTGGCCTCCACCACCCTCTGTCGATGGGAGTGTACCCAGAAGTCATGATGGGGGGCCCCAGAGTGTGCCCCTCAGGGCTGCAGTGGACATGAGGGTCTAGAAGGCACCCTTACACAGGTGTTAGCATGACCTGCCTGGCATGGTGCCCTGGGCTTGTGCCCAGAGGGCACCCTCCACACAGCCCAGCTCTAGCTCTGCTCCCCTGGGCAGTGGGCCTGAGACCCCCACTCCTTCACAGCCAGTGGGGGCCTGTTTGCTGGAGTCTGGAGGCAGGTCCCACCGGGGCTGAGGAGCCCAATGGAAGCCGGCGGGTGATTCTGCTGGCCGCCGAGGCAGGAGAATGGAGCTCTGGGGCCAGCTGCCTCCCCCCGACCCCCGCCATGTGAGGCCCCGGTGCTCTTTTAAAAGACTTTTTTCCCCAAAGCAGTCCTGGGGGCGTAAGTGGCCCACACAGCCTGGGTCTAGAATTGACAAGCCCACCACGGCTACCTCAGGACCTTGGACAAGGTCAGCAGGAGACGAAGCCTGGCAGCAGGCGAAGCCTAGGAGTGGGCAAGAGGCCTGGGCCCCATGACTCTGGGTGGAGCCTCCTTCTCACCCTCTCACATAGCAGCAGTAAGAGGGTGAGAGCGGACTAGGTTTGGCACCAGGGCCAAACTCAGCCAGGACACTCAGCTAGGACATGGCCAGCTGGGACTGCACTCAGCCTGTCCGTCCTCAACCACTCCGCTGCACTGACCCCTTGAGAACTCATTGCCAAGTTCTCTACCTGCATCAACTCGGTCTGATAATTACTAATCTGGCTGACATCTATCTATTGACTCAGCTTCTGAATGCAGACGAAGGCCCAGCAAGGAATTCTTTGAAACCCAAACTCTTAGCCAGCCTCTGCAGGATGTCCTGGGGAGGGGGGCAGCCCAGAAGCCCTGCCCTGTGGACTTCATGTCCTCCACTGGACACTCCTAGGACGGATGAGTTGAGGGTCGGACACATCCCACAGCCAAACAAAAATCCTTGTAGACTAACGGCAGCTTTGGCCTCTCTTCCCTCAAGACAGACAACTGAGAACATGAAATGTAAATGCCACAGGCTGTTCCCCGGCCACACACACTCACCTGGCAGGACCTGTGCACCAGAACAGCTGTAGAGAGGCTGGGATCTGCCCCAGAGCAGAGGGGCAGCGGGTGAGAGGCCTGGACCGTATGGGTGGAGCCTCTTGTTCGGTCCCGTGCCTGGGGCCTGAAACAAGGACTCCATAGGCTGGGAGGACGGATCTACCCTGTTAGCCTGAAGCAGCCGTGGTGGGCTTGTCATTTCTAGACCCAGGCTGTGTGGGCCTCTCACGCCCCCAGGACTGCTTTGGGGAAAGATGTCTTTAAAAAGAGCTGGCACCACCAAGAACACCAAAATTGGTGACTGAGGTTACGACAGAGGTTCTGCTTCGGAGAGAGGGGTCATCAGGGAGCCTTCCGTGACGCTGATGTTCTGTACCTTGATCTGAGTGGTGGTTTCACAGGGGTAGGGTTGTAAAAATGCCCAATCTGTACCTTGAAGTGAGGTTCTTGCTCAGCTCTCCCCAGCCCCACTGGCCAAGCGGGAGGGCGCCGTCAGCGGGTTAGCGCCCAGGGCGGGTGAGGACAAAGCCTGGGTTCTAGTCTAGTTCTGCGCCCACACATGACACAGGAAGCCTGGGCGGCCTTCTCAAGAGTCCCACCAGCCAGGAGAGGGCTTTGTCCGTGTGTTCCCTCAACCGGACCTGGCAGGTGCCTGTGGATGTTGTCACTTCCTCCATGAAACCTTCTGCAACTTTCTCTGGACCAACCAACTGCTTCCTTTGGAGGATTCTCTGACCATCACCCCCACCTAACTCCCTGGAGAAATTAATTTTTCTCTCCATGGAGCTCCCACAGAACTTTGATAACACAATGAACCTCTACGGGCCCACCTCCCTCCCAGACCAAGACCCAGAACACCACCAGTAACTCTGTCTCCCCACTGTCCTCCTACCTCCCCCACAGCCCCCACTGCCTGGAAGTGACCCTGACCCTGGTTCTTGTTTACCATTCCTATGCTTTTTTGGGTTTGCACCTTATTACATCTATCTAGGATGCCCCCATGCCCCAGCTGGCTCAAGGTTGTGTCAGTTTACGTCTATGTCCTAATGTAATCTCAAGTGTCCCTTTTTACTCTCAAAAACATCCGAGTTTGGACAAATTATATGCTCGCTCAGCATATGTGTATATCTAAGCAACATATTACTTGGTTTTGAACTTTATAATGGCATGTTGTATGACATCCTGAGACGTGCTTTAGTCACTTGGTGTTGTTGCTAAGATGTCCCCATGTGGTTTTGGGTGGCCTTAACTCTTCCATTTTCATTGCTGCATAACATTCCATCGTGTGGATACACCTGTGGCATCTGAATTCTGTCCAGTTTTTGTCATTAGGAAGAAACCTGCTATGAACGTTCTTGCATGTGCTCCTGGGGGTGTGTTCCTACACGTGTAACTGTCCTTTGGCCACAGAGGTGGGGGGGATGACTGCTGGACCCAGTGCAGGCACACCAGCTTGACAAGCTGACCCCACAGCACTTGCACATATGACTTGAGCCGTGAAGTTCATCACGTTTTTCTACGATTAGCAGCTGTTCTCCTAGGCAGACTGTGAGCCCCGGGAGGCCCAGGCTTACTCATCTTTTTATCCCAGCCCTCAGAACAGTGCCTGGAACTAGGAGGAGCTCATTGTTCTCGCATGCCGTCTAGTTGATTTTGACTCACAGCAACCCTATATGACAGAGTAGAATCACCCTATAGGGTTTTCTAGGCTGTGATCTTTATGGGAGCAGACAGCCAGGTCTTTCTCCCACGGAACGGCTGGGTGGGTTTGAACTGCCAACCTTTTGTTGCTTACCTGTTTCACCACCAGGGGTCCTAGTAGGAGCTCAGGCCATGCTAAATGCCTGAGTGCTCGGGGCAGACCCCGTCCCATTCTGAGGAAAACAATCAAAGGCGGCAGGAGCAGCAAGGCTTTGCCCAGACCAGTTTCTGCAATGGCTCTGCAGACAGCCCAGGTATCACAAACTGGTGGTCCAAGTGGTCTGCTCATGGGGTGCTCTGGACCAATGGCTGGAGGGGTAACCTCCCTGGGACCAGACCAGGCGCCCTAACCCCCATCGACTGACTCCAGCCCCAGTTTGCCCCTGACATCCCCGAGGGCTAGGCCCATCGAGACAGACACCCACCAAAGTGAAAGCATGACAAAGAGAAAAAATCACAGGCCTGGGGCCAGCAGACCTGCTTTCTATTCCTGGCCCTGCCATTAATAAGCTGGGTGACCTTGGGCCAGTCACTTCATCTCCTTCCTCTTCTTGTAGAATGAGTTTGGACAGTGATAGCTAATTCTTGAACTTGAGAGCTCATCAGAATCACCTAGGAGGCTTGTCATAAGTGCAGATTTGCAGGCCCCACCCCACAGGTATTCAAAGGTAGCTGGTTTGGAGAGGGACCTAGATATGTGTACATTTACTTGCTAATAAATAATAATAATAAAAAACATGAGAAACACTCCCACATGGTTAAAAAAATTAAACAGTACACAGGGAATTACAATACAAAGCAACACTCCTCACCCCAAGGTGTGCTACCTACAGGCAACCGCTGTTAATCATCTGTTACACATCTTTGGTGGTTACCAACTTCCTGCTAAATAATAGGCTAGTTCTTGTTTTATCAACTCCAAACACTACCCATTATCTTTCTGCTATGATACATGAGGAGTTAGCTCACTGCCCCCACCCCCACGCCCGATACAGCTCTGGCACTATTTTTCGAAGCTCCATTTTAACAAGCACCCCAGGTGATTCTGATGTAGCTGGCCTGCCGAGCACATTGAGAGAAGCACTGGCCTGGTGACACTTCTTGGGAGCGACACCAGGTCCCCTCACACCATCTCTTCAGCTCCTGGCTCCCCTACTTGGCTTCCAGGACTTGATAGAGCCTTTCCCCATTTCTGGTGGCTCTGGAAGGCTGGGCGTGGGAGCCACGCTGGCAACCACGCTGTTCCTGATCTGTTGTGGGTGGAACTGCCCTGCCACCTTGCTACCCTTGTTCATACAGTGTCCCCTCTGCCCCTCAGTTGCACCCACTGCACCATGAGGCTGAGCAGCTCTCTCCTTAGGGAGCAGCAGGGCTGCTCTGGCTCCATCTAGTACAGGCTGTTGAGCATCCGACTTCTTTCTAACGCAAAGGGGTGGTGCATTCATACAACGGAATATGCAGACACGAGACGCACAAACTAAAGCCACTTTTAACAGTATGGAGGAATCTCAGCACAACGCTGAATGAAAGAATCAGGCACACAGGAACACACACACTGTGAGCCCATTCATGTAAAATTCAAGACCAGGCAAAACACACACACACAACACACACACACCCCAAAAACAGGCAAAACAATCTATTGGGATCAAAGTCAAGAGAGGGGTTACCTTTTGGGGGTGACACTCGGGAGGGGACTTACGAGGTGCTGGTGTGTGTTTACATGGGTGTGTTACAGGTGGGTGTGCTTACAGGGGCACATTTACCTTGTGAAAACTTGGGCTGTATGGACCCTTATAGTTTGTGCACTTTCCAGAATATATCTTACTTTACAAATGTTACAAAACAATGGGCAATGTGAAAAATCAAGCTGCTCTCCTTCCTCAGCTCCCCATTAAACGAGCCCCCCCTGGCAGGCAGGAAGCCTGCTCTTGTCTCTGTGGCATGGGAGGGGGGGCCAGACAGCTGATCCTGCTGCGTGTGATGCAGCTCAGAGGGCCAACCTGGCACCCCGCAGAGCAAAGCGGCCTGCTGGGTCAAGGAAGTGGCTGGCAACGAGGCCCAAGCATGTTCCCTGGGAAGGCGGACAAAATACTAGGCAACCAAGACTCATGTGCCATCTTCCCCACCTGCTAGCAGCCAAGCTGTCCGGGGGGGAGGGTGGCGGTGGGCCCCCAGCCTGCCTCCCCAGGCTGCTGGCCAACCTAGTGTAAATATTATTATACTCCCACGCATCTGAAGGACATTAATTATTAAAACACATGCCACCCAGGGCAGTGCACTGTAATTAGGTTCAAATTAAATTAGCATCCTCTTGTAATTAGGACATCAATAACCACTCTTGAGGCATCAGCTCTCCAGCCCCTCCCCATTGCTTCCCAACATGGGCTAATGCAAGAGAAGGGGTCCACTGACTCTCTCCCCAGGACACGGGAATAATCAAACCAATAAATAACGTGGAGGCAGCCATGCACACCCTCCTCCTCCTACTGGTCCTGCGCATCAGCAGGGCTGAGACGGGTGAGGGTCACTGGGGAGGAGCCTCGGGCCTCAGAACGTCCCCAGTGGCCATCCAAAACCCTGGGCTCTGCTGCACCAGTTCCCTAAGACTGGGAGAGGCCCAGCGATGCTCTCCCGCCATCTGTTAGCCCTAACTCATCCCTTTTCCTGTGGGAAGTCTTCCCAGCCACCGGAGCCAGAGCCTCTGCCCTTGTCATGGATCTTATGACCAACGGCTGCCTGCTGTACTCCTAGACCACAGACCCGAGCGCAGAGCCGAGAGCAGGCGCCTTGGCCCTCACTGGGTCCAGCACCGCTCAGTACTCTCTGGGTGGATGGATGGATAATCCATGGTCAAGAGATGTTGCTGATCAACTGGGAAGGTGGACAGGGAGCAGAGCGCCTGATTTGAGGCCCAGGAGCATGTTTCATAACTCAAGCTCTGTGCAGAGCTGCTTTCTGTTCTACTTCCAGGCCTGTGCAAGTGCCGATGCTGACTGGCCTCAACTACGGATAAAAATAAAATGTGCCGATGCACCTGCACAGCAGAGCATGAGCGCCTCCTTAAATCCTGCACCGTCGGTGCCTCACCCAAGTCCCAGCCCTGCCTGGGACAAAGCTCAGGAACCGAACAGATGCAGCAGAGACAGGAATACCCAGCTGGGGCCAAAACAGACAAGGAGAAGCAGCATCTTCCTGCCTTGGCAAATGCTTTGCCCTTTGTCTAAACCAGCCTTGGAAGAGAAAGAAAATAAGAAGTGGGAAGGTTCAGGCGTAATTTTAATTGGAGAACAAAAGAGGGTTTATCGTTGGGCACAGATGTAACCAAGGCAACTGGTAAGACAGTGAGATGATTTCAGACCCTTTAACAAAGCAGTAAGAACCCTGGTGGTGCAGTGGTTACGTGCTCGACTGTCAACCGAAAGGCCAGCGGTTTGAACCCACCAGCTTCTCTGAAGGAGAAAGATGTGGCAGTTTGCTTCCGTAAAGATTTACAGCCTTAGAAACCCTATGAGGGCAGTTCTACTCTGTCCTACAGGTTCGCTATGAGTTGGAATTGACTCGATGACAGGCAGTGGGTGTGGTTTTGGAACGAAGGAGTGGGCTGGCATCTTGCTCCTCTGCCAGTTATGCTTATGGTGAATGTGGGACTGGCCTCCTGGCCTTGCCAGGAGCACCGTGGAGCGAGAAACAGGTGGGACAAGCATTCTCCACACTGGCTCCACTATGGATGAAAATAAGACAAAGCCTTGGTTAAGAGTGGGCCTGCCCATCTAAGATGCATCAATTGCTCCCAACCACCTGGAGTAAAGGAGAACGAAGAACACCAAAGACACAAGGAAAGTATTAGCTCAAGAGACAGAAAGGGCCACATACACCAGAGACTTTATCAGCCTGAGACCAGAAGAACTAGATGGTGCCTGGCTACCAGCAATGACCGCCCTGACAGGGAACACAACAGAGAGTCTCTGATGGAGGAGAAAGGTGGGATGCAGAACTCAAATTCTAGTAAAAAGACCAGACTTAAGGGTCTGAGACTGGAGGAACCCCAGAAAGCATGGCCCCCAGACTCTGTCAACCCAGAACTAAAACAATTCCCAAGGCCAACTCTTCAAAGACTGGACTGTGGGACATAAAATGATACTCGTGGGGAGTGTGCTTCTTAGCTCAAGTAGATACATGAGACTAAATGGACAGCCTCTATTCGGAGGTGAGGTGAGAAGGCAGAGAAGGTCAGGAGCTGGTTGAACGGACATGGGACATTAGGGGTGGAAGGGAAGAGTGTGCAAAGAAAGTATAGGGAGAGCAATTACGCTTACATAACAATGTATGTATAAGTTTTTGTATGAGAGACTAACTTGAATTGTGAACTTTCACTTAAATGACAACATTAAAAAATAAAAAAATATTAAAAAAAAAAGAGTGGGCCTGCCAGCTGGGGGCAGAACAGCTTCTCCAGGCAGGGAGAGTAAGGTAGACTCACTTGGATTCCTCACTGCACTGACTGCTGGGTCCCCTCACGTCTTGCAGAATCCTGACAAACAGGTTAGTGGACCCTAAAGCGTCTGACTCCAGGAGTATACCGCTTGCTCTCAACATTTCTCCCCTCGCTGGATCCTCTCTTGCCCTCCCCTAATGAGCTGCCCTGGGCACAGAAGCACCCATCTCGCTGTGTCTACAGAGTCCTGGTGGAGCCCCATGGAAACCATGGGCCGGAGCAAGTGTGTGGGGAAGAATGCCAGGGGCCCAGAACCTCTGGCTGAGCTGGTCAGCCAAGCCTCACCGTCTCCCTGACCTCCAATGAGATCAAGGGCCAATCTCAGAAGGCAGGCTGAGAGTCACCGCAGGCCATGAAGTACGAGGGGTCGGCAGGAAGACGGCCACTGTGTCTCAGCAGAGAATGTGCCTGGGAGGGGCAGGGCCACGCAGGCACTGCTGTGTTGGAAGAACTAGGCCACGGGGGACAGGGCACCGGGGGTGGTGTCCGCCCCATTGTGCACACGCCTGTGCCCCCCTTTCCCTCCCCATTCCAGCCCTTGAGCAGTGTAATAGGCTCCTCCTTGCACCTTGCCTGGCTGCTCTGGGAGGTCCCCCCGCCGTCCACCATGCGCTATAAGTAGCCTGGGGCTTCTGAGCTTGGGGGTCAGCTCGACCTTGGGGAGACTGAGGTGGATACCTTGGAAAGTCAAACAGAACAAGGGTGGACCTGGACAGACCCACCTCAGGGCACCCTTGTCCTCCCAGCTCCTTTCTCACTCACCCTGTGCCGCCTACCTAGCTTCAGCCTTTATTCCTGTGCAGCAGGAAGTAGGGACATCACCCATTTCCCTCAGTTGATTCCTGTAGGATCTCTGCTGGGGCTCTGGCTGAGCTCACAAGGACCTTGGCTTGCCTCAGGGCAGGCTCACGGCTGCCTGCCTGGTCTGGTAGGCCCATGCCCAGCCTAGCATTCTGTGTACATAGGCGCAGTCCGTCCACATCCCTGGCACCGCAGCCCAGCTGCTGCAAGCCTGTAAGCCCCTGAGGGCAGCCACATGTGATGGGTCCTGACTGATGAGTCAGAAGATCTCCAGCCTTCTGCGTGATGGGCACAGTGACCAGTGATGCCCAGGCCTGGAGTCGCCCGGAAGACTGAGGGGCTACCTGGCTTCCCCCCAATTGGTGATGTCTTTAGGGGACATGGTCAGATATTTGGACGACTACTTAGGGGGTCATTCAAGTACCCAGGTCCCCTCCCAGTGGGGGCTGCAGAGATCCCAGGCGCTGGGCACCACCATGCCCAATGGGGCTGCAGACAGCATGGACTATTTTATTGGGCCTCGAAAGCTTTAAATACAGAATGGGGGAGGGCTGGCGAGGAGGCAGATGTGGACACGTTGGCATTTGAGAATGGACGCATCAGAGAACAAACATAATCAACAGGTGGACAGCGAGCTGGGGCAGAAGGGCGGACAGTCTGAGGTGGTGGTGAGGCGCCCACAGGCAGCTGCCTGGGGCTGCCGGGGTTACCCCTCCACTGTTGCTCTTTCATGTTGCTTCCTGATTTGAGGAAAATTTAAAAAACCACTAACTCCCAATAAAAACACAAAATCAGCTGGGTGAAATGCGAGGGCAGTGCCTGTCACCCCGGAGGACAAGGGCCTGCCCCATGTAAGCCTCGGCTGAACCCCACCCGCCCCGACTCCACCCGACGAGACACTTCCATACGCTGAAGCAAAGCTTGACCCAATCTACACCCCCTGCCTGGGTTCTGGAGCCAAGGGCCCCCCAAGCAGAGTGAGAGGCATTGGCGTGAGCAGTGCTGGGGCCAGACCCGAGTCCTCCTTAGCGGCTGTAGCCAAACTCGTCTGCGTCATCAGCTCGGAAGTCTCCGTAGCGCCACAGGTTCAGCTGCAAGAGAGAAGAGAAAGCGGGTCTTCAGGGGCCGCCGAGCCCCACTCTCAGCACCCTCTGGGGCTCCACAGGTGATAGCTTACCCTGGCACTCTTGGCCGACTCCTGGGCATTCAGGTATTCTGTGATCTGGAGAGATAAGAAGAAAAAGGGTGGGGTCAGGAGAGGGGACTCTCATCCAACCCTGTCAGGCCCTCAGGTCAGGGTCCCACCAAGCCTCTGCTCAACCACCCCCCCCGAGACACCCAAGTCCCCACAGGAAAATCCAAAGTGCACAGCCACACTGGTGTCCTTGGTGGCCCCACTCTGCACTGGCTGCTCCATTTACTGAAACACCCTCCCACCACCACCCCTAACCATCCCATCTGATTGGTGATGTCTTTAGGGGACATGGTCAGATATTTGGACGACTACTTAGGGGGTCATTCAAGTACCCAGGTCCCCTCCCAGTGGGGGCTGCAGAGATCCCAGGCGCTGGGCACCACCATGACCAATGAGGGCTGCAGACAGCATGGACTATTTTATTGGGCCTCGAAAGCTTTAAATACAGAATGGGGGAGGGCTGGTGAGGAGGCAGATGTGGACACGTTGGCATTTGAGAATGGACGCATCAGAGAACAAACATAATCAACAGGTGGACAGCGACATCTTTGATGTGTCCCCTTCTTCATGAGGCCTGAAATGACCCCATTTAGAATCATCCCCATCCATCCCCCCATTCCCTTGGTTCTGCTTCTATCTTTTCTCTCTCCATTGCACTTATCTTCCAGCCTTCCAGTTAGTCTACTAATTTATTATATTTATTTTTATTGCTTGTCTCCTCAGGCTTGGATGTAAGCACTGGGCGAAGATTTGTGTCTCTTTTGCTCCCTAATATATGGCAGGCCCTCAACTTCAACAAATGTCTGCTGAGAAAACGAATAAATGAATGGATGAACAAATGGAAGGTGTGTAGCTCAGGGATTGGGGCAAAAGGAATTTTCTAGACTCCAGAGACATTAGAGGTAGCTTCATGTGAAGGACACTGCCATTGCTAGGGGCTGTCGAGTTGATTCCGACTCCTAGCGACCCCGTGTGACACAGCAGAACTACCTCACAGGGTTTCCTAGGCGGTAATCTTTATGGGAGCACGTCACCAGGTCTTTCTCCTGAGGAGCGACTAGGTGGATTCAAACCAACAAACTTCGGGTTCGCAGCCAAGCACTTAACCACTGTGCACCAGGGCTCCTTATGTGGGGCACTAGGTCTCCAATTGTGCAGGGAACTTCAGCTGACCCACTAGGAGAAATCAGGAAACGGGGGGCCTCCAAGGGGAAGACTAGGGCTCAGGCCTCTCTCCCAAGAGGACAGATGGTGGCAGTTCACGCTGGTGTCTTGATCCAAATGAAATATCAATTTGCACAACCAATGCCCCTGACTCATGAACTACCAATACATTATGTGGCCCTGAGGCGTTAGTGAAAGGGGCCAGGAAAAGGGAACGCAGTGGACAGAATGGAGGAGGAGGGAAGGAGGATGGACTCTGGTTTCCATAGCCTGCCTTCCCACCCCTCACCCTGGTAGGGGAGGAGCTGGGTGCTGCCTGCTGCCTGCTGCTCAGTACCTGCCTTGAGGAGGCTGCGCTGCTTCCTGCCAGCCTATCCCAGGAGGCATTCCTGTCCTGACAGCTGGAAGCAGGGCAGGTCCGCAGCGCGGCCTCCTCTGTTATTCGGTGAGAGGCCAGGGAGGGGCCAGGTACCTAGTCCTGAGGGTCAACACTGAACATGCCAGGCGGGTAACAGGGACCAGCTGTCCCAATGCTCCAATCAGTCCAGCGGGGCAGCAAGGCACCTCACACCCTCGCACTTCACGAAAGGGGAGGCCCGAGCTTCGAAAGGTGACTGCCCTGAGGCCAGACAGCTCCAGCCCCCTATCCTATGGTCTCTTTACACAGGCTACAGGGGCCCTGTCTCTGGGTGCCAAGAGCTAGTTATGGACTTAGAGGTTTTGTGTTAGAGAAAAGGAGAGAATGGGCAGGAGAGCAGGCCAGGCCTCAGCCCTCTCCCTCCTATCCTGGCACGAGCGCTCCAGGCCATCATCACCTGCAGGCACACGCAAAAGCAAACTTTCCGCTCTAGTGTGCAGCTGCATTCTCAGCCAAACCCGCAGCCAGCTGATTTGGGATATAATTAGCTGTATTTATTTTTTTAAGCCCCGACAAACCCACATCCATGCTCTGTCCCCAGCAGGCATGGTAGGATAATAGGTCCCTCCCCCTCACTGCTCCTGGGACGGTCCCCAGGCCCCGTGTGTGATGGGTGGCCATCCCCATGGCACATACCACTTTCTGGAACTGCTTCTCCTTGCGCACTTCCACCATCACCAGCCCCTCCTTCACCAAGCCCAGCCCCACGTCACCCTTGGAGTCAGCGAACTGCAGGGTGACATGGGGGCAGCCGGCGCTCAGGTGCTCCACGTTGAGCAAGCACTGGGTGTTCTGGATGTCCCGGACCACGCTGTCCACGGCATCTGTGCGCGCATCCTCCTGCAGCAGGCACACACCAGGTCACGGGGAGAGGCCTCCACCTCACTCCCCGGTGGATCTCATTAGGGCAGTAAGCGCCCCCTTCCTGTTCTCTCTCTGCCCCTCACCTCAAGCCCATCTGCACACAAACCTGTCCTTCTCCTACCCACCTGTCTGCGTCTCCGAGAAAAGTGGCCTCTTCCCCACCAGAACTGCTCTCGACTCGCTGCCCCAGCCCCTCACTTCCCCCTCTGGGGCGTCTTGCCCAGCACAGTCCCGTCAGGCCCAGCTTGTCGGTCTTCACTCGCGCTGCTACTCAGGCTCTTCAGGCTCAAGTCTCCCGGATCCTCACACATCTCCCTCGGCCTAATGGGTGATACTTGCCCTCAGCCCCTCAGCGTCTTCTGTTTCTCTTCTTCCCTTCACCGGGTTTTGTGAAAACGCAGGAACTACTGTCTGATGCCACTTTCTACCCTACCGTTGATTCTTAGCACCTGTATGGGGGTCACCTCCAGCAACGCTGGTTGTCTCGCTCTGACCTCAGTGCTGAAGCCAAGGGCGTCACCTCGAGCCCTAGCCTGCCGGGCCTCCCTGGGCAGCTGGACATTGCAGACAGGCCTCCCCTTCTAGAAACTAGGGGGTCTGTGAGCCCCTCCTCCGTGGCTGCATGTTCCGCCTTGGGCTCAGGCTGTGGGCATGCCAGCACCTCCTGAGATCTATCTCCTCCCCACCACATCTTCCACATACTCACTCCGGGCAATCCTCTCTGTTCAAGTCCACAATTCTTTCAAGCTAACAATAAGCCACCCAGGGCCCTGAATCTGCTCCTTCTTTTTCCCCCATCTTGGCCAACAGCAGCACACCCACCTAGTCACCCTCATAAGAAACCCAGTGCCATCTTGGATCCCTCCTCTCCCTCGCCCACCCCCTCTGATGTTGCCTCGGTGTCTAAGCCCTGTCCCTCTCGCCCTACCCCCACTCACATGGCCCTGGCCTGGCCACCATTGTCTCTAGCTTGGGCTGTTGAGATGGTCTCCCAGGCATTCCTTTCAGGTTCTCCCCTTCCAATTTCCCTTCCACAATGCCACTAGAACTAACTTTCAAAAACCCATGTGACCACATCACACTTCTGCTGAAAACCCGCCATCGCCCCTCCTTCCAACAGCACAAGGAACACACTCCTTGCCAAGGCAGACACGGCCCTGGCACCTAGGCCCTAACTTACTTTCCCTCTGCATCTCCTGCCACTGCCTGCAAGCCCCCAGGATCCAACTGCGGCGGAAGCGTCTTTCACTAAGCGCACCCTGGACTGCCAAGCCTGCGCATTTCTCAGGAACTAGCTCAGGTGCCTAAGGCCACCTTCTCTGCAGTGTCTTTGCGCCACGTCCACGGTGGAAGCCTAACACTCCCACCTCTTGAGCACTCTGGCTCCTAACAGAGCACCAGTCATTGTTCCCATCTTCTCCTGTCCGCCGGCGAGGGCCTCACAGGGGCTGAGCGTCAACAGACAGGCCCCTCTGGGTGGAAACAGGCTGCTAGAAGGAAGGAAGATGTCTAGACTCACATCTTGGGGCACCTGGATGAAGGCGAAGGCGTACTCTGTGGCTTGAGCTGGCAGCACCCGAGTGCTGAAGGCGGGTGGCAGGACTCCCAGGCGGCTGGACGGCAGGACCTCCCTCTGCAGATGAAGCACCGGGCAGACGGCATCACACACCTAATGCCCCCGGCTCTCAACAGGACAGTGCTCTGTGGCCACGTCTCTGGGGATCTTAACTCTGGGCCTCCCTGCTCGCCCTGCAACTCGGTTCCCCTCAGCCACGTACACAGGCCGAGTCAGTGAAGGTTTAGGAGATGGTGACCGTGCCTGCCAACCCTTCTCACCTCGGCCAGGTGCTGGCACGTTAAAACAATCATGGTGATAACCCTAACCACTGTTTCCATTTCCTTCCAATTCCCTTCCCTCTGGGACAGGGTTCCCTGGCTACTTTCCCACAGGCCAGAGGGTGTTCCAGCTGCTGGCTGGGAGAACAGACCAAGCCTGCCAGCGGTTCCACCTGGGGTGAAGGGTAACCCTAGCCTGAAGCCTGCCCGTGGTTCTGCCCAGGGTGTGGCGTAACCCTAGCCTGGCAGGCCCTCTGCATTCCCAGGTGAGAAGTTGGGGGCACAGCCCTGCTCTGAGCTTTCTGCTAACAGATCCTCAACTGCAGCACTTGAGGAGGGAAGGCAGGAAAGTGGATAACCACAGCCACACCTCAGGAGCACGGCTGTTTCTGGACTACTGAGTACAGTGCCGTGCCTGCAGGGACTCCCTCAGGACTGCCAACAGACTCCCGGGCCCAGCCTGAGACACTTACTCCCAAGGGGACCAGTCACTCTGCCCCCTGTGACTGTCCTTTCCCAGCAAGCCTGGGGTTTGGGATGTGCTGGGGATTGGCAGACGGAACAAAGCCCAGTCCTGGCATGAGCCTGGGAGGGTGGGGTGTAAAGGACCGTCACGGGCTATAGGGGCCCTGGACCCAGTTCTCCAGAGAGGTGAGACAGAAGAGAAGGAACTGCGGTTGTGGCTGTGCCGGGCATGCATTCCTGGGGTTGGGACACAGACATGTCATGTTGCCAGGCTTCTGGCCAGAGACTCCAGTTATGCCCATAACTCAGGGGCCTGGCCTGTTACACACAGGACAGTAGAGATGCCCACACACTCACCACTCTGCCAGTAAAGGAGTCCAGAGCTCAGAGGCACCTTTCAGAGAGCAAATGGACTTGGCCTAGGGTGCTACTGTGTTCAGTGGTCCCTGCAGCCATGTGGGGCCCTCCCGTGCCTTTTCCTCCACCTTCAAGCCCCCAAAACTCACGTTGCCATAATCAATGTAGAAGACGTGCACTTTGGCAGGCGACTCCACTTTCTCTACTCGGGCGCGGTACCTGCAATGGCATCGGGGCTGAGCTCAGGGCCAGCCCAAAGGAGTCTGGCTCCCTGGAGCCTTCGGGATGGCAGGGAAGGGGCCCAGCATGCCCCACCCGGGTTCAGGGTAAACACCATGGGTGCTGCAGAGGGCAGCTCCCAGGCTCCGTCAGGGCCCAACCCAAGGGCCTGGTGGCCACCCTCATATGAAATCAGAGCATAGCTGGGAGCAGAGGGAGGGAGAAGGGAGCATGTGCAGGAGATGAATGTGTCCTCGGGGCATAAAGCAACAAGACTAATGACTAGATTGATGTCTGCTGTTTAACACAGCGCGCTCAACAGCAGCTGTAATTAGCCAGCAGATCTGTCTGGGAGGCCGCAGCAGGGAACACATCCAAGTCACTTCGTCACCTAGGAAGGCCACAAGCTCCACCCTTGGTAGATCAGACATGAGTGACCTTCTCTGGCCTGTGAGAGCTGCTGCTCATGTCCCAGACAGGTGGGCGGAGGTCGGGGCAGCTGGTCTGGGCTCACCGTGAGTGGATTCTGCCCTTACCCCTAGTGACATCATCTTCTATGTGGGTGAGAGGTGTGTCGGGGAGCCCCAGCGAGTCAGCCAGCCAGGGCCCCCACCGCAGAGGGACACCACTTCTGGACTGCAGGGGGCTCACAGGCTAGAGTGCAGGCCCCAGGTGGGTTGTGGGCAGCCAAGGGGGCACCTTGGAGAGCTGGCCGAGGCTGCTATCAACTGCTTGACGGAAGGCAGACTGCTAAGGCACCTGCCCCAGAAGCCAGCGGGCAGTTTTGCAGGCCTCAGTACTGAGGACAGATGTGGTATCAATAGCTCCTGTTAAGGACCCTCTGCCCTGCTCGGTGGCTTACCACTCTCCATCCACGAATTTGGCAATGCAGAACTCTCCCCGGCGGGGGGCGTAGGAGCCCTCCACAGGTGGGTGGCTGGCGATGTCGTTGCGCATGTTCTCCATCAGCTTCTCCAGCTGGGTGCCTGCAGGGGAAGGGGGCAGTGAGAACCGGGTCCATTCATGGAGGCTTCTCTCCAGATGGGGCTGGGGTGGTCTGTGAGCCTGGGCAGCGAGCGGGATGTGAAATCCCACAGGGCGTCTGCAGCACTGCTGTCCCCAGCCCTTGTCCTCAAGGTTTCCTCACCCATCCTCAGAAGTGGGACTGGTGACTCGAAGACACTCAGGGCCTTGCTTTCCCACTGCTCGGCCCCAGCTATGGAAGACCCTGGAATGCATGTGGCTCTGATCATGGAAGCAGAGAAGCGACTGAAGCTGCTCCAGCCAAGCCCAGTGAGTTTGCCAGCCTGCGCCCCATTCCCACGAAGGGAACTGAGGTGGTGACAGGCAGCAGCCACACTTTCCTGAAGGAGAGGCCCAGACAGCCTGTGACAAGGAACAGGCCTCAGGCACTGACATATGAAAGGCAGGGGAGCTGGGCCCAGAGCCTGTGGATATTCAAACTTGGCCGCTCTGACACTTGCCCCTGGAAGACACCCTCCAGCTCAGTGCCTCTTCTCAGTCGGGGGGTTCTTCTTCCCTGTCCTGTCTTTTCCTAATGACTCTGGCTTGGGGTCAGCAGTCCCTGCTGCTTGTCGTCCTGGTTTTCTTCTGTAGTGCAGGCCCTCCCCACCCCGACTCTGCTAGGCATCAGACCCCTGTGGCATCCCATCATCTCCCTTCTGGTTCAGACTCTAGTCCAGCATCAAACCCTTTTGCTCCCTCCCCTCTCAGACCTGTAAGGAAGGTGGCTGGTGGGATCAAGCTGGGGTTCCTCTCCAAAGCTCCAGGGCCTAACACCACCCTGTAACAGGTGTGCGACAGGTTTGTGGAGTTCACACTTGCCAGGCGGCCTTACACGGTCCTTGGCTATGTTTGTTTCTGCCACTACATCGAGCTCTTCAAGGCACAGACCACTGCTCACTCAGTTCCGTTTATGCTCTCAAGGCCAAGGAGAATCCCTGAGGCATGTGGGGGCTTAACAATTCAATTGTGTTGAAAATGAGCTCTGTATATGCACGCGAGGGTGTGTACACCAGACCTGTGCATGGTACTGTCCCCTAAACTCACAGGACTCAGAACAGGGCCTGTCAGGGGGCAGCTGAGCTTCTCCTACCTGGCTGTAGACCCTCAATAGTCTCCATAGAGAGTTTTCTTTGCCTGCAGACAGTGAAATTCCAGGGACCAAGGAGAAGTTGCTACACAGACACGTTCTTCCCTTACTTGGTCTCCTTTTCTTCTTTCCCTCCTCCAAGGGCTCAGAAGCAGGACTTGCCTCCTGTGAACAGGCAAAGCCCTCCAGATGGGCCTTCCACAGACCTGGCTGGTCATTTGCAGCTAATGGCAATGTTCCCGAAAGCAGGCTTTAATAGAGGAGGGGACAGGGCGAGAGGATGCCCTAAGAGGGGGTGAATGGTTTCAAAGGAGGGTGGCTGTGGCTGCTGCTTCCAGGATTCGATGGCACTGCCTGAGGCGGGTGCTCTCTGGAGCCCAAAACCTGTCTCCAGGTGGCTGCCAGGCAGCTCCTCACCCCCTCCTCCTATGGCGTTCTAAGAGGATGTGGTTGTCTTCCTTTCCTCATTCTCTGCCTTTGAGACACTCATTTGTGTCCTTGCTTCCCAGGGCTTTAGGGAGGGCCAATCGGGGTACAGGGCAGTCAGCGTAAGACTCTGAGGTTAGAGACACGGGGCCCCTCCCTTTCAATGGCCTTGAGCCCTGGAGCTTTGCCCCTGGAGACATCAGGGCCTGTTGTATTCAAGGCGGATCCTCCCCAGCAGGCCCAATGGCCAGGGGGAGCTGTCGCCCGGGAGTCACCGTACCCCAGTAGGGTCTTTGAGCTCCCTTTTCCCCAAGCTCTGAGGGCCATCCTGCCTGGCTCTCTGCTCAGGAGCAGCTCTTGTCCCTGTGTGGGCGGTCACCACAGGACTCCTTCTCTGTCACACACCCCAGACCCAGGAGCTGGCTGCCTCGGGTTCATTCCAAGGCAGGTGTTGGTCCAGCTTTCACCAGGGATGCAGCCTCAAGAGAACCTGTTCCTGAAGGCTCCTCAGCTCCGGCCCTCCCCTCCTAAGCAGAGCCAAAGCCAGCCCAGGGCCAGAAGCGGTCAGCTTTTCCTGGTGCAATGACACTGCCACAGAAGCAGCTGCTGGGGAAATAGCATTAGCAGGGAAGCGGCTGGGACGAGGCTGTCGGCAGTCTGCAGCAGGCCTGGCGGTGGGCAGACACGCATCCTGCCGTCACGGCGCAGCCTTCAGTGCCAGTGACATCTCCAGCACCCTCTTCCTTGCAAGGAAGGGACATGGCGGGGGAGGGGACGGAGAGTAAAGGGGGTGAGGTGGAAGGGGGCCGAGGGGCCCACAGTGCAGTGCTGGGAGAGCTATCTGCCATCAGACACCTGAGGTCTCTCTGCCTGGGGGACCCCAGCCACAGGAGGAAGGAGGAGAACAGAGAGGAGAGGGTCCTCAGGAAGACTGCCCACGGGGTGACTTCCCTGAGTGAGCGCGGCCTGTTTCCATGGAGACTGGCTACCACTCAGGGCTGTGTTAACCTCTGGAGAAGGAGAAAGCCCAGCAGAGACAAGCCCAGGCTCTCCCTCCTCCTCCTGCTCCCCAAGGAGACCAAGGGCTGAGGGGTTTGTGCTTCCTGACCACACACCATCTGTTTGTCGCTTCCTAAGAGGCTCTGAGGGTCACAGGTCCCCCCATCTAGCCCAGTCGGGGTGTCTGGGAGCAAAACAATTATCCAAGAGTCTCTAAGAGGCACCCAGACAAAACCTGTGATCTTGCCAGTTCTCGGAGGACCTACCCAGCCGCACCCACATACCTCAGCACCCCCCGGTCTCACTGTGGGTTCACGAAATGACCCTCGAGTCTAGAGAGCAGGGCAGTGGGGCCTGGGGGTGGGGGGCAGCTGTAAATTACTGGGGACCTCCTGGAATCCCTGGGCCCGGGCCTTCTCCCACTGAACAGCCTCGGGGCCGCCGGGTCAGAGCCTCACCAGTCTCCACATCCTGCACGTAGAAGTGCAGGTCGTCGGTGATCTCGGTCACAAACACTGGCTTATAGCTGGCTGACCGCTCCTTCTCCTCCAGCACGGGCACCACCTCCTCCACGGGCTGCTCCTCATAGTGGGCCCAGACCTGCAGACAGGAAGGAGATTAGGAAGTGGATTCAGACAGGGCCTGGGAAAGGGGCATGGAGTGGATGTGGGGGTCACCGCAGAGTGTGAAGGGCCTGCTGGGCTAAGCCCTGTGCCCTCCTGCCTCTGAGGGGGAAGGATGGGGCCTCTGAAGTTCTTCTGGTTCTCAAATTCTGGTCGGCAGGCTGGTCTCCCAGGCCCACTGAATTACAATCTCAGTTATCAGGGTCTCAGAGAGAAGTGAGAGAAACAAAAACAGGCCAAGCTGTGGAGGGGGTCCTCCTCACTGTGCAAGAACACCTCTCCTCAGCAACTTGTCTTTCCTGGCCTCCTCCCCTCACCCTGAGCAGGACCCCTCCTCCCTCCCTGGCCCTCTCTCCCTTTCCCCTAGCCCTGGGCTGTCAGGGCAACAGCCGCTCAGAAGCTGATACAGCTGTGACAGCTCGTCAAGTCCAATCCCACGGCCAGGAGATCATCCGAGTTGCAAGGCCTGTCAGAGCAGAGAAGTGAGGTGGCTTCCCAGCCGAGCAGGAGGACGGGGTGACAGGTGGGACTGGACCACACAGGGTCCCACAGACACAGCACAGCACAGCAATAAGCTGGTAACAGTAGTAGCCCAAACCTACGTGCTTACTAGGTGCCAGGCGCCATTCTAAACATCCTGCATGCAGTAACTCATTTAATTCTTACAACAGTTGTTGAGTAGGTACTGTTATTGTCAGCTGCCATCGAGTCAGCTCCGACTCACGGTGCTCTCATGTGTAACAGAACGAAACACTGCCTGGTCCTGTGCCCTCCTCACGACATTGTTATGTTTCAGCCCACTGTTGTGGCTACTGTGTCAATCCATCACGTGGAGGGTTTCCCTCGTTTTTGCTGACCCTCTGCTAAAGTAGAGTATATATTACTACAGTATTATCCTTGTTTCACAAATGGGGAAACTGAGGCACACAGGCCTGCTCAAGTCATGCAGCTATACGTCATGGAGCCAGGATTTGAGCACGGCAGCCTGGCTCTCATCTCTGAGGGGCCTCCTGGGGACAAAAGGCAGCACTGAGCAGTGGGAGAAGCTGTCAGTGGGGAGACATTTGTCCCTCGCTACCCTTTAATTTGCTCTTTGCCTTTGCTCATTCCCATGTAAAATGAGGTGGTTAGTTTGACTCACAGTCACTGAGATCCTCTCTCTCAGGTGATATGCAGGTTCCTGGGTGGCCCAGGATGCAGCTGAAGAGCAGGAATACTGGGATTACTGACAGCCTTGGGTCACCCTACAGAGTTGGAATGAGTGTCCAAGGCTCCCGTGCCCGGGGAGGCTATGGGTGGTGGTGGATGGCTTACAGAGATGGAGACAGCTCCTTGGCTGAACCTTCCTGCCATCCCACAGAGCAGGGCTTCTGAGCTTGAGCTGGTGGGGCCTGGGCCTGGGCTCTAACCCAACAGTTCCTGACCCCATTCACCCTCCAGGCTCTAGACACCCTCACCCCTGCCCCATCACCACCACCACTCCCCTGTCCCCCAGCACCCAGAGGCCTGTGCACACACCACTGCTTTCCATGGCCAGCCCTGGTGGTCAGAAGACAAGAGGCAGGGGTAGGACTCAACTCAGCTTCAGACAGACTACAGGCTCTTGGCCTCACTCCTTGAGCGCCCACCTACCCACATGGGAATGGTGGGCCTGACCTTTCAGACTTCCACGTGAATGGGCCTCTCCAATCAAAGGCACTCTGGGGACATGCACAGACACGTCCAATCCCGAGGCCTCAGTCTCCTGGGCCTCTCTGGCTGGAAGCTCCTAGCAAGTGTCCACTTGGCCAGTCGTTCCCATTGACGCTCTGGGCTCCTCCCAGCCCTTGGGGACCCTTGTAGCTCCGAGGATCGATGGGACTCTGGCTGCTCTGAGAGACTGTCAGCATGGCCTCACAGGAGCTGGAGCTGCACCTGCCACCTCCTGGCCCAGAGAAACTACCCTCCTCACTCTGCTCTCTCTTCTCCTCTCTTTCCTCTTCCTCCTTGCTCCCTCCCTTACCCAATCCCAGGCGCCTCCCCAGGCTGGTTGTCTGTCAGTCTGGTGAGCCTGAGAGCCTTTTGGTGCTCCAGTGTGAAGCGTGCCCAGCTTCCCCAGCTGTGGGGGGAGGAGGCTCCTCAGCCTTGCTGATGAATTGGGAACAGACTGACAGGGTGAGAGCAGAAACTGCTAATGACTCCTCAAGTAAGAGTGCTTCAGGCAACACCATTAGGCCTCCTCCTCAGGGAGAGGGGGTGGAGCTTCTCTAGAGCAGGTTCAGTTGGGCTGGCAGCTGAAGGTCAGGGAGGAGGCAAACAAGGGCCTGGGGATGGCCTCAGCCCCTTGCTCCCACGAGAAGGAGGGCGGCAGTAGGTGCTCCATAGCTAGGCCTGCAGCTTGCTGGGGGGAGGTGAGGAGCAGTGGGGTATACGCTGCTACCTGCGTTGAGAGGGCAACAAGAAGCCAGGTCTCTCCACACAAGGAGCTTGGCGCCTGAGGTGGCCAAGAAGCACTCACAGAGTAGAGAGGAAATGCTGCTCCTCAGATAAAGGCACTCGCCTCCTGAGGATGCACTTGGCCTTATGAACAGTAGAGTCGTGAAGGAAGCCGGTTCCCACGTTCCCTGGTAAAGGTAGCCTGGCCAGGGGGCTTCTTGATGGGGAGGAGTCAGTCAGCTGGCACAAGGCAGGCTACCCTCTCCCCGGCCTGAACACACTGATTTATGTTGCCCCACTGCAGAACCAGGGCAGGGAAGAGACACACGCATTAGTGGGACACCCACCTGGCCACTTCCCCACAGCCCCCAAGTCCTCTCACAGCCCAAAGTCGTGACAAGAATCCCCATGGCTGATATTCCTCCTCCTGGGCCTCTGGGGACACAGCAAGGACAGCC
The DNA here is from genome assembly GCF_000243295.1 of Trichechus manatus latirostris. Classification (NCBI taxonomy): domain Eukaryota; kingdom Metazoa; phylum Chordata; class Mammalia; order Sirenia; family Trichechidae; genus Trichechus; species Trichechus manatus. The sequence goes on along the minus strand of NW_004444033.1, from coordinate 2,958,917 downwards.
CAAAGACCCCTTCTAGGAGGAACAGTAAATGCACACAGACAGAGCTACCCCAGGCTCTGGAAGACAGAGAACCATCCCCACAGTCAAGATCTGTGATTCTCTGAGCCTTTGCAGGAGGAAAGCAGCCAACCTGGGGATGCTGGGGGCCCACCGACAGGGGTCTGCTCCACTCTCAGACCAGCTCCAGGGGGCTTGGTGGGGAGGCCTGTCCAGTTACTCTCTCACTTATGGCCGGCTTGTGGCCAGGCTGGGGAAGGGCCTCTGTCCTGCTTCAAGGCAGGGGCCACGAAGGGGCTCTGATCTGGGCAGGGCCCCTCAATGGCCCCTCCACGGCCCCTGCTACAGATCAAAGTTTTCAATGGACAAGGGACATGCCTCTTCCCTACCTCATCAGCTCTGGGCTGCTCTGCCTCAGGCTCCTGCCTCATTCAGGAAACCACCCCGCCAGACAGGCTTTCTCTCCTCTGTCCTCTCCCTGCTGGGCCCTCCCTCTCCGGAGGTGGGGAGTGTGCTCTGGGGATCCACTGGCTGGAAACTTTCCTTTCTAAATCTGACTTAATATTGAGGCTCCCAGGGGCAGGGCTGGCACAGGGCCAGGGTAGCGGAGGCCTTCAAACCCGCAGCGGGGAAGCCAAGCTCAATAAAACCCAATCAATGGCCAATCCAGCCTGTCCAGGGATTGCTGGGCCAAGGGGGCGGGGGGTGCAGCCCAGGCGCCTGCCATCTGCGGGCCGCCTCAGTCCTCGGATCTGCCCGGGATCCCTGATGGGAGTGGAAGGGGCCCACTCTTCTGCAGGGCGTAGGGGGGAATACGATGGCAGGGAGACCAGCATTGCCAGACCCCAACGACACACGCACATGCATGCACATGCCACCACTCTGCACTCTCCTTCCCACAAAACCTCCCCATGTCACCCTCCCTTGGACAGCTGGCAGGGAAGGTATGAACATCATGCACCCTGACCCCACCATGGTCTCTTAACCCTCATATGCCTGTCACTCTACGGTTAAGGCAGCCCTCCTGGGGTCACAAGTGGGAAGGCTGAGGACCCTGGGGACATTCCCAGCTGGCCACTAAATTTTCTCGGCCATCCAGGCAGCTCTGCTCATGGTGCTCCTAGGAACCAGCCCCATGATGAAGAGGAAGGCCACCGAGGAAGAAGAAGGCCACCGGGGCTTCCCTAGGGGGGAAGCCCTCCTGCCTCCCTTGAAGGCGGCAGGGGTGTGCAGGAGAGAGGCCCAGAGGGCAGGTGGCTCTGCACTGAGACTTGTGCCTGGAATAGGACCAGGCAGGCTGCACAGGTAATGAATGATTGGTCATGATTGCGTGGCACCAGCAAAAAATGGTGACTTGGGCTCTTTGGGATAAATCCACTGGACAGAAAATAAAGGGCCTCACCCTCCACCTCAGGTCCCTTTGGGGTCTCTGCTCTCTGAGGGAGGAGGACCCCCAGAATCGAAGAGGCAGCTTCTAGGCTCACTTGCTGAGCAGCCGGGAGCAGGGCCCAGGGGCCAAGATGCCTTCAGAACCTGGGCCTTCAAGCTCGTGCTTGCCACACTGAGCCCATGGCTAACTCTTCCGGAAGGTCCAGCTGTGTGCACGCCAGGCCCAGGAACTGCCTCTCCCATCCCCCTGAAGCAGGCAAGGTACACGGGGGCTGTCTTCTTGGAAGCTGCTACAGACAGGAAACCCAAGTGAAAGTCGTGCGGCCCCTTCCTGTAGGAGCTGAGGCTGCTGCTTCCCCTGCTGCTTTAGAAGGCAGGCTTTGCTGTGAGCAGGAGTGGAACGAGGAAGAGGGCTCTGAGGGCTCATGGAGGCTGCTCCTCAAAGCAGGGACACCATTCCCCCCGGAGTCCTTCCACCACCAAAGGGTTGGTAGTCTGTGCTAATTTCCAGGGGCGGGAAGGGAAGATACTGAGAGATCCAGGAGGGGAAGCGATGTATCCCCTCTTGGAGGGAAAGAGGCCCTGAAGGAGGTGGTGGCGCTCTCTAGCCCGGAAGCCCCCCACTCATTTTGGCAGGTGTCTGGGCCTTGGCTTGGGGAAGCAAGTTGTGAGCCAGATGGCTGCCCCATGGGGAAGGAAACGTTTATTCCTGGAACAAATTAATGGCTCAGCACGGATGTCCCACGAAATCTTCCTCAAGCTCCGAGGAGCCCTGACAAATTGGCGGCCGGCTGATTTATCCCTGTCATCGGGGCCGGGCCCTAAGTCAGCAGCGACAGGCTGAGGGCGGGGGTGCTCAGGCTGGCTCCCACCACCAAACTACTGGGTTACTTAATCGTCCATTTGTTTCCAAAAGCTGCTTTCCGACCCACCCCCTTGTCTCCTCAGTGCAGCATCTGCAGAGGCTGATGGGCGGTAAATCTGCTGTCCTAACAGCTTTATCCATCTCCTGGGGCAGCTTCCAGAATGGGCTTCCCTGCAGGGCCCTGTGAGGGAAATTCAGCCCGTCCACTCCTGAGGCCCTGAGGGAAGAGTCTGGCTGGGAAGGAGAGACTCCCCAGTACCCTTCCCCCAGGGGCTCCCCTGGAGCTCCTCACTGCTCCAATGTCATCTTCCAGGTCCACTAGAGCAGGCCTGACAACGGTGCTGAGCCGCTCTGGGGACCAGAGCCCATATCCACCTCAGCTCTGCAAGAGACGACGACTGAGGGGCCTAACTGGCCTGGGGTCTGAGACTAACACCACCCCAGCCACTCAGTGGGGAGACCACAGCAATGTTAGGGTGAAGCAGGGAGAAGGTTTGGAGAGGGCCCGAGCTGAGGGAGTGGTACCCGTGCCCCCCACCGCCAGGCCCGCTTCCACCCACACCTTCTCCTTCTTCTGTTTCGCGGCCTCCTCGGCAGACAGCAGGGACTTGTAGTAAGAGCTGCGCTCGGCAGTGAAGTGGACCTTGGAGAGTGCGTGCTCCACCAGCAAGACGGACAGGTTAGCGCCCTCGATGTGCAGCCAGCCGATGAAGTTGCCAGCCTTGTCCATGCTCTCCACCTCCACCTCCACCTGGGGAGCAGAGAGAGGGGTGTCAGCCTGCAGGGGGCAGTCCCAGGCAAGCAGGGCCTGTACACAGAGGGAGAGCAGCTCCAAGGCCCCCACAGGCTGCCACGAGGGCCCCGGGCAGCCCGCAGCACCCTCACTCCATGTGACAGCAGCAGCTGGAATGAGGAGAGGGAAGGGAAGCAGAATAGCAGGAGCTCTTGGGAGCCCTGTACTGCCAGCCCCTCTCAGAACCCTTCACTTCAGTTCCTGAAGTTGGGTCTAAGGTTTTTAGCTTCTCACATTCCAGAACCACTCTTAATAGGTTTCTCAATGACAAGCAACTTCAAAACTTCCCTCCCATCACAGATCCCTTTCTCTTCCTTTTAACAGAGAGCTTCGACTCTCCTCAGTGCCGGTGAGGGAGTGAGAGAGTGAGTGAATGAGTGAGTGAGTGAGTGAGAGTGTGTGTGTGTGTGTGTGTGTGTGCGCGCGTGCATGTGCGTGTGTGCGCGCGCACACGTGTATCTGGGGTCAGCAGCAAGGAAGGAAGCACGCTAGCTGTGGAGATGTCCCCTTCTTCTTCAGCATCCACCCCCAGCTCTGTGCTAGGAAGACAGGTGGGCCCCGAGGGAGCCAGGCAATCTCTGGGGAGGGTGCCTGTGTTCCTACGCGAACAGCTGACTGAATTAATGTTTAACGAAGGTACTGAAAGAGGCTGCCATGAAAGCCGGGTTTAGAGGGAGGAGGGGAGGTGGGGCAGAAAGCCAGTGGGAACTGCACCCACACACGAGGGCAGGTATGGGCGACCCCAGCAGGAGGCTGACCGGGAAGGAGCAATTGGAAGGCTGTGGTCACTTCCATAAGCCTGGACCGTGGGTCAGGTTTGTGGGCTGAACCCAGGAGCCCTCAAGGATCCCCACAGGGCTCCAGAGCTCCTAGGAGGGCCACCGCCACAGTGGGCCTCCTCCCAGACCTCGGACCCTAGCCCCGACCACTGCTCCCCGGAGAGACAGCCACACTGACATGCCCAGGCAGTGGCCGATCAGCTCCCACCTCCCCCGCGTTCTCATGAAGGTAATGGCCCAGGAAAAATTTCTTCTTTCTCTCCCGACCCTGCTGATGGGGACTATAAACGTCTTTGCTGCCAAATGTAAAAACTTGTATTAATTTAAACGGCTTCAAGCTGGATTAAGCAATAAAATGAATGTCTAAATACCTGGGAATTCGATGGAGCCTGGGCTGGAGCCAGTGGCAGCCACCTAGGGCAGGGGGCTAAGAGGTGGTGTGGGGGCCAGCAGCCCACCACCGTGGCAGAGCTGACTTGGGAGGGTGATGTCAAGGGTCAGGACTCCCCGGGAGTGGACAGAGGTGTCTGGGTGTGCAGGGAGGAAATGGGAGAGAAAGGGGGCCCAGGCCAGGGCGGCAGGACTCTGGCTTCCTCCACCCCGAGCACCCTCTTCCTACTTGAGGCCCACAGTTAACCCTTTCAATGGAGATGCAAGTTCAACAATCACTGAAGTTTGCCTGCGGTACAGAGGGAGAGATACAGAGTCTACTAGAGCTAGAAAAACAATAATATATAGATCCGGCTCAGCTTGCTTATTTTGTAGATGGGGAAACTGAGGTACAGAGAAGGGATGTATAGTCAGTAAGAGGCAGAGGTGAGAGCAGAATCCAGGTTTGCCAGTTCCCAGCCTGTTGCTAGAGGAGTCCCTGGGTGGCACAAACAGCTAATGCGCTGGGCTGCTAATGGAGGTTTGAGTCCACCCAGAGGCGCCTTGGAAGAAAGGCCTGGCGATCTACTTCTGAAAAATCAGCCCTGAGTCAGAATTGACTCAACAGCAACTAACAACAACAGCAATAACAAAAACCCTAAGGAGCACAGTTCTACTCTGACACACACGGGGTCACCATGAGTAGGAATCGACTTGCTGGCTGGCCTCTTGGCTTGGTTTTGGCTTGCCTTCTCTACACTGCCTCCTAGTGGGGAGCAGAAAACACTCTTCCCTCACCCCGCCCCCTTTTCCACAGCCTTCTGTTTCTGGCTCAGTCCTTCTTTCCCCCAGGTACACTTCTGACTTCCCACTGGGCTAACGCCAGCTCCTCCAAGATCTAGGACCCGGGACCCTGCAGCTCAGTGATAGAACTTGGTGCAAGTGTCGGGACATGGATTCTTGCTGCCCCTCAGCTGGGCCAGGCCTACCCAACCCAGCACCAGCTGCCGTGGGGCAGAAGCAGGAAAAACCAGCATCTAGTACCTGTAGATGCTCATATGTTCTCCTTTCTCTAATTCTGGCAACTAACTTACTGGAGGGCCTGCCTTTGCGGGGGCAGCTGGGCAAAATGGTGCTCAAAGAATAACACCTCTGATAAGGTAGGTACTCAGACAGCTTGCCAGCTGGGAAGGTGACTACATCCACCGAGGGGAGTGATGGACTCACGAAGGGCCTTTGGCCACCTTCAAATGCCCAGGGCCTGGGGCTGAGGTGAAGCTCGGCCACAAGAGGACTGGGTGGTCCTCCAGTGGGAAGGCAAGGCTGTCAGGCTGTGAAGGTCGGACAAAGCAGGGGATGGTCAGAGTGATAAACAGGAAGAGCACCTCTTATTTTTCTTCACGTGCCAAGCTCTCTCAAACACACTCAGGCCAGGAAGCAGCAGACCCCAGAGGAATCCTGGGAAGCACAGAGAGGCCTCCTGCCTGCATCTGGGGCCCACGAGACAACAGGCTGAGAGTGTGGTCCCCTGTGCTTCGGGGCTCACAAGATGCCTCCTTATGCCCCAGCCGAAAGCCAACAAAGCCGGTACAGTCCCCAGGCCCATCCAGCTTCTGCTCCTGACCTTGTCTGCCACAGGGTCAGCAGTCAGTGTCCTGTCCCTAAAACTGAGGGTGGCTGTCCTGCCTGGGCACAAGGCCTCCCCCTGGCAGTGTGGGGTGGGCCAGTGTGGCTGTGGCATGGGGCTTATGGGCACCCTCGTCACTCTTCTTGGCACTGGATTGCTAGGATTGATGTATGAAGCCTCAGTGGCAGCTGCAGAGGCAGCCAGGTAGGTACGCTCCCTCTCCTCCTGTGCGAGCCCCCGTCTCGGGCCTCAATCTGCATGGTGAACCCCAACTTCACACCTTGCCCTCTGCAGCCAGAATGCAGAAGCTCGTCTCATGTTAGAGACAAGGGACCAGCAGCCACATCTGGGACCACCAGTGCTGGGAGCAGCCCAGGCCTCTCAGGCAAGTGAAGGCTGGCTTCACACTTACCCAGACTCTCCCGCCTGCAATCGATACGCTAACTTGGGCTTGACCAGTCCCTGGGCCCAGCCAGCCACAGAGGAAAAAAAATCTCTGGCCTTGAACACTGTGCTGCCACTGAATCCATCTTGGGTTGCAGAGTGAGATAAAGCTGTCACCTGTGGGCCTCTGCTTCCCCTTTTATTACAGCAGCTGTGACCACAGTAATTTCTCAATCAAACCAAGGCACTCAGGGGAAGGTGGGCTGGGCTTAGTGGGGGGCTGGGCCTGGCTACTGCTCCTGCCACCCCAGCCCACCCCATGCTGTGTCTACCCGCTGGACACACTTCAGCCTGGGTTGTGTACATGGAGCTCAGGTGGAAGTCAAAGTTTGAACACTTCTCAGCTCTGGGAGTTATGGGAGGACAAGTGGAGGGTCAAGCAGGGAGTGCCCAGGTTCGAGGGTGTTCATCCTCCATTGCCTTGAATGGCCTTAACCAAGTACCTGTTGAGTGGGGGCCTCAGTGATGGATAAGCCTGGAATGTCCAGGAGTTTAATGATACGGAAGAAGAGATGAGGCATGTACACAAATCACCATGATATAAGGCAAAAGTCATCAGTTTGCTAGGAAACTAATATGTTTTCCCTAAAACAAGTCTAATAAAACCAGCTCTATTTTTTTTCATATTGTCTGTCAGGAACTTGTGGCTTAACTGTAATATTACGTAGGTCCATGCTGGTTCGAGCTCTATTTCTCTGTTTGACTTTAAGAATAAAATTTCTTTGGTATTTCCCTTTAATTACTAATACTTCCCACAAGTTGCCTCAATCCGAAGACAGGAGTTGGGAAGGGAGGCTCATTCCTTTCAAGAACACAAGAAACTTCTCTTTGGCCAACTGGTTACTGCAAGCACCCAGTGAGGTACTTGTACATGGAGTGTTGTGTAACTGTGAAGTGCTATATATACAATATTGCTAGTTGTCTCTTCTGCACCCTGGAGTGTTTCAGGAGGACACCTGGACTCAAACGTCTTCCCTAGGAGGCCTCCAACAATGGCATGTGGGATGAGGGAGTTCAGGCCTTGCGTGAAGGCCAGGGGCGGCCAGGTGGCTGGGAGTGGGCTTCACGTGTGGCTGGGCATCCGTGTGTGCACGTGGGCTGACAGGGCTTTCAGGGCAACACAGAGAATGAGTGTGCATGTACACAGTGGCACCAGCGAGGCACTGATGGTAGCTCGTCTCCTCATCTGTCCTCCTTAGCGGTCATGTTGAAGCTCGGACCTAGAAAGACACAGCTCTGGGGAAGGGGGGCACCTCCTGAGAGTCTGTGAGCAGGTGGCTGGTGGAGTCACACCGAGAAAGTAGCTTGGCAATAACTGGTTCAGATAGAAGTGGGTGGCCCAGATGCCTAATGGTCAGACCTGCCCCTTGGGCACTGAAGGATGCAGCAGTGCAGCTTCACTGAGACCCTGTTGGTCTGGGGTCCACTGTTCTTGATGCTGGCAGTGTGTGTGTGTGAGTCCTTGTGAGCCTGTGAACACCTATGGGCTCACCCACCCCCGGGCATTCTGGGCATTTAGGGGACAGTATCTGCACAATTAAGTCCCGGGGAAGTACAAACAGTTAATGCACTGAGCTGTGAACCGAGAAGTTGGTAGTTTCAGTCTACCCAGAGGTACCTTGGAAAAAAGGCCTGGTGATCTACTTCTGAAAAGTCACAGCCTTGAAAACCCTATGGACCAGACTTATTGGTCTGACAGAGACTGGAGAATCCCCGAGAGTATGGCCCCTGGACACACTTTTAACTCAGTACCGAAGTCACTCCTGAGGTTTACCCTTCAGTCAAAGATTAGACCGGTCCATAAGAAAAAAACAAGACTAAATGGGCACGCCAGCCCAAGGGACAAGAAGGCAGGAGGGCAGGAGGGGACAGGAAAGCTGGCAATGGGGAATCCAAGGTCGAGAAGGCAAGAGTGTTGACGTGTCGTGGGGTTGGCAACCAATGTCACAAAACAAAATGTGTATTAACTGTTAAGTGAGAAACTAATTTGCTCTGTAAAACTTCATCTAAAGTACAATAAAAAAAAAAAAAAAAAGAAAGAAAGAAAAAGAAAAGAAAACCCTGTGGAGCACAGTTCTACTCTGATGCACATGGGTCACCATGAGTTGGAATCAACTCGATGGCAACTGTTTTTTGTTTTTTCAAAAATACTGCACACAGGTTGAGTGCTGGGCTACCTGAGTTCAAATCTGAGTTCCTCCACCTACCACCGGCATGAACTTTGGTGAGTCACCTAAATTCTTTGTGCCTCTGTTTACTCTTCTGTAAAACTGGGGTTGCAGGAGTATTTACCTCAAAGGATTTGTTATGATGACTAAGTGAGCTAATGTGGGTAAGTTAAGCACTTAGAAGAGTGCTTGGCACATAAAGGCTTTATCATCTTCATCATCAGCATCATCATCAATTATTTACTTCCTGCTAGGGGCAGTTATTTCATTTTCCAATGTCTTCATTCTCCTTCTCCAACTGTAAACTCCCTGACTGGGCCACGATATGGCAGAAAAGAGCACAGACTGTGGAGTCTGACAGACTTGGGTTCAAAACCCTAGGCTCCAGGATTTGATCTCTCCCAGCCTGTTTCTTTAACTGTGGAACAAGACCAATCCTTACCTGAGGGGTTCTGCACATTAAATGAGGCAATGCAGAACTGCTTCCTCGTCCCTTTAACAAATGACAGTGGATTTGCTGGCCTGGTCCCCAGGATGGTACATCCAGCAACCGTCCTGCTTGGCCAGGCTGTATACTAGAATGTTCTCTTTCTTGTTTAATAAATCCTGCCATCCCCTCCACCCCCCAAAAGCTTTGGGCTTCTTACACCCTGGGGTCTTCACACTGGATTCAGGAGTGGGAGATGAGGTAAGTGGGAGCTGACTGGAAGAACCAATGTGTGCTCATTCCCACCCACACTCAAATACAGACAGATGCCCTTCTGCTGGTTGGTGAGGAAGGGGAGAAGGTGTCTTTGCCCACCACAGTGCCACAGTAAAGGGGTAAGCCACCCAGTCAGCCACACACTGGACCGGACTGTCTGTGGCCAGGGCAGCCGGCGGACTCCGCTGCCTCACAGTGGGACACATCTTCCTGCTCCCAAGCACATTAATGTGCCACTAATGAAATTGTTCTGGCTTATTTACCAAATTAATACAAACGGCACAGGCTGTTAATTTGCATGTCTCCTAATTGCCAAGGAAGAGCTCCCCATGCCCAGGCAACTCTCACACCTCAGTGACCACCCAGCCAGGCTGTGGGCTCACCCTTCCCAGGTGAAGGTGGGTAGGGAAGGGGAGAAAGGGGGGAAAGGGGCTGAGGAAAGGAGAACTAGAGCTTCCTCAGCTCTCCACAGCTGAAAGAAGAGGGCGGGCAGGCAGTGGCCGTGAATGATTCATTCTCAGTGGCACAAGCGTCCTGGGCTCCAGAAATACAGACTCAGCCCTGTCCCTACCCCCACACTGTTCCCCTACTTCCCCTTGCCTGGATCTGTCCAGCTCCTTGAAATAGGAACGATTTCAATCAAACAGGCCATGGGGGCTGCACCATTTCCTCCTCTTGGCAGAGAGGCACATTCTCTGCCTGGGGTGCAACACTCTCTGCCTGGGGTGCTACAGGGCTTTGAGGCACAGGGCTGGTTGGGGTGTGAGGGAAGGAAGAGCTGAGAGAGCCGCCAAGTGCCCAGGGTTTATAAATATTACTACTCAACATGTCCTCCCCAACCCACTCCCGGTCAGATTCCAAAACCTTTCGTGAAATGTAACTTCCCGTGTGTGTGGAGGTGGGGGGTGGTGGTGAGGAGATAATGAACTCACAGAATGGGCATTCATTCAGCTGTCTGCCCTAATTCTCTGGCCCAGGAACCAAGCTGGGTATCTAATGGATCTGAGTCTGGGACATAGCTAGAGCTCACACAGACCCACCAGCCTCCTCTGGGCCACACTGTTGCACCGGAGACTGCCTCCACCAAAGACGAGCTTAAATAAGGCAGCCAGGGCACTGAGGGCCAAGGTATTTTAGAGTGAGAACAGTCACAGGGGCTGTAGGCTCCGGTGATGACTGAGGCCAGCCTAAGGAAGGGTTCCATACGGGGGGCGACTGGCAATGGGGGCACACATACCAGCCTTCCCTTTGACTTGCTGGGAGGATGGAGAAGAGGGCCCGGCTCGCCAGGGCACAGGCACTGGCACTGCCACTGTGCTCAGCGCCTGAGGCAGCAAAGGAAACCACTGCCACTCAACCAGCGTCAGCCAGAGGCTGGGAGGTTGTAGAATGCCTGGAAAACTGCTCCCACCCCCAGGGGAGGTGGGCCGCCTCAGGCAGGCAAGTTTGTCCCAGGTGAGGAAGAGCAGCAGCCCAGGACACCCCTGCCCTGGGGCCCTTGGAAAGGAAAACTTCCGACACCAGGGTGGGGGAGTTTGCAAACTCCTCAGCTGGAGGGCAGGAGCCATGGAGCTCCCTCTGTGGAGGTGAACTCAGGGGCCCCAAGACAGGGCTCATAGGCCCGTCTCCACCAGCAACAAGCACAGCAGGAAGTCTGGAGCTGGAAGCAGGACAGGAGGCCTGGAGGGGAGAGGGCATTGGGTTGTGGCAAGGAAGGCTCCAGCTCCACCTCCTACAGGCTGGCCCATCACAACCCTCTGGGCTGTTTCTTCATCTGTAAAATGAGAGCTGAACCAAGTTTCTAAGCTGCTTCTCTCTCTGAACTGTCTGAGATTAGGGGTGGAGGAAGACAGGTATGAGGGGAGTCTGTGACTGGGAGTTGGGGAGTGAACAGAATGGGCAATGGGTTCTGCGGGAGAGGTGGGCAGGGGGTAGCCCTGGCTATGTGGTCTCACACAAATGTGAGGAGAACCCCGCAGACGGCCAGTCGATCCATGTAGGAGAACTTCAGAGAGGGACGGTGGAAAATGGAGGGAGGAACTGAACACTGCAGCTGGGCTCAAGGCACTTGGGCCTTTTCCCAGCCCTCTAAGCAACACCCCCCACAGGCCCCCCAGCCCCGCAAGAGCATGAGGAACCATCCAGGGCAACAGAGTGCAACTCAGGCGCCGTTCCTGCCACGCTGAGGTAGCTGTGCCAGGGAGCGGGGTTTCCCACCATCATTACCGTAATCCTGCACGAGGGCGGCAGCCGCTGCCAGAGCTGCAAACTTGAAGAGACACCTCACCTTAATATAGTAGCAGCTTAAAACAGCCAACTTGGCCCTCCACTCACAGCCACACACAGACTCACTGGCTTCTTTCAGAGGCAATGAGTATTAACACAATGCAGTTAATAACGCAGCGCTCTGGGGACTGAGAGGCACAGGCCTCCTGGGCCTCACTACCACCAGGCTGGCGGGGAGTGGGCAGGTGGGGGTGTGCGGCAGGAAGCAGGCTGAGGTGTGACTCTTCCCTGGCTACCCCACCCCCCTACCCCAGTGCCTTTGCTCCTAGTGTCCCTCACCCCCAGACCAGAGGACCCTGTCAAGCCCAACCCACAGAGCCGACTGCTTCTCCAGAAAACTTCTTCCCTGACATCCATCCATGCTTTGGCCCAAGCCAAGGCCCTAGGAATGCCTGGAAGCCAGGCTTGGCTTGGCAGCTTGACAAGAGGGACCTAGAAGCTCCTGGAGATGGAGAGATCTGGGCAGCGAGAGAGATGACTGCTAGAAGTTCAGGGCTATCTTCCTCCCCTTGACTGCTTTTCCCTACTTCAGGGCTGAGGGGTGGGGTGGGGTGGTGGGGGTGGTGGTGGTGTTGGTGTTGGTAGTGATGATGTTAATGATGGTGGTAGTGGTGATGATGGCAGTGATAGTAGGGGTGGTGGTGGCGGTGGTGGTGGTGGTGAGCGCCTGGTCCAGTCCGAGGTGAGCAGCACAGCCAGGCACCGTCTAAGCCTGCCGGGAAATGCAAACTTGCTGACTCCAGGCCTTTGCAAGCGGTAACACAGTTGACAAACTGACGCAATCTGTTCCTTTGGTGCAGACAATAAGGAAAGCAGGCTGTTCATCTTCCCAGGAAAACCCAGGGCTGGAGGCGGGAGAGAGATTTAACTCTCTCTTTGCTAAGGTTCATGCAGGGAACGCGGCTGAACCTGGAGCCTGAGTCCTGTCCCAGCCCCTGTCTAGGGCACCCTCTTGGCCTCCTTCCCCAAAGTCTTCCTGAGCCTGAGGCCAGCTTTGGAATGGCTTCTGAAAGCTGGGGGCACCTGAGTGGCTCAGCTCCTCCTCTGGCTCCCTGGCTGCCAGGGAGAAGAACAGGCCTCGCCAAGCAAATGAGGGAAGATGGCTTTCCCTCACGTGTCTCCACACGGCATGCTTTGTCCTAGCCCTTGGCTTGGGGGCCAGGGAGTCAGCCACTGGTCTTTTCCCACGTCTGGCCAGAGTACCTCTCAGGCTTTAGGAGTGGACCAGTGCCCTACAGTGAATGAGCTAGGGGTGAGGAGATGGGTGGTCTCTTTTGCTGAGGAAGGGGGGATGTAGTAATTGTATGCAGCTATCAAATCTCTGATCTGGTCTGAAAGCAATCAAAGATTGTCCAACTGGTTCAAGTTCAAGTGCCAGTTTCCCTTTGCAGGTACCTGTACCTACATCACTGACCCCAAGACCTGCTTCTGGGAACAGATGCAGGCCCCTGTCCTGTGCACTTCTTGACCTTGACCACTGTGGGTTTCTATAGGGACTTACTTTTTTCCTTTGCCTTTAAAAAGCACTTATGCTGGCATCCATAATTACTTCTTTCTCTGCCAGCTTGGAGAAAAAGAAATTAACCTGGATATAGACTGTACCCTCTTCTGCTTCCTTGGGACCTTATCTGTATCCGTTATCTTCTCCTCTATCACCACCTTTTTCCAATTCCCTCTTCCACCAGTGTCTACGTCTTCACCTACAAATATATTGCCCATCTTAGCAAACCTTGCTTTGGCCTCACAGCCCATCAAGTTGACCTCTTCCTCTTTACCCAAACAGTATTCTGCCCATACTCAACTTTCTTTCATATCCTCATCCAGTGCAGCTTGGGTGCCACTGTCAACACTCCAATGTAACTACTATTCCAAAGGTCACCGAAGACCTCTTAATTGCCAATTTTAATAATTTCTTCCCAAATTCCATCTTTTTCGACCTTTAAAATGATCTGACAAAGCTAAGCACCCCCTTTCCTTGTTGAAAACCTTTTTCCAGACTTCTTTGATTCCCAATCTTGGCTTCTTCTCCCTGTTCTTTCTTGGTTTCAATTGTGAATTCTTCCCCAACAACATGTATACCCCCAGGGTGCCATTTTAAGCTGTAGACGCTCCTGGGCCATCTCATCTTATCCTGTATTTCACTACCATCTGAGTTGCATGACACCAAAAGTTACATCTCCAGTCCAGACCTCTCTTCAGAATTCAGCATCACCGGATAAATCTCAAGTGTAACGTGTCCAATCCTGAATCTACTGCCTTCACTATAAAACCCACGCTCCCACCTGCATTTCTTATCCCGACTGGTAGCAAGAGCAGCTTAGGAATCATTGTTGACTCCTTTTACATTCACAATCAATCTCCAAGCCATACCGATTCAACTTCATAAATGTTTCTTGAATTCTCTCCCTTTTCTCTATCCTTGAGTCTCTGGGTGATGCAGTTAACATGTTTGGCTGCTAACCACAAAGCTAGAGGTTCGAGTCCACCAAGAGGCACCTTGGAAGAAAAGCCCGGTGATCTATTTCTGAAAAATCAGCCACTGAAAATCCTACGGAGCACAGTTCTACTCTGACACACATGGGGTCGCTATGAGTCAGAATCGACTTCAGGGGCAACTGGTTGGTCTTTATCCTTATTGCCCTCCCTGAGCTCAGAGTGCTGGCTCTGGGTAAGTCTCCTCACTGGTGTCCCTTCCACCAGTCTCACCGCTCTCTAATGGCTCCGCTACAGTCCTGCAGTGTGGCAGTATGGCACTGTGGTGAGAAGGGGGCTCTAGGGGCAGACTACTGGGTTCAAATACTGCTCTACCGCTTACCGGCTGGAAACCCTGGTGGCATAGTGGTTAAGAGCTACAGCTGCTAACCAAAAGGTCAGCAGTTGGAATCCACCAGGTGCTCCCTGGAAACCCTATGCGGCAGTTCTCCTCTGTCCTATAGAGTCGCTATGAGTTGAAATTGACTCGATGGCTACAGGACTCACTAGCTATGTGACCTTGGGTGAATTATTTAACCTCACTGGGTCTAGGTTTTCCTATTTGTCACATGAGCACAATAATAGTACCTACCTCAAAGGGCTTCTGTAAAGATTAAGTGAATTGATTTAAGTTAAATACTTGGGAGTCTGGCATATAGTATGCACTCAATAAATGTTGTTAGCTTTGGGGGCAAAATCCAAATCTGATCACTTCACCCTTCTGCTGAAATCTTTTCCTTGTTCTCTGCTAAAGTTCAAACTCCTCAGCACAGTATACACGCCTCATACTTGGCTCTCCCCCGGTTCAACTTCCACCCTCTGGCCCTCGTTACTTTGCTCTTGTCATGCTGATGACATCTGGCTCCACACACATGCTGTGCTGTTCCAGACCTCTGCACGTGCTATTCCCTGTGGCTGGAACATTCGTTCCTACTTCACCTACAAAGTCCGACCTACCCCATCCATTAATCACAAGTGTGATTTCACTTGCACCATTCCATCATTTATTTTGTTGTTGTTGCTTCATGCTACCGAGTTGATTCCAACTCACAGCAACCTCATGTGACAGAGTAGAATTGCCTCATAGGGTTTTCTAAGCTGTAATCGTTACAAAAGCAGATGCCAGTCTTTCTCCCTCGGAGCTGTTGGTGGGTCTGAACTGCCAACCTTTAGGTTGGCAGCCGAGCTCTTAACCATTGTACCACCAGGGCTCTTTAGCATTTATTTAGGTAATGCTTTCCTCTCCAGCACTGTGGTCATACCACTATTACAGTATTATAATAGGCATTTAAGCATGGCACCTTACTAATCGCACATGGCAGGAATTCAGTAAATAGACATGAAAGATAAAAGGTCTGAGCTTCCCCAGATCACCAGCAGTGGACCAGGAGAAGGAAAGTTCCTGGGACAGAAAATGGTCTTTGGGGAAACCCAGTGGCACCAAGCTGACTGGAGAAGGCCTGTTCCCCAGCGTCCCCACCACAGCAGGCTGCTCATGGAGTCCAGAGGGGCAGAGACCAGCTTCAGTCAGTGCAGCCAGCAGCGATGACCCAGAGTAGCCCAGGCACCGTGGGCAGCTGGCTTTGCCTGCACTGGATCTGACCCAGCGAGGATGGGTTCCTCTCCTTACCCAGGCCTGAGTGCAGGCAGCAGCTGTGTCTGCTCCATCTCATCTACACACCCACCACCCCTGGCCACCAAGCCCTCAGCAAGGAAGGGTGGAGAACAAAAGGACATGGGACAGCTAGAGGAAGAGATAGGAGGACAAGACGGGAGAGAACAAGATGAAGCAGAGGCTGGGGTGAGGCCAAAGATACCATGAAGCCCGAGGCCCAGGGTCCCAGACACTCTAGAGTGCTAAATCCTCCAGGCAAGGGGCTGGGTGGTGCTGGTCAGGCCACAGACACCTTCGGGACCATCTGAGCCCAGTGGCTGAGAAAGCCTGAAGCTATTAAGTCCCTGCCAGATGCTGGAAGGCCTCAGGCCCTGCTAGAAGGCACAGAAACCTTACAAGAGAGGCAATTGCTGCTAAGTGGTTAGAAGCAGCCTGGGCTTGGACTGGGAAACCAGGTCCTGGCTCAGAACCAGACCGCACGGGCCACTCAGGAGCTGTCCTGAGTGGGCAGGAGTGTCCTATGCTGGGGGAACGGGGACACAGAGGTCCTCTTCTCTCACCATCACCTGGTCTCTAGAAAAAGGGACACAGACACCAAGCCCGCTTCCAGGTCAGAAAAAGCACCAAGAGAGAAGAATCAGGCAATTTCCTTGTTTCATTAAACCAAATATGGCAAATGGCAAACAACTTCCACACAAAAGCATGGAATGCTCCCCACCTCTACATCACTACCAATGCAGATCAACCCACGGAAGGGGCAGCCCAAGCACTGGGGGGGTGGGGGGGCATGGAAGGAGCATGGTCACAGGGGACCCCTTGCCCCCCTTGCTTCTCTCCTCATGCCTCCCTTGTCATCAAGCTAGCTAAGAAGGCCTCGTCCCCTGGGACACACTTCTTATGAAGTCCCTGCCCCTTTGCTTACCCTCTTCTTCCTTAAACCTATCAAAGATGAAGCTAGGCCTGGGGCTGCACCTCGGAGGGGGCCTGGCACCCTGTGTGCTGTGTGGCTACCCAGGCTGGGTGCCTTCTTCCGGTTTATACAGAGACACTGTCTTAGGCTGGCAGCAGCCTGTCAGTCTCTGCCGATGGACAAGACACAAAGAAAAAGTGTCCCGTCTGTCTTAGGCTGGGTTCTCTAGAGAAGCAAAACCAGTAAAGTGTATAAATATATATAGAAAGAGATTTATGTCAAGGAAACAACTCATGTGATTATAGAGGCTAGAATGTCCCAAGTCTGCGGATCAGGACAGAGGCTTCTCTCAGTTCATGTAGCTGCAGGGGCTGGTGAACCCAAGATCGGCAGGTCAGAGAGCAGGGCTCCTGCTCACAGGCTGTGAAGATCGACGAATTGCAAGATTGGCAGATAAGCTGACAGCTCAAGTCCCAAGAACTGGAGGTCAAACAAACAGGAGGTAGCCCCAGGTTCCAGAGCGAGTAAAAAAAGCCAGAATGTCTGCTTATATTCGGATGCAGCCCACACCCCCAAGGAAACGCCCTTTCAACTAATTGGCTACTCAAAGCAGATTCCATCATGGGAGTGATCGCATATAAACACTGAGAATCACGGCCCAGTCAGGCTGACACACGATCTTAACCATCACTCCGTCCTTCCCTCTCCCCACTAAGGAGCAGTCTTAGTTCCAGTACAGAGGATATGTGGCATTTGGGGACCTCGCCTGTGTCTGACACACACTCCCAAGCTCTGTTTCAAACCATTATAACACAGCAAGGGGAACGTCACAACCTTTGAGGGGATGCTGAGCCCTGAGACTGTGGCCTTTGAGCTCTATGAGTGCCTGCAGGCGGGGGCCATGGTGTGCTCATGCTCCTGGGCACGGCAAACAGGTTTCTTGCTCAGCGTGACCTGAGGGCTAGGAGCTTCGTGGTCTCTCAGTAATGCAAAGAGAAGCCTGTGGATAAGAGTCACCCATCAGAAGGTTTGAGCATGTACACACAAGACCTGGGTAAACACATCATGCTGGGGGCCAGCTTCTGCTGGTGAATGTCCCTCACCCCTGCCAGCTTCGGTGTGTTGAGGCTGGGTTTCCTCACTGCTGATGTTTTACTGCTAATAGCAACTAAAGTATGGCATCTCTCACATTGTCCCGGTGGGGATCCTAGCACAGTGCTGGAGTTTGCACCTAGAGACAGCTGGGTGACGTCAGCAGCCTTGCTCCCCCTCCCCAGAGCATTCTGACCCCCTGCTTCTCCACTGAGGCCCAGGTGTCCTCTTCCTCCCACACTTGCCCCACTGTCCCTGATGTGGGCTCTTGAAGCTCGTTTGGGCCTCGTGATCAGCTCCTGAAAGTGCTCCGAGTTGCCAGCGTGAGATCAGGGGCACAGAGAGGGAGAGCGTCAGTGGCAGGATGGCACAGCAGTGTGGTTGTTGACACCACTCTCTGCCCATCCTGCTGACAGGGGCCAGGGGCCCATTAATCCCCATTATTTCTCTCTCTCCCATTCTAACCAAACGTCCCAAATGTGACTCAGCTTAACAAGGTCCCAGGAGCACCTGGGTGGCCCTTCGGCCCTACTATTTGCCAGGGCTGATTGTGCCTGTTCTCCGGCACGGAGGAGCTGTCCTGAGCTCCCCTAAATGGGGCACGATGGCCTTATTTGCCCTTGGTCACCTCGTAGTTTTGTCGTGCTAAGCAGAATTCCACTGATACCTGCTCTCCTCGCCACATGGGTAGCGACCCCTCCCCCAAGGTGGGCGTGTTCTGAAATGGAGATGCTCAGGGTCTCTGGCTAGGACTTCCCAGAAGTCACCATCAGGCTCTGACTCTGGAGGAAGAATATCGAGCCCGGCCCTTGCAGACGCCCAGCGCCTATTCAAGGCTCCTCTGCCCAGGGAACGCTTGGGCTGCTCCGGTGGCCAATGCAGCTTCTCCCATGGCACGCTTCCTGCCACGGTAGCCTTGGAAAAGGCTCTGAGACTCCTGCCACCACCCCACCACTCAACGTAAATACCATTTAAGCAATTTGGTTTCTTTTACTGCTATTTGGAGGTGTTCTTAATTGCCCGCTGCTTCTCAGCTGCTGCCTGGAGCCACTGGGCAGGAAAATGCCGAGTGGGAAGGTCAGGAGCAGCAAGAAGGACGGGAAAGGCCAGCCCCATCTTGCACTCACGTAGGTGCTCTGAAGGATGGTGCATGGAAGACAGAGGGAAGGAGAAGGGCTAAAAGGAGTTTCCAGCAGCTTGTATCTTCTCAAAGAGGAAGTGCAGTGGATGGTGCTCACTGCATTGCCCCCATCTCAGCAACCTCATTGCCTCTGACTTCCTTCAAGGACCCTCTGTCCTGGGTCAGCTGAGTGCTTGCACGTGGCCCTGCCTGCCTGATGCCACTACCTGCGTCCCAGCCAGGCCAGACTGAGATCTGTTTATTTGCAAATAAAGGACCAGAAGGCAACCCCCGTCAGGAAATTTCTGTGAAAAAGTGCAGAATGCAAATGTGTGAAGGTGTGCATGGGGCATCTCCACACCATGCTCGTCCTCCAGGAAGTCCACCCAGATTCACGTTTCCTAACATATCGCTCCACCTGAGTGTCATGCTTGTCCTGCTTCCACTTGCTCTTCTGAATACACTGCCTTTTACACAGTGTGCCTTCCGAATGAAGCTGTTTTCCAGTGTCTTTTAAAGCCCCCTCCCCGAGCTTCAGTCTCTGCACCCTGTCCCTGTGCAGCAGGGTTCTGGGCAGTGCTGGGAAGTGCCTGATGGAGGAGGATCCAGAGCTCCTTTGTTTCTGGGCAGCACCTTCCCCGTGGCTATATTCCTAGCTGCTGTCCAGAGCTCTCCTAACAAAGACAGCTTCCAAGGCCAGGCTAGCAGCAGAAAACACAGGTTAACATGGCAGTGGAGTTCAATGTACACTGCGAGGGAAGACTGCTATGGATCAGAACAGCAGCCCCAGGAAGATACAGCAAGGCTGGAGAAGGACCAGGTACGCCCAGGTGAACCGATTAAAGAGATGAGAGCATCCAAAAATGATTAGGGTTCTTCAAAACAGGAAGACAAATTTGGAGGAAATGGAAACGTATAAAAATCATTAAGGATGTGTAAAGAGACCTAGGACTTATTGTAATCAACCAACCAGGAAATAGTTATTTGGCATCTGCTAAGTAGAGAAGCATTGTGTTAGGTACTGCAGTAGATCTAAAAGGAGAAAAACAGAACTTCTATCTTCAAAAAGCTTGAGGTTTAGTTAAGAAGACATGATGAAACTACATCATGTCTGTTGGTGACAAAATGCCACTTAAAACCCATGACCCTGAAGTGGTACGGGCAGCAAGTACTAGACGGATTCAAGGGAGAGAGTGATATCTAAGGGCTGGTGAGTCGGGACACTCTTTAGGGAGGGGGCTGGGCCTTTAAGGACAGGTGGGATGTGGCAGGTGGACAGAAAGGCATTCTAGCATGTCGAATGACTTGGGTCATACTTTGGAAATAATGCACAGCTGGTAGGGTAGGGGAAGGAAAGGGGGTAGAATTTTAGGACAGAAAGGAGGCTGAGGTCAGTGGAGGGGCAAGGAGCTGTTAGAGAGAGCAGAGGTCAGGCTGAGGGGCAGTGGCTCAGAAGGAAAGGTACAGGGGCTGACCCTGAGGGATGGAGTGACAGACAAGTCAGAGGCCAGCCCCTTCTGATACAGATCTGGGACAGAAAACCCAGGGGGTGGAGTATGGACATACACAGAAAGAAAGGAAAGGAGGGAAGGGGGGAAGAAGCAAGGAAGGAAAGAAGGAAAGACAGGAGCCCGAACAAGATGTACAAGAATCCTGCACAAGCATGACGGTGGGAGGTAGGAATGGGAAGAAATTAAAAAGCACAGTGGAAGTTTTTTAGTGGATCATGCTGAACTAGCATCAGCGTGCAGAGAGCAAAGGAGTCTGGAAGAGGAGGAAAAGGCTGAAGACCAGCCTCTTACCAGGCTTGGGCAGGCAGCAGGTAGTGTGCGTC
Organism: Trichechus manatus latirostris; assembly: GCF_000243295.1. Taxonomy (NCBI): domain Eukaryota; kingdom Metazoa; phylum Chordata; class Mammalia; order Sirenia; family Trichechidae; genus Trichechus; species Trichechus manatus. The sequence continues at coordinate 2,938,454 of NW_004444033.1, read as the reverse complement.
TTCATGCCTCCCTGCACACGAGACTGGTGGGATGCTTTGCACGGAGTCCTACCTTCACCCACCTGCCTCTAGTCCAACATTCTTCTCCTGATGGGGCGTGGGGGGCACATCCATTGGCAGAATAGCACAGTGGTTACCAATGAGGGCTCTGGGGCCAGACTCAGAAAAGACTAAAAAAGCCCACTGCCGTCAAGTCGATTCTGACTCATAGCAACTACCTGGGTTCAAATTCCGCCCCTGCCATTGAGTAACCCTGGGCAAGTTATTTTCAACCTTTGTGCTTCAGTTTCTTTAAGTTATAACATGGGAGTACCTCCCTCACAAGGATAATGTGAGGCTTAAATGAGTTAATACACATAAAGAACGATGTCCGTTCTTTCAGACAGTAAGAATATACATCTTAGAACAATATCTGGTACACAACAAGCACTCAATAAGTATTGACTCTTATTACTGGGTTAAGCACATAGAGTGAGAACAGAAACATAATGAAAGCGTACCGAGGTCACAGAGTGACCGAACTCTGTGGTTCTCTAAGGGAAAAATGTCAGCCCTTCGGCCAACACAGAGCCCAGCTTGCTTGGTCCTAGCCTTGGCAGGGGACAAGGCCTATGTGACCTCTAGAACTATGTGGGAGCTTTCCTTTGAGAGAGGCGAGGGTCTGAACTGGAGGTGTGAGGTCCTGGCCTGAGCACCGGCCACTGCAGCGTTCAGCTGACCCAGCAGCAGCTTTCAGTTCCTAGAGGGAAGTGGGGGCTTGCTCCTCTAGTCTCACTTCCCTCCACCTCCCATCCCTTTACCCTACAAGGGCTCTTTGATTTGGGCAGACTGAACTATGTGTTCCCTAAACAACATGGAGTTTTCATGTCTCTACGCCTTTGAACGTGTGTTTGTGGCAGAGACAGCCCAATACCAACTCTCTCCTTCTTCCTCAGTAACAGGTACCTTTTTCTTCCAGGCCATCAGTCTAGCCAGCTAAAAGACTACATACCCAAATTTCCCCTCTCATCGGCCCCACCAATGAGAGCAGAAATTTTTGGGTAGGACTTCTAGGAAAGCATTTGCGATCTTTGCACTCCCTCCCTTTCTTTTGGCTTCCTGACTGGAAGGAAGATGTGAATGGCTGGAGCTCCAGCAACTGTCCTAGACCTTGAGAACAGAAGCCATGTGCCAAGAATAGCTGAACAGGGGGATGAAAGGGCTTGGATCCCTGTTGACACTGGAAGTTACTGTACCAGTTCTGGACTGCCTACCTTTGGATTTATTTTATGCGAGAGGAAGTAACCTTTAGTCTTGTTTAAGCAACTATTGCTTCTGATCTACGTTATTAGCAAATGAATGCAAATCCTAACTGCTACTGATACATTGCTGCATCTCTCTGGAACGCATGTCCTTCCTCTACGCTTAGCTTAGCTGATGCCTAAAGCCACTGCCATCAAGCTGATGTCATTCATGGCAACCCCATGTGTTAAACAGGGTAGAACTGCTGCCCAGGGTTTTCTTGGCTGTTATCTTTACGGAAGGTGCCCTGATGGCACAACCGTTAAGCACTCAACTGCTAACTGAAAGGTTGGTGGTTTGAACCTACCCAGCAGCTCTGAGGGAGAAAGACCTGGCGATCTGCTTCCATAAAGATTACAGCCAAGAAAACTCTATGGGGCACTTTGACTGTCACATGGTGTCACTGAGTCAAAAACTGACTTGACAGCACCTAGCAACAACAATCTTTAGGAAGCAGATAGCTAGGGCTCTTTTCCGCGGTGCTGCTGGGTAGGTTCGAACCACCAACCTCTTGGGGAGTAGTCGAGTACAAACTGTTTTTGCCACCCAGGGACCATGGCTGATGCCTGCTCATCCTTAAAAGCTCAGAAGTCTTTTCTGTTGGGTGGGATACCACCTCCAGCGTGCTCTGAGAGAATTCTGGGTGGCCCCTTCAGGGCACAGATCACCCGGGACTGACTGTGGATGAGTCTCGAGCCTGCAGACTCCTTGGTGGCAGAGAACGTGGTGTGCCTGACGTGGTGGCCCTGACGCACAGTGCACAGTCAGTATGTGTTTGCTAAACGAGCTGAATGAAAAGGAAACTCAGACGCCATCACTGGACCTTATCTATTGATCTGTCTTGGCTTTCCAGAATGTTTGAGTCAAAGAGCATAAAGGCAAGATAACCTCAGAGAAACAGGGCCTTTTTTTCTTTTATTACTGATTTAAGCAGTCCCTCGGTCTCAAGGGTGGTGCAAAGGGTTAAGCACTCGACTACTAACAGAAAGGTTGGCGGTTCAAACCCACCCAAAGGTGCCTTGGATGAAAGGGCTGGTGCTCTGCTTCTGGAGTGCACACATGGGGTTGCCAAGAGTCAGAATCAATTCAACGGCAACTGGTTTGGTTTTTGGTTTTAAGTACACTTCTCTGGAATACAATACCTGGGGGCAAAGGTCTGCTCTGAGGACCTGCCCCACGATGGCTGTATCCTTCCAGCGACTGCCCTGAACTCAGATTCTGTCCAACAGCCAGACTCAACAGGGGCGGATCATAGGTGCTCCGGACAAGAAGTGTCTCAGTAGTCCAATCGCACGTCTGAAGGAAGACCCACAGCTCCTTGTTACAGGGATGCGGGGTGTGGGGGCGGGGGGAGCACCTGCTGTGTGCCACGCCCTGAATCAGGTACACAGACACACACACACAGGGTACCTTAGTGAATCCTCACAACCATCTTGCGAAGTACTAATTATTAGTCCCACCTGACTACTTAAAGAACTTGCCCAAGGCCATCGGGAAGCAGAGAAGCCAGAATTGGAACTCAGTCCCCTCTAACTCCAGAGCCTGGCTCTTTTCACTAACCAGCAGGCAGAGCCACTATGCTGACAGCTGGGGCAGTCCCACCACTGTGCTGACAGCTGGGGTAGTCCCACCACTGTGCTGACAGCTGGGGCAGTCCCACTCCCAGACATCTCTGAGTTCTCTGAGGCAGCCAAAGTGGAGTCTATGGCCTGGAGAGGGGGAGGCCCACTCAGGGCTAGGAGTTGGTGGTGAAGGCATGCTGGGAAGAGGACCGGGGGTGGGGAGGAGAGGTGGCTATCTTCCCACTGGCCCTGGCTGCTCTGTTCTTGGGCCAAGGGGTGACATGTCAGAAGAAAGGAAAAAAGTCATTAAGCAAGCTGCGATTCCCTCGGCACAGATTTGCCTGAGATCGTTCCTCGATGAGCCCATGCTGAGCTTCTCAGTTAGCAGTGTTCTGGGCTCATTACCCTCTGGGACTCGAGCATCTACTCTCTGCTGGTCGCTCAGCAGGAGCCCAGCCCTGGGAGAGCATCCTCACCTCCCTGACTGCAGCCCTTCTCCTGGGCCCCCTTCCGCATGCCCAGGAGGTTCTACCCCCTCCTGTCCCATCTTCCCTGCTTCCCTTAACTGGGAGGAAGGCTCCGGCAGCCACCCATGGAGGGGCTTGAACCTCTGAAGTTCAAGCCTCTGAAGCTACAGGGCTCCTTTAGATCCCTGTGGTGGGGACATCCGCCACATAGAGATGACAAGAATAAGCTGCCTGGGAGGGACAAGGCTGTGGCGAAGGTAGAGCTGAAGGCGGAGCACACCTGGCAAGCCTGCCTCCCCACCTCCCACCTGCTGGCTGCAGCTGCCTTTTTGATCCTTTCACCAAAACAATATCATTCGGACTTCCCCACTGAAAACTAAGTTTATAATTGAAAAGCCCAGAGAATTTATGCCTGTGGAGAGAAGGAAATTTAAAACTCATAACTATCCTGCAGGCCAACAGATCAGGCAGAGAGAATAACCCTGCCCTGCAGATTGCCATCTTACTGAGCTAAATGGGGAAGAAAGCCTTTCCTCACATCTGAGATGCTGCGTCCAGGGTTCTGCTCACCTTTCGGGGTGCATTCCTCAACCCATTTGGTTTCCTCGGCTGAGCTTGGCTTCAGAATGACAAACTGCTGAGAGGCAGCAGAAGTTTTAAATTAAGATTCATGGACGTAGGTGAGCCTGGGAAATGATGGTGGGTCGCGAGGCTGGCAGGGAAGATTTAGAGCCTCCTGCGTGGGGGAGTGGGGGAAGAGCCGGGCTCATCAAGAAGTCCGCATCCAGCCTGGGGATGGAGGGGCCCGGAGAGGGAGAGGGAGAGGAGGAAGAGGCCGGGAGGAGGAATTTAAAAGCTCTCTGGTCAGAAGGCCAGACATGCCGCATGACAAAATGAAAATTATCGGAGACTTTGAACCACTGCTAATGCCGACCTCCGTGCAAGGCATAAATATCTGCTGTGCAGAACAGTGTGTGTGTGGGGTGGGGACCCTGCTAGGACAGTTGGCCAAGTGCTTGTGCCTCCTCAGCTTCCCTCTGGACACTCACAGGCCCACGGCACCACCTGTCCCCCTAGTTCAGTGTGACCAACAGTACGGGATGGCACTCGGCATGGCCAAGATTGTGCTATAAAGGAGCGCCTTCAAGGAGCACACGCTGGAAGTTTCCTCTCGCCCTACCAGGACGTGAAACCACCTCTCTCCTCCCTGCCTTATCACCACTGGGGGCCTCCCCTGGAGACGGCACCGAGGCCGCTGGTCTGCGGAGCACTGAACAAACCTGCTGCTGCCCCAGCTGACCACTGCGGGTCACTCGCTCAGCCCCAGAGGGAGGCCCGGGGGACCTCGGGCAACTTGACGGCAGCCTTAACAGTTATCAGTGGTGTTGAGAAGCCCAGTAACTGGCTCCCCGGCGGCCTGCCCCCTGCACCAAGTGTTCACAGGACCTTGTTTTAGTTCTTTCATTTAAGAGTGGTTCCTGCGTGTGGGCAATAAAGCTTGACTGCCGCGCTCCACAGGCCTGGGCTGGGGGCTCAGACTGCTGAAGCAGGGCAGGAGAGCTGGCTCCAGCAGGGGCTCATTCCAGCAGAGCATCTCCAGGGAGCGATGCTGAGGATCCAGCCCTGGTCTGAAAGGCCCTTTGCGGACCAGTGAGAGAGAGGAACCACTCAGAAGCTGGCCTCTCACTCACGCAGGATCCCGGGCCTCTGCCGGCTCTGGAGAACCTTCTCTCTCTCAATTGCTGTGTTCCACACGTGCACCCTCATTCCACCCTCCTGAGCTGATCTCCCCGCCTGCCTCTCCAGCTGCCCAGGTTGCCCACTGCTATCTTGCGAACAATTTTATGTTTCACAGTCTTCCAGCTGGTGAAAAAGAGATCAGCTTCCAAAGTGGCTGGCCTGTTGTAACCTTTTTCTTGGACACTCAAGAGTCATTCAGAACCCCTCACAGGAGGGAAGGCAGAGGGGAGAGAATCACCTGGCACAGGCTCTGACAGAGACGGGAAGAGGGTAGAGTTCTCCATTTAGGAGCCAGCAGCCTGGGGAAATGGACGTGCTGGAGTGGCTGAGGTAGAGAGGGTCTTCTCGAAATCTCAGGCACAGGCTTGTACGGGATAAAAGAGGCTTTAGGGAGAGGAAGGAGAAGCAGTTACCAGCTTACTGCCAAGGCCCGGGTGACAGAGCTTCCAGCAGCCCCAACTGGTTTACAAACACAGAACCTTTGCCAAAATGTGTTCTTGTCAATTCTGACAGCCTCAAAATGCCATAATTGCCACATAGTCCGTTTCCGCTAATGAGACCCTTCCCCACCAATGTCTACAACATACTCACTTAATCTGGCCATTCCCTATTCAAAAGACATTTGCAAATCCTGTGTATTAATGTCATTTAATTCATGCTCCATTTTATATCTTCATATCACACCACCTTACTATCAATATAAGCTGCTGAGTGTCAATGCCGTATGCGCTAGACCTGTGCCAGCCACACAGTAGCCACTCGCACTAAACTGGAAGTTCCTAAAGAGGGGCTGGGTCCTGGTCTGTTGACATCATTTTACTGACTAATTCTCCTGCCCAGGGGACCCGTCACATCAGTGTAACACGGAAACCCCAGTGGGAATGACGTCTAGGGCACCACAGCAGAGTGGGCATGAGAATGCCCATCCCAGACACAGCCCATGGGGCCAGGCCATGGACAAGAGATGGATCTCGTCTGATTTCCCCTGAAGGACGAGTGTGTTCAGCAAACAGCCTGGTATGCAGCTGTCACTTGACGCTGAAGGCTGACAGCCATCCATCAGGCTGCGGTGTGAGCATGCAGACACACATGGGCCTCGTCAACATCGCCACGTGAGACAGCTCTGTCTGGGGCCAGGATGGCTGCACCTGCCTCGGTGGGTGGAGGCTGCTGAGAGGGAGACTATAGGGATGGGGAAAGGAGACAGGAGGAAGCTTCTCCAAACGCCCCCTCAATGGGCTGCAGACAAGAGCGGCAATGGGAGCAGAGTCCAAAAGAGGAGGACAGCCAGAGCCAACAAGATTGACAAGCTGCCAGGAAGGGAGCCTGCTCTGAGGACTGAGATAAGCAGCTAGGGCGTGAGGCTAACACCAGGCAGAAGTGTCCTGTAATCTGTCCGCACGAGCAGAAGAAAGGCCCGGCTGGCAGCTCTAGCCTTCCCTCCGCGATCCTCTCAGAAAGCCCGGCGAAAGACAACACCCTGTCGGAACCAAAGGTCATCTTTCTCTTCCTCCCCACTGTGGGCGTCCTCCTCACACCTCTTGAGAGATGATCAGCTGCTATTAAAATATTCCAGTTGACAGGGAGCTCTCCACTTCAAGAAGCACCCATCTTGCTTTTAGGAAAGCCCTCTTTCAAGTTCAAACCCACCACTCTGGACTTTCTCCTGCTGGCCTAAGTTTTGCATGCTGGCGCAGTTTGGAATAAATCAGATCCCTTTTTCTTATTTGCCAGCACTGGTGGTTCAGTGGTCGATTTCTCACCTTCCACGTAGGAGACCCGGGTTTGATTCCTGGCCAGTGCACTTCATGGGTAGCCGCCACCTATGTATCAGTGGCAAGCTGTGATGCTAAACAGGTTTCTGCAGAGCTGCCAGACTATGATGGACTACGAAGAAAGGCCCGGTGACCTACTTTTGGAAATCAGCCAATGAAAATTCTATAGATCACAAAGGTCTGACCTGCAACCGATCATGGACTGGCAGCATTTAGTTCATTGTGCACAGGGCTGCACGAGTCAGGGGCCGACCTGACGCTGCTAGCAACAACAACGTTGGGCAAGTTCTCTGAGCCCAAACATCACTCAGCTCAGAGGGCTGCTCTGAGGATTAAACAAGAAACCGCTCATCAAGTGACTGGTAATACACCAAGTGTTAGTTCCCCACCTCCTTCCACCTAACAGCCATTCAAATTATTTCCAGATGTTTACTCTGCCCTTTCTCCTCCACCCCCCTAGTGGCGTCCAGTACTCACTGGATCTGGAGCCACACTCTTTCACCACCCTCGTCCCTTCCTAGGATTGCTCCTCAGTTTATCAACCAAGCCCGTTGCCGTCGAGTTGATTCTGACTCATAGTGACCCTACAGGACAGAGCAGAACTGCCCCACAGGGTTTCCAAGGAGCACGTGGTGGATTCGAACTGCTTACCTTTTTCTGGTTAGCAGCAGAACTCTTAACCACTATGCTACCAGGGTTTCTTAGTTGATCAAGGACCCTGTAAAAAATGCAGTGCTCACAGCTGAACACAATATCCCAGGTGTTGTTTAAGCAGAGTAATTACCTCTTTCAATCCATACTATTTCTCTATCAATGCAATTTCTATCAGTCACTTCACACTGTTGTCAGCGCAGAGTGTGTAGTAAACAAAACCCCCTGGGGTAATTTTCAAATAAACTGCTGCCAAGCTAGGTCACCTTCAACTTGTAATTGGTGACCTTCAACTTGTAATTGTGTAACTGATTTCTTGAATTTAATACAGGACTGTGCATTTGTTACAGCTGGTAAATTACAACTCACACCTGAAGTTGTAGCCCATCTCTCATCATACTCTGTAGTTTTGTTCATCTCCAATGTGGTAAGTGTGCTTTCTGGGTCTCCACTTAGGTCTTTGGAAGGGAGGGCCCGAGGGAGAAACAAACATGCACTGTGGCTCCTAGTGCCCCATGTGGGAAAGACTTAGTGAACACTGACATGAAGGAGTCCCTGGGTGGTCTGAATGGTTAACTTGCTCAGCTGGTAACTGAAGGGTTGGAGGTAGGAGTTGGCTGGAAGAAAGGCCAGGTGATCTACTTCTGCCAACTCAGCCACTGAAAACCCTATGAGCACAGTTCTACTCTGACACACACGGGGTTGCCATGAGTTAGAGCAGACTTGATAGTAACTGGTTTTGGCCATGAACGAAAATGCCTGTGCTGCCCCCCGAGGCAGAGCACACTGGGCAGAGCCAGAGAAGGACAAGGCCCAAATTCTACCCTTGGGAAACTCCGGCCCTGCCTTAAAATTTACTGCACCCGAGGCTTTCCGAATTGGCCTGTACGTGGAACCAAAGATGGATTTGGGGGAAAAGTCTACATCAAAAATGGGGACTAGAGAGAGAAGAGCTCAGCATTATCTAGGAAACAATGCTCTCCCTCAACCTGGTGGTGGTGGTGGGGGCTGACTTGGCTCTCTGTCCCGCCCCGGAGTCCCGTCTCAGCAGCTCTGCCTATCTTCTTGGAACGATGGTTCTCTCAAATAATTATAGAAATTCTCTGGGGAAGGCTGGCTGGGTCACAGGTAGATGGCTGTAGGAAGGCAGAAAGGATCTTGGCAGAAGCACAGAAAGTGGATTTGCAGGCAACATGATAAATGGGTGAGGGATCTGGGCCCAAAGACCAGGGGACAACTGTGTGAGGGAAGACCAGAAAAGCAGCCAAGAACTGGAGGCTGAACTGAGCCTTTCTCAGAGAATGCTCCAATGGCAAAACCACAGGGACCTGAGGGACAGGTGGGACCCATGGGGTCTAGCCCCCCAGGATCTCAGATGGCAGTAAGGTCCCCTTTCTTGTGTGGGTCAGCAGCAACCATCTCCTTGCTCCAGGGCAGTAACCGAACTATTTAAATCAGTGAGGATAAATTGCAGGGGCTTTCTTTCCCGGCATACGAGTTGATGCTGCAAAGGTGGGGTATGTGCGGAGAAAGGGTGGGGAGAACGATGAGGTGTGGGATCCTCATCCTGCTCTGTTCTTCAAGACCTGCTGGGCCACATGGACTCCACTGTCTGTAAATGTTAGAAAAGTGGAGTCAAGATGGCCAGAAAACACAGATACAATGGTCTTTACAAAAACTCTTTTGTCTCCATGGGGCATTCAAAGAGATGGTTGCAGAGGAGGGCTCCAGGTGTAAAAAAGAGGAGGGCAAGAACAAAGAAGGTGAACTGGGTACACCGAATGCCCCAGGTCTCTCTCTGTTAACTACACGTGTGCACGCACACACGCACACGCACACACGCACACGCGCATGCACTGGTGCAGCTCTCTTCTAAAACCGGAAGGGACCAATTGCGCTGTCCTGGAGGCTGTCTGCCTAGGACAGCAGGTGTTGTTGAGGTCAAGTCTTCTTTATACAGCAGGCAGTGCCCTTGGGAAAGCTTTCCTATGCTAGTGGTGACTCCGGCCTCCCCAGCTTCTGCTGAGCTTTCATCTGATGGCCCCCAGACATAAGCTCAGGACCTCTTTCACCCTCACATCTCCTCCAGGGTCCCATGCTCTCCCCGTCTGCACTTCAGGGCTCTCGGGCGACTTTTCTCCCATAACTCTACTGACTCCTATCACCCCCATTTTACAGATGAGGGAATGGAAGTTTAAAGGGTTAGGCGCCTTAGAGCTAAGGCCATGCAGACAGTAAGCACAGAGCCAGATTTCAAGAATTCAGAGGCCGGTCTGTCTGCTATCCGAGGCCCTGCTGCTCACAGCACGGCACCTGCTGTGCTGACAAGTCACTCAGCTTGAAGTGCCTCAGGTCTTCCGGGCTTGCCAACACCTGAGAGGTGGTGGTTGGAGGCTGAATGTTCTCAGAGCCAGGGTGGACCAGGGGGGAAGGGACGGAAGCAGGGTGCTGGTGGGCTGTGTCAGGATGGCACCTGAAGACAAAACCATCCTCCTTAGGAGGCCGTGGGGATGGGGCAGCCTGGGAAATGTGCATCTGTGAGAGAGGGCTAGGAGCCTGAGGGCTGGGAGACAGGAGTGCAGACGAGCTGGGCCTTGTTTCCTTTATCCAGAAAGAGAACCTTCTGGGGAACTTGGCAGAGTGACATAATCAACCGTCAAGCCTTCCCCAACATTCTGAAACTCAGATCTAGATAGACTGGGAAGAAGAAAAAATTCTGGAGGTTGAAATGAAGCTGGTTTTGCTCGTTAGGGTGACAAAGAAAATGAGGTGATAGGGAGGGAAGACTGGGGAGCAGACTTTCAAGGGCCAAGGCTCTGACTACACGTCTCCTCCCAGGAATGGCTACAGGGCCAAACCATCCGAGACTGCTCGTAAGGAGCTCTGACAGGCAGTGAGGGATACAGTAACAGGGCTCCACAACGCTGCTGACCTGTTCTCTGGGAGACAGACAGACTGACTGACAGATACCCACATGAACAGCTGGAAGAAGGAACTGCCCACCAGAGAGAGAACTCCATCTCTACTAATTGTGCACTGCACAAGGCGGTCAGGCGGAGAAGCACAGGAGCGACCAACGCTTGATTTGGAGAACTGAGGCTCTCTTACAGCAGCAGGGATGACAGACACACCCCATGTCTCTTGAGAACTCGATACTACCCCTCTCCTACTAGCTTTCTGCTCTCTTGCCTCAAGAAACCAAAACTAGTCTTAGCAGCTCTCTCCCCAGCCATGCAGCTGGCCAGTCCCCCCTAAGAAGCTCCCCCCACCGCCAGCAACACCTTCCCTCCCTCAGTTCTCAAGCTGTTACCAAACAGGCTGCCTCGTTTCCCCAGTTCATCCCACTCTTTCCAATCAGTGCTAATTGAACCACTTAACTAAAAGACAATAACATTTGTCATCTCAAACCATTACGAGAAGCATCTCAGCTGAGGTGTTACGCAGGAGGCACGCTCAGTGTTAGCAGTCCACACTCACACACACAAACAGGCACATAAATGCCTGCAAGGCACACTCAGTGCGTGAACACGCACACGACTCAGAGAGTTCAAGAATAGATTCTGCAAAGGCATAGTCAGCAAGTGTCAGCTTGTTTTTCTCAACAGGGGATCCTGAATTAAAAAAACAAAACAGGTCATGGAAGCTCCATAGACACATCCAAACTCCCTGAGGGACTGAATTGCTGGGTGGAGGGCTGTGGGGACCATGGTCTTGGGGAACATCTGACTCAACTGGCATAACACAGTTTATAAACACAATGTTCTACATTCTACCTTGGTGAGTAGCG
>NW_004444033.1:2911355-2926618 GCF_000243295.1 Trichechus manatus latirostris | reverse complement strand
CGAGAAGAGAGAGGGTTGACATGTTGTGGGGTTGTTAACCAATGTCATAAAACAATATGTGTACTACTGTTTCATGAGAAACTGTTCTGTAAGCCTTCACCTGAAGTACAATAAAAGAAAAAAAAAACAACACAACAACAACAAAACAAAAACAATAAAACCCCCTGCCAGTTCTAACTCAGGGCCTGGAAATTGCAGCTGCGGTCTGATGGCCCCCAGGTGGCTGCCTCACTTTCTGAGGTCCAGAGGCAGGTCCAGAGAATGGGTAGGAGGAGTGGTGCAGAGCCTTGGATCCCACCATACTCAGTGACTAGAATCTTTATGGGGTGGTGGAGGAGGACTGCTCCCTCCAACCTGCTTGAGCACTGTTTCCTTCTCCTTGCTCTGTCCGCCATAAAAGGTGCCTGTAAGCAGCAGCATTACCTCAAGGAAAGGTCCACAGGATACAGTGGTTTACAATTTCCAGAAAGAACACCATCCCCTCCAGAAGGCCCTGGAAGGCCCCAGGACCGAGAGGAGAGACCCAGGAGAAGTAGGGCTGCAGGCAAGGCAGGGGACTGTAGGTGTGGGGCTGTTCCGTCCTCACAGCTGTGGTGAGAAAAGATGAGAGGAAGAATAGCAGAAAGGAAGGAGGGAGACAATGACCAGTGAGGAAAGGGAAAGAAGAAAAGAGCATAGGACAGGGAAGTGGGAGAGGGACCCCTGACTGATTGTAATTCTGGATTTTAACACTGTGGGCAGAAGAAAGAGAATATATTTCTTCCCAGAGAATGACATAATACAATGGGTAGACACAGCCTAAGGCAGGAAGCAGTCCCCTGGGTTCTAGTCTTAGCTTTGCCACTGTGACTTCAAGACAGCTACTTACCTACTCCGAGTTGGGTTTCCTCATCTCTAGACTGGGGGTGGGCTTAGATCCCCGATTCAGCCCTTCACTCTGCTCCCTGGTGGCCCGCTCCATTCCACCCACTCCCACATGCCCTTCTCCTGCTGGGACCAGGGCCCAAGCTGCTCCTGTGCCACCCCTCTGGTCCGACTTTAGGGCCTCTGCTCCTGCAGTTTGCCTCGTCTGAGCTCCGGGCTAGGCTAAGAGGGGCTGCCTCTTCTGCTGCGGGTTCCCAGGCTGATTCCTTTCCCTTCAAAGTCCTACTGAGTAACATCAGCCCAGTCAATCAACTAATAGCTGCTGAATCACAGCCTAAACACTTTCAGGGGTTACAGAGAACAGAAGAGATTCCGTTAGAATGCAGACAGGCAAATGCTAGCCTGACCTTTAAAAGCGGGGGGAAGAAAAGGAGTAAAGAAAGGGAAAGACGGGGAATTCCATGACCCACAGACAGGGGAGCTTGAAGTCTGACCTGGATGAAACTCCAGAACTAGTCCTTGAAACGTGGCTTGGGAGCCTCAGAAGATGAAAGTAGTTATCACTAAGAGAGGATACATGTTCACCAAAAAATAAGTCACACTAACCTCATTTTCTTTTTAGGAGGGGCCACTAGACTGTAAAATGAGGAGATTATCACAAATCTTGTTTCCCAAGGGGCTGTGATGATTTTAGGTGGGCCAATAACAACAGGGCACAAAACGGCCCTGAGCACAAACCGAGTTATTCCCTTTTCAAGGATCTCTCCACTCCTCTGATTATGTTAAGGGGAACGTCTCTGTTTGCTGCTAATCTGTCCCTGCTGTTGTGTGCCTTCGAGTTGATTTAGACTCCTAGTGACCCCACGTGACGGAGTAGAAATGCCCCATAGGGTTTCCTAGGCTCTAATCTTTATGGGAGCAGATCACCAGGTCTTTTCCCCTGTGGAGCCGCTGGGTGAGTTTGAACCGACAATCTTTTGGTTAGAAGCTGAGGGCTTAACCATTGCGCCACCAGGGCTCCTAAATCTGTCCTTAGCATTTCTTTAACAACAACAAAAAGAAAGGGCAGACCTCAGGCTCAGAGCCTTGCAGGCAAATAGGCATTAGCCAGAATTCAGTAACACCGTTCTGTATTCTCTGTATTTATGGTTTCCTTTCATTTACGGTAAGTGATATGTTTCCATTTAAAGACATTTCCTTTAAAAAAATTAATTTCAGTAAGACCAGAGTGATTTAAAGAAAAATATTAAGGAAACAACTTCACCGAGCATACATAGATTTGGCATGGTGTAAGAATGCTTGCAGTGTGGGAGACACTGCTGTAAATTAAATGCGGCAGGGCAGGACTGCTGGTGGCACTCAGGCTGCCCAAGGCTGTGGGCATTCACTGTGGAAAGGCTCCTTGGTGCCCACTCAATGGCCATTCCTCCTCATCTCCCTGCTAGCAGTACCCCATCATTGGTCCTTGCAATATCTATATGTGACTCAGGCAAATACTGACTGGCCTAGTTTTTTTTTGGTGCTATGGGCCCCTTTGACAGTCTCATAAAGCCTATGGACTCCTTCATAGAATAATATATTTAAATAACAAAATACATAGAATTGCAAAGGAAAGTGGTTATACCGAATACAGTTATTACAGTATTTTTTAAAACCCACTAAAATCAAGTTATAGTAAATATATGTGCTTCTTTATTTAAATAACAAGATCTAGTAGCAGGCCTAAGGACTACTGGTGGTGCAGTGATTAAAGCGCTCGGCTGACAACAAGAAGGTTGGCAGTTTGAACCTACCAGCCGCTCCGCAGGAGAAAAATGTGGCAGTCTGCTTCCTTAAATATTTACAGGCCTGGAAATCCTACGGGCCATTCTACTCAGTCCTACGGGGTCAGTATGAGTTGGAAAAAACTTGATGGCAATGGGATTTTTCAGTATAGTAACAGGTCTAAAAACTACCGTAATTTCACAGTAGGAATGAGAGTAAACAATATGCTGAAATTCATTCCTGCAACTACTGTAATGTGAGATGAAAATATTTCTGATTTCTACTGGTGATAAAGTTATAGATACACTAATTTTACTACGATTTGTTGCTTACTTTCACATTCAAAGGAAATGGCTGAAGTCTAGTTAGAGATTAATCAAAATAAAGATGTAATTATTTTTTCCCCATCCAAATTCACCAACCCTATGAACCCCTGGCCTCAGCCAATCACTGGGGTGAGGGAGGAGTGCCCCCTTTCTCGGTCCCACATATTGGTTTAGGAAGGGGCATGCCATCCAAGCCTGGACAACAAGATGGAAGGGTAAGTCAGAGGGCAGGCTTGTGGGAAAGGCTTTTTTGCTTTTAAAAAGAGATGTATAAAAAAAGAAACAGTGCTTCTTCTGCCTTTGGAGACTGGTGTGTGAGCAGGCAATGCCTGGAGCTAAGGCAACCACTTTGCAACCAAGAAAAGGCACAGTGGTCATGCTGACAGAACGGCAGACAGAAAGAGGGAAAGATCTGAGTGCCTGATTCTGACCTGGGGCCACATATCATTAAACCAGTGTATCCTGGAAGTGCCCTACCTTGCAAATGACTTCTTAGATGAGACAATAAATCTCATTATTTAAGCTGTTTGGATTTTTTATTACTTGTATCATAAAACAGACTTACTGTCTAAAGTGACCATGAGCCTGTACCATAGTTAAATATGTCTTTTTAGCCCTCCATATCAAAACCCAATTGGCTGGATCCCTTAATATTTTGGAGTCACAGGCTAGGAGTGGCCGCCCATCTCTGTCCCTTTATCAGCATCTTTGGGCTCCTCAACATTGAGCAGAAGAGCTGCCTAATGAGAACTGACGAGATGGAGGCCACAGGGACTGCTGATGACAGCAGTGCTCCTGGCAAAAGGGCGCTGCCCAGAGAACTGGAGGATGGCTTAGGCTTCATTCTGGGTGCAACGACTGGGGTAGGGAGGAGAAAGAGGCAACAACTCTGGGCCCCGGGAAAGTCATTCTAGAAAGGAGGGCAGCCAGCCCTGCACAGCTGTGAGCCCAGAGAGAGTCAGAAAGCCCAGGTTTCCAGGTTGTTAGCTAATTTCGATCTAGGCTCAGGGCTGATACTACTCCAACTCTTTACAAGTTATCCCTTTTTTCCCCCATCAGCCCACATCTGCCTTTAGTTTCCATTCTATCAATGTGTAAATTCCTCATTTCATAGCCGCAAATCTGACAGAAAGCTTGCAGAAGACATCAGACAAACCC
Source organism: Trichechus manatus latirostris (assembly GCF_000243295.1). NCBI lineage: Eukaryota > Metazoa > Chordata > Mammalia > Sirenia > Trichechidae > Trichechus > Trichechus manatus. The sequence goes on along the minus strand of NW_004444033.1, from coordinate 2,922,506 downwards.
TATAATCTCTGTTAATCCTGTAATCGGGAGCTAAACCTAGGACACAAGTGGATTTGCAAAATAAGGATTTTAGAAATGCCAATGGCATTAGCAGGCCATAGAGACAAATGTACTGAATGAGACACAGATACATTCTTTCTACTCCATAGGAACTGTTTGGAAAAAGAGAGGGTTGAGAGGTAAAAGGCTATGAGGCCAGTGTATCTCCAAGCATGAGAGCAAAGCCCTCTTCTGGAAGGTTCTCTAAATTTTATGTGTTGGGAGTAGAACTGAAAGGAGAGACAAAAGGTGGGAGATGGGAGGAGAAAGGGAAGATAAGTCCCTTTCTTTATTCTAAATCCCTTTTATTATCTCCTATGGGGCAAAAACAATGAATGATTTCAGCAAGGTGACAGCAAGCAAGGGAAAATTTTTTAAAAATAAGCTTGCTGTACATACATGGGACCTAGGCAGAAAATTTCGTGGCAACCAGCTTTCAAGTCACTGGCTTTCAGAGTTTCTGCCCACCCAACCTCCTCCAGGGACAAAGGTCTGCGTGAAGCAGGCAGGACTGCACTGTCTACAGAGCCTGCTTCTTCGGAAGCCTGCCTGTCCCTTTGTAGACGAGGCCTGAGTCCATCTTTCTGGGTCACTTGTCAGGGCTGCAAGCTCCCCGACTGCACTAAGTGGAGAAGTGAATGACATAAAAACACAAAGGCCACTGACCCAAGTGTGGTGACCGGGCACTGGAGATAGGGGTGGGTCTGGGAAGAACTCTCTTTTCTTCAGCCACATGGAAACATTTCCCTGGTTATTACTGTCCCCCAAGTATCCACACGTGAAAGCCAGAGTCTGGAGGTGAGTCTCTGACTGGAGAAGCTGAGGACAGGCCAGTGCAGGAGACCCTCCTCTGCCACCTTTTGGCCTCAGACCCAGTCTCTCGCAGGACAGGCCTGTGAGCCCTCCCCTCTACACTAAGCCTCTTAGAGGCTTCTAAGATAAAATGGAAAAACAAACAAAACAAAACACAAAACAAGGATTTGTCTGTTAAAATGTCGTGCTATTTAACGGACACTCTTTAGAAAATTTTGCAATGTATAGCTGTTGCTGTTAGCTGCCGCCAGGTTGGCCCCGACCCATGGCAACCCCACGCACGATGGGACAAGACGCTGCCCAGTCTTGTGCCATCCTATGATTGCTTGCGGATCAGACTGTTGTGATCCACAGGGTTTTCACTAGCTGATTCTCAGTAGACTGCGAGGCTCTTCTTCCTAGTCAGTCTTAACCTGGAAGCTCCACTGAAACTCGTTCAGCATCACAGCAACATGCAAGCCTCCACTGACAGACGGGTGATGGCTGTGCATGAAGTGCAACTGGCCAGGAATCGAGCCAGGGTATCCTGCACGGAAGGCGAGAATTCTACCACCAAACTGCAATGTACAGTACAAAGTAGATTGTTGACGATGATGAAATATGGCCAACCATGTATTTTGGTCATATTTTTGTCCAAAGAGTTGGACACTAGGCCCTTGATAAAATAATTAGGGCAAATGAGATACAAAAAGGTTTTAACTCTAGAAAAGGTGAAGCCAGTCTGAGAAACCCAGCAGCACTGGAATCTGAGGGAGGCAGGGAGAACTGGTGCCACCTCTGAAGTCAGCCACCTGATTAGATAAAATTCAGCCCACCTCTGACCTGGCTGTGGTGAGTCACACCTACAAGTGGCTTCTCTCACAAAGAGATGTGGCCTAAGATAGATATGTTCAGGGGACAAAGACTAGGACCAAACCCCACTTTGCTTGCCTGTGCTACCATCCTCTAGGCTCACACGTGGGGCCTTAGAAAATTCTTCAATACCCACTTAATTCTTTTCCTTCCTAGAAAACAGTACTCTTAATCAGAATGGTCTTGTTCACCTAAGCAAGCGAGTCAAGGATATGTGTTCAGAAAACTCATTAATAACAAATAACATCTCAAAGACAGACTCAAAGAGATAGACAGGTGCTGGCAGAGAGCTAGCTCCTTAAGAAGTATGGAAAATGGGGTGGGGTTGTTGTTGATTGGGGTGCTGAAGGCCTCCTATGAGAGCGAGAGCTCTGGATCTTCAATTTGATAAGGAATTTTACCCTGCAGTTGCCAGATGTGCAGAAGCAGAGAGCCTTACCTCTGTCCCTTCTCAGAAAACAGGAGCAAAAGACTGCTTTAATGGTAGGAAATTGAAAAGGACCAGGCCAACACCGGGCCCTGTGGCCGAGGGAGAAAGAGACAGAGAGAGATGGCTGCACCCAGCAGGACCAGCCGCAGCAGAGTGTTGAACATAGGCCACATCTTTATTAGGCCTTGGAGGTTTTCGCTAGAGAGAAGAATTAGAATGTACCCAGTCTGTTGGTTGGTCTGTTCATATTCTCTCTTCACTTACTGTCTCTTGAACAAGCGTGTGCACACACACATGCGCACGCACACACACACACATAGTCTTGAATGGATCCTACTGACTGGCATTTGGGGTAGGCTGCCAGAAGCCAGGGCAGGAAGGGCTGAGTTAAAGCTGCTCCATGTGTCTGGGACACCAGGATGGTCTCCTCTTGGGGAGGGTTCCCTAATGGCTCTGTGACAGCTCTGAAGCACCACCAAGTTGCAGGGCCAGAGAAGCCACTTGGGGGCGGGGAGAGAGCCCCGATCCAGCCCAGTCGCTCACTCACACAAAGAATTCTTTCAGAGTTATTGGCTGGCAGAACTCCTCACAGGCGTTTTTTTTTCATGGCTTGTGCCCTGCATACAAATCAAGCAGCCTCCCTGGGCTGCTACACAAACTGGCCCCAGTCACCAAGAAAATGGTACAGAGCAAGGCTGCTCTGGCCAGGCAGCCAGCCATATCCAGGGAACATGGAGGGAGAGCCCCAGAGCCCCAGCTGGTAGCCCACAGCCTGGGGCTTCAGCACTCCTCCTCAGAAGCAGAGCCATTTCAGTCTGGCGTTCTTCAGAGAAATAGTCTGAGACTGATACAACAGGTTCTGGAGAGCACACTGCTTAGCATTCCTGGCTGGCAGGGAGGCAAAAACCAAAGGATGGGGGGTCATGACAAGGGGTGGTGTTCTGGGAGAACAAGGTTCAGGTTAGTCATGTTACCCTTGGTTAAAAACAAATAAACAAATCAACTCACCAATTCTGGTCAAATTCACCACGTGTGTAAGAGAAAACTATGTGAGAAAGAAAGAATATGAGTATGAACAGGCCAACCAACCAACAAACTGGGGACATTCTAATTCTTCTCTCTAATCTGATGGAGAAGCTGAGGGTACCAGCTCCTTAATTTCATGCTCACCCACCCCAAACTCCTCTAGATGTAAAGTGATTCCCACTGGAAGCATTTACAGATAGAGTTGCATCTAAAAACATGGACCCAGAGCAGGCTGGAGGCTGGGCTGTCTAATTCCTGAAGAGGCTCATGCCATTTTGAAGCGTCCAGGAACCTGGGAGTCAGCCACCTCCACACCACCCCATCAGTCATTGGATGACTCATGGAGAAGCCAGTGGTATGAGTTCTGGGCTAGTCTTCTGGCATTTCCAATGCTGCACCTCTATAGTGCTGAGGATAATAAGCAGGGCTGGATTACTCAATAAGCAAGGTACACGTGGGCTGATTTGTGTGTACTTACTAATCTGTAGTGAATGATTTCACGTGCAAAGGTGTGGTGGAACCCGTGTGAAATCATTCACTACAGATTAGTAAGTAAGCACAAATCAGCCCATGTGTACCTTGCTTAGTGGTTAATCCGTCCCTGTACTGAGTTTGTCCTTTTGCTCAAGGATGGGGTTGGGTGAGGATGGTTCCATCAGAAATGGAGAGACAAAATTCAAGCCCACATTTCCATCATGGCTCCTCTAATTCTCTCCCTGAAACTCATAAGGCAAATGAACACTCTGAGGAGTCCAAACCACCAAGCCAGTACTGAATGATGAACTGCGGTCATACCAACTGGAACTGGGGAAACCCTAGCCATAGCTGAAGACTGGCAGCATCCAACTGGAAACAACGAACAAACTGCGAGGCAGCCTGAGGGCCACAGATGCTGATCCACAAAGAAACTGAACAGATCGAGAAGGCTGGAGAGAAGTGAGAAGGCAGTGCCAACATGGCACTGCTCTATAAACCAAGGGGATTAGAATGGCTTGGTGGCCGTGGCAGAGAGATGGCAAGAAGAAATTGCAGAAAAGGATACAACAGGTTGCAAGCCAAATTGAACCAATTAAAAACATGGAAAAAGTTCCAAGTCGCATCTACTTCTTAAATGTTGTCAGATATTCATTCTCTAGGTTAAGAAGAAGAGGTACGCCCACATCTTGTTCAGAGTTTCTAAACTGTTTTCTTTTGGAGCACTGAGTTGCTCAGTAAGGGTCTTTAGAATATTCCCAGGCTTAGGGGCCCTAAGCTATGTGTCTTTTTAAAAAAATTCTGTGCTGTATCCATGGTTGAGAGAAATGGGAGCCTGGCATGAAGAAACATCTTGGTAAAAGGGAAGTCAAGTCAAGGACAAGCTGGAGAAGGACCCAGGTGGTCTGGGCTCCCAGTCAGACTTACCACACAGCTGTTTGCTTCCTCTCCCGCTGAGTGTTTTAAATTAAGAGTTTGCTAATGGAATCGTTTGTTCTTTAGCCATGCAAAATTTGGGGACTGACAGTTGATAGAGATGAGGCCCCTGGACAGAGGCAGACAGAAGCCCAGAGCTCCTCTATTGTCCAGCTGGGTGCCCACTGACTGGCCCACCCACTGTGCTGTAGCTCAGGCACTCAGTGGGATATTTATAGCTGCCTTTAAATTTATCCAGCTCTCCATAAAGCAAGGTAATGGGTCGCCCTTTACTGCTGCTAGTGGCGATTGTCCTAACATTCTTTAATTAGCAAAAAGCATTGGCACAGCCACTTCCAAAGCATTTGATCTTACTGTCCTGGTGTTCCCTATTTCAGGCTCAACAGCCCCTACTCCCTTTGGAGAAAATGCACTTTAGCAAATTTGAAAATGACAGGCATACGTGCACATGAGCACAGATATGTGCACTGGTGGGCCCCTACTCAGGCTTCTGCTGACTCCTCACATATTTACAACTGCCAGGAACCTGTGAGTCCCTAGGATGTCTCCACAAAACTCTCATTTGTAAATCTGTCTGCAAGGGGCTGGGAAGTCTAAAAACTGAGGACCAGAGAAACCTTAAGATTACTAAAATTCTCCAACTTTATCTAGTATTAAAAAAAAGGAAAAGAAAAATAGTATGGAAATTGTCCTTCTGCATGGAAATAGTCACGTCTTCCTACCTAAGGCAGTGAACACATCGTGTGTGTGTGTTGTATTTCCATCTCTCGCTTTCATCCACATGTACAAATATCCCTCCAGTGTCAACTGGTCATGAAATTTCTGTTTCATGGCTAAAGTCACCATTACAAAAGAAGCAGCAGCTGTAATTTTTCACCTACCTTTTCAAAGAATTGTAGAGTAGGGCCAGGGCTACTGATACACACTGGAGATCTGTGCTCTTAACCACATGGGCCATTTAAGAACAGCCTCCTTTCCTCTGAAATAATTCATACAATAGACACTGGACTACCATGATCTAGGTATTGGAAACCAGACGAGACCTCTGCTTTCACGGGAGTGTGCAGGCAATAAACAAGTAAACAAATAAATGAAACAAGAAAATTTCAGAGAATTGGTGAATGCTATAGAGAAAATAAAGCTGGGAGATGTGACTGTGATTGGTGGGGCTATTTTAGACTGGCTAGCCATGGAACACCCTCCCCCCCAAAAAAGCGGTAGTCATGGAAAAAAAAAAAACCAAAAAACTGGTGGCACAGTTGTTAAGTGCTCAGCTGCTAACTAAAAGGTTGGCAGTTCGAACCCACCAGCTGTTCTGTGGGAGAAAGATGTGGCAGACTTCTTCCATAAAGATTTACAGCCTTGGAAATCCTATGGGGCAGTTCTACTCTGTCCTATATGGTCACTATGAGCTGGAATTGACTCGACAGCAATGGGGTTTTTGTTTTTTATGTTTTTGGTTTTAGTCATGGAACGCCTCTCTGAGGTGACCTGCTGAAGAAGGAGCTAGCCACCTGAAGAAGTGGGGGAAGAAGACTCCAGGCAGAGGAGAGAACAAAGGCTCTAATGGGCAGAACCAGCTTAGATATTCCAGGAGAAGAAATAAGACCGGTGTAGCTGAAGGGTAGGGAATGAACAGGAAGACTGATAAAATACGAGCTCAAAGGAGTAGGTAGGGCATGATGATTTAGGGCCCGCGGGCAGTTGGTTTTTATTTGAATCATGAAGTGAAGACACTGAAGCATTTTAAACAAATGAATAACATAATCTGATAGAAATGCCCCAAAGATCTCTCTTGTTGCTGGGAGAATAGATTGTGGGGCATAAGAGTAAAAACCTATGCCTCCCTTCTGACTTTCTTAGAGTCCTTGGGAGAAAAGAAGAGCAGATTCTGGGGGCACCAGGAAAATGGGTAACTCTAGAACAGCTGTGTTGCCTTGACCCATCGAGCTAAGGAAGAAAATCCACTCCCTTTATGACTATGGGGAGTAATGGCACAGTCACATCCTCACTTGGGATCCCAGGCAAGAAAAATAATCCTCCTTTTGTAATGGTGACTTTAGCCATGAAACAGAAATTTCATGACCAGTTGACACGGGAGGGATATTTGTACATGTGGATGAAAGCGAGAGATGGAAATACCACACACACACACACACACACACACACACACACACACACACACGCGATGTGTTCACTGCCTTAGGTAGGAGGAGGTGACGATTTCCATGCAGAAGGACAATTTCCATACTGTTTTTCTTTTTCTTGCTTCCTGTTTCTGAAATGCCTTTTTCTTTTTCACTCCTGTTCTGCTCTTACCTCAAACAGCAGCATAAAGAGCATAAAAACAGACAAGGTGCCTGGGTGGGCTTTGGCAACCCAAGAGTGTTGAGATGGGAACTAGAACTTCAGGGAACACAAGATCCTCCTGCCACTGAGGGACCCACCTGAAGGGGCCCTCAAGCCTACTGGAGGCAGGAAAGAACACTGCCAAAGACTGCTCACTCCAGGCAACCCCTATGAGGCATCACAGACATCTAGTGGCTACTCAGGAAAATGTCTCATGGATGTATACCAGGGTGGGGAGTGGTGTAGCCTGGGCTTTACCAGGAGCCCCATTATTCTGGCTGGGTCAGGCAGTCCTGGATCCTCTTTGTCAGCCCCGGATGACTATTTTTTTCCACTTCCTATTAGGGGTCCAAAGTCACTTAGAATGACAGGCTGGCTCTATTGAAGATCCCTCTTTACCCCCGTCCAGCAAAGTATAATTAAAGTACCTGCATACAAGACCACAGAAGACAGGCATTTGGAAACATCTTCAAGCCTCGGGTTTAAATGCCAATTGGCCATACACTGTCTGTCATCTTGACTAGGGCTGAGCTCAGAAGAGACAGACTCTAATGTGGCTTTAGGTAACTCACCATGCCTCTCTGGGCTTCATTAATGACATCTGCAAAATGAGAGGTCAAATTCAGATCATCTCCAAGGTACCTTTTAGCTTTAACGTTCTGTGATCTATGAGCCTTTTTAGTAGCTAGGAAAACAGATCTGATCTGCTCTGGCACTGGGGATCTCTTAGATTAAACTGAAGGAAGCATTCTCTCCTCAACCTCATGGCTCACTTCCAAGACTCAGTTACAACCCCAAAGGCTCAACTTTCTTCACAGAGCTACATATCTGAGAAGGGGTGGGAATTATGAACTATGAGAGCTGGAAAGTACTTTCTACTTCATCTTAATTTTACAGATGAAGAAACTGATGTTTAGAGCTGTTTTAAACTGTGCCACATGTCAACTCAGTGGCAGAAAGGGGACCAGAACTCAGGCCTCCTCACCTTAGTGCAGGGCTCATTCTGCAATACCAAGCTGCTGACACCAGCCTTGCCTAATCTCTGCTGACTTTTTCAGCTCTCTGGCTTTATCACACCAGTCTCTCTGGGAGTAGCAAGTGGAAACACTCCCAACCCAGCATTTCTTCCTTCTCTTCCTCTTCTCTTTTTATTCCTCAGTGGCACCACTCCAAAGCAAGGAAGCAGTCAGAACCAGAGGGCTGAGAGGAGCTCTGGCCCATGTCCAGATAGTACTCAGGTTTACAGCGCCACTTTCAGTTCACAAGGGCTGTGTGCTGCCACGGCCCCACAGTTTCCTCTTTAACCCAGTTTGTAGCTTCACTGGCACTCTCCTAGCTCAGCTGGCCTCCGGAGGGCAAAAGAGCCCCACCTACAGCCCTATGGACTTGCAGGACTTAGGTATATTCAGCTTCATCATCATTAGCCACAAATATTCGCTGAGATACCGCCTCTTTACTAAGCACTGCTTTGACCCAAGTCAGTCCACCCTTCTACCCACCTTCACAGTCCGGAGGCAAAGCCTTTCATTTGCTGGGTCTGGAGCTGAACAGACAGGGCCTGAGTTTGCCTACACTAGCAGGAAATCAGCACAGGCAGAGCCCCTCTTTGGCTCGAGGAAGGGCGGGCCAGCCATACTCCAGTGCGCCAGCCAGAGCCTGGCCAGGGTCTTCTCTGGCACCAGACCACTCTACCAGCTCACTGCCAGGTGTGGTAAAGAGAGGAACTGCTTGACAGCAAGCTTCTGAATCCTCCTCCACAATTCCCATCAGGCTAGTTTCACACTTCCTGGGTCTACAAGGGGGTAATATCCTGCTTGAAACTGAGGACGTATAAATACTTTCTTTAGTTAAGAAAGCAAAAAGAGCTGCTCCAGAGCCCAGATGGAAGTAAAATCTAGTATCAGGGTTTGACTTACCTCCCTCTCTCTCACTCTTGTTCTTGCTTAGTTACGGTAACAGAAATAAGTTAAATGAATCTATTTTCTCAGTCCCACCTCTCCCATCCTTCATTTTATTTATCTCCCCTAATCCCTTCACTGAACTTTCATGCAGTCTTCCCCCCATCTTGTCTCCATTTACTCTACGCAGAGTAGAGCATTGGGCGTTTTCGTTCCAGTGATGAAAAACTGGGCGCCAGGTCTGAAGGCCTGGATTGAAAGGCTGGATTTGTCGGGTTCTGGGTGTATGACCTTGAGCAAGCCATTTACCTGCCTGAGCTTCAGTACCTTCATCTGTAAAACAGAGACCATTCTGATAATTACTACTTCTACATGAAGATTAAATGAGAACAGATATATAAATTCCTAGTATATACACAGCCACACAGTGGATAAACATCCCAATACATGACTGTTAAAGAAGTGGAAGAATGAAACTTGAGTTCTCATCCCACTAGGAGAAACTCGGGGGAATCACTTCCACGCCCAAGTTTCTAGACATCTGAGCACTGCCCGTGTTCAAAGCCAGGTTCTACCACCTACTACGTGACTCTAAATGATATATTTAACCTATTTCTAAAACGGATAAGTGGCACACAGTAACAGTTCAATAAACATTGTTACTACTTGGCTGCAAATGCATAATGAAAAAACTCTTGGTTAAAACAGAGGACTCCGATGTGCCTACAATGGAGCTGTTTCCAGGACTTCAAGAATTACATGGCATATTTAAGTTTCAGGTTACTTGACAGCAGACAATACTGAGATAAGAGTGTGGCAGAATCCAGAGAGCTGAGAGATCCAGGACCTCCTTGTGCTTAAGCAATATCTCATGTGTGGGTGATAACGGTTTAACAAGCAACCCTGACAGAGACTGGAGGGTGGGGGTGGAGTGGAGGGGGATGGAAGCAGCCTTTGATCAAGGAAGGCCTGCTAAACTGATGCCATATTCCAAGGACTGATTTCCAGGGCTTAGCCACAGACCACCCCCACTCAGCAGAGACGAGAGCAAACTTTTTTGAGGGTGGGAAAAGGCTGACCTAGTTCGCTTCTCCCTCACTGGTCTGTCAAATGCCCCAGGGTCCCCTTTAACCAGAAATAGGGGCAAGAACTCCCCTCCCAGCAAACTGCTACTCCAGATTGACTAAGCACTTCTTTTCAGGGAGTCCCAGCAAGAGAGAGGGAGCAGGTGAAGCTCGGGGCAGTGGGCTTAAGACCCTCCCGATTCTCTGGAGGCAGGCAAGGGGAATGGGGGGGGGGCCCGCGGCTGCGAAGAGAGCGGGTCGGAGGCTGCAGCTCCATGCATGAGCGGCCGTGCCGTGGATTCCAGGAGGGAGTTCACCTCCATCCTTCCTGCTGGCCGCTGTGCGGTCCTAGGCTGTCATTCTCCCCGCTTCTCGCACTTGCTCTTTCCTTCCACTGATTCTCTCCCCCGCAACCCTCATTAACAAAACTAGTATTTAAAGCCTAGTTAACGCGGGAAATCTGCGGGGGGCGGGGGAAGCCAGGAGAACAGGTAGCTGTGTCGCCGCGTCCGGGGCTGCGCCCCTGCCCCGGGTCCCCACTATGCCGCTCCGAACTCCGAGTTGGCCAGCCAGGCCGCGCGGCCAGGCGCGCCATCAGCAGGCGGCAGAGTGCGGTGACGCGGTTTGGCAAGCGGTTAGCCAACTGCAGCCGCCCCGCCGCGGTCCTCCGCGCCTCAGGGCCCGAGCTTCAGCCCACCGCGCGTGGAGCCTGACCGGGGCGGAGGGCGGGGGCCCCAGGCCTGCACCAGCCTGCGCCGCTCCAGCCTATCAGCCGCCGCCCAGCGGCTCCCTCCGACCGGACGAAAATAGCTGCGAACGCCTGCGACTAGCGCAGCCCGCTGCGCGCCTCGAGGGGGCGGAGGGCCGGCAGGGGTGGGGAAGGCGCGGAGGCCGGCGGCGGAGGAGGCCGGCGGCGCGGAAGCGCGGAGGCGCGGGCTTGGCTAGCGCCCTGGCCGCCCCACGTTAACCCCTCGAGGGCAGGCGGCGGCGGCGGGAGCGGCGTTCATATATAACAGCACTGCATCACGCTAATCTTCTCCCAGAACAGTATGCGTCAGCAGTACATTCACGTTCTGACTGAAGGACAAAAGGATGAGAGAGCAGTCTGCGCGGCTGCCGCCTGCACCACCGCGAGCCCGGCGCGAGGAGACGGTGGGCGCCGCGCACAGGAGGCCCGCTGCTGCCGCTGCTAGCCGCCGGGGACCATGTTCCCGGGCTCCGGAGCGCTCCCCGCCGCCGCGACCCCCGCTGCTCACGCCGCCGCAGCCTG
>NW_004444033.1:2804121-2911255 GCF_000243295.1 Trichechus manatus latirostris | reverse complement strand
AGCCCGCCTCCGGACTCCCTGACGGGCCTGCGGTACGGCGCGCCCTGCCGCGCGCTTCCCAGCGCGGACCGGGTGCGGCGCGCCCTCCCGCCGCTTCCCCTCGGGGCCGCACGGACTGCTGCTCCCCGCGCCCGGAACGCGAACAGGAAACTCCGCCAGTTTCCCTTTTTAACCCTTGCGCGCAGTAAGAGGAGAGGAAGGGGGGGTGTGTCTGGGGAGGGCGCCGAGCCGGACACCTCCTCTTAACCCTCGCGGCCCCGCGCGCGGACGACTGCAATCCGCGGTGCCAGCCCGAGCGGCCGACAACGGAGAGCGCGGCCGCGGCCGGGCAGCTCGGGCCGTCACTCCCTCCGGCGGCGCGGAGCCGCAGGCTGGGGGCGCCGGAGGCACACTTCGGCGATGAAGCGGCTCCCCCCTCGGCTGGCGCGAGCCGGTGCCAGGGTCCAAGGACAAAACAGGGAAGCGCTGGTAGCGCCGCTCCCCGGGCGGAGGGGGGGGCATGCACCTGCATAGCCCGCCGGGCCTTGGCTCTCCCGGGTGCGCCTCAACTCCGCGGCTTCGCCCGATCTGGCTCCGGATTGACTAGAAGCCATTTTGTCTCCCCCACCCCTCCCTTCTCCCTTCCCCTCCCCTCCCCTCAGCCCTCCCTGCCCCCACTACTTCCCCCCTTTTGTTAATTAAAACTAAGAAGTGAGAATGCGAACGTGGTGCCCAGCTCCCGTGGAGAAAGCTTAAGGACACCACACCAATTCCTTCCTTCCAAGGTAGGTGACAGCGAATTGGGTGGGGAGGGTTGCAATGTGCGAGAAAGTCCTAGCTTTTGGAGGGATGGCTGGGGGGTGAGGGACTGGCCGGTGAGGAGCCGCTCTTTAGTTTGGCGTGGTGTTTGTTGGCCGATCGTTCCCGTCTCTAATCGCCCCCTCTCCACCTCTTTCTCCAGATGGAAAGAGGAGCTCCTAGCTCACTTAAGCCGGGGTAGGGCTGGTTCTCTTTTCCAAGCCAAAATCCCAGGCGATGGTGAATTATGAACGTGCCACACCATGAAGCTCTTGTGGCAGGTAACTGTGCATCACACCTGGAATGCCGTCCTGCTCCCCGTCGTCTACCTCACGGCGCAAGTGTGGATTCTGTGTGCAGCCATGGCTGCTGCCGCCTCGGCCGGGCCCCAGAACTGCCCCTCCGTCTGCTCTTGCAGTAACCAGTTCAGCAAGGTGGTGTGCACCCGTAGGGGCCTCTCCGAGGTCCCTCAGGGCATTCCCTCCAACACCCGGTACCTCAACCTCATGGAAAACAATATCCAGATGATCCAGGCAGACACCTTTCGACACCTTCACCACCTGGAGGTCCTGCAGCTGGGCAGGAACTCCATCCGGCAGATCGAGGTGGGGGCCTTCAACGGCCTGGCCAGCCTCAACACCCTGGAGCTGTTTGACAACTGGCTGACAGTCATCCCCAGCGGGGCCTTTGAGTACCTGTCCAAGCTGCGAGAGCTCTGGCTCCGCAACAACCCCATCGAGAGCATCCCCTCTTATGCCTTCAACCGGGTGCCCTCCCTCATGCGCCTGGACTTGGGGGAGCTAAAGAAACTGGAATATATCTCTGAGGGGGCTTTTGAGGGACTGTTCAACCTCAAGTACCTGAACTTGGGCATGTGCAACATTAAAGATATGCCCAATCTCACCCCCCTGGTGGGGCTGGAGGAGCTGGAGATGTCAGGGAACCACTTCCCTGAAATCAGGCCTGGCTCCTTCCATGGCCTAAGCTCTCTCAAGAAGCTCTGGGTCATGAACTCACAGGTCAGCCTGATCGAGCGGAATGCTTTTGATGGGCTGGCCTCGCTCGTGGAACTCAACTTGGCCCACAATAACCTCTCCTCTTTGCCCCATGACCTCTTCACCCCATTGAGATACCTGGTGGAGTTGCACCTACACCACAATCCTTGGAACTGTGATTGTGACATCCTGTGGCTAGCCTGGTGGCTTCGGGAATACATACCCACCAACTCCACCTGCTGTGGCCGCTGTCATGCTCCCATGCACATGCGAGGCCGCTACCTGGTGGAGGTAGACCAGGCCTCCTTCCAGTGCTCTGCCCCCTTCATTATGGATGCACCTCGGGACCTCAACATCTCTGAGGGTCGGATGGCAGAACTTAAGTGTCGGACTCCCCCCATGTCCTCTGTGAAGTGGTTGCTGCCCAATGGGACAGTGCTCAGCCACGCCTCCCGCCACCCACGGATCTCTGTCCTCAACGATGGCACCTTGAACTTTTCGCATGTGCTGCTCTCAGACACTGGGGTATACACATGCATGGTGACCAATGTGGCAGGGAACTCCAATGCCTCGGCCTACCTCAATGTGAGCACAGCCGAGCTTAACACCTCCAACTACAGCTTCTTTACCACAGTCACAGTGGAGACCACTGAGATCTCGCCTGAGGACACTACACGCAAGTTCAAACCTGTTCCTACCACATCCACTGGTTATCAGCCGGCATATACCACCTCTACCACGGTGCTCATTCAGACCACCCGTGTACCCAAGCAGGTGGTGGTACCCACAGCAGACACCAATGACAAGATGCAGACCAGCCTGGATGAGGTCATGAAGACCACCAAGATCATCATTGGCTGCTTTGTGGCAGTGACTCTGCTAGCTGCCGCCATGTTGATTGTCTTCTATAAACTTCGTAAGCGGCACCAGCAGCGGAGTACCGTCACAGCTGCCCGGACAGTTGAGATTATCCAGGTGGATGAAGATATCCCAGCGGCGGCATCCACAGCAGCAACAGCGGCTCCATCCGGTGTATCAGGTGAGGGGGCAGTAGTGCTGCCCACAATTCATGACCATATTAACTACAACACCTACAAACCAGCACATGGGGCCCACTGGACAGAAAACAGTCTGGGGAACTCTCTGCACCCCACAGTCACCACTATCTCTGAACCTTATATAATTCAGACCCATACCAAGGACAAGGTACAGGAAACTCAAATATGACTCCTCCTGCCCCCTAACACTTACAAAATACAACAGAATGCACACACACACACACACAAAAAGACAGCAACTTTTGTACAGAGCGGGGAGAGACTTTTTCTTGTATATGCTTATATATTAAATCTATGGGCTGGTAAAAGAAAAAGATTATATTAAAATTTAAAAACAAAAAATCAAAACAAAACTATTTTCTAACTTGTAAGTTCTATTTAAAGGGGGAGGGAGAAGGGGATCTTGGGAACATTGTGGGGTAGAAGCCACAAGTCAACCTGCTGTGCTGCCAGGAGGGATTTCTGGTATATGGTTGAAACTGCTAAGACAAAATCAACTCAAACAACATACGTCCCTAAAGAGGTAGAGTGAGGGCTGCTGAGGGGGTAGGAGGAATAGACGGAATCTGTCATTTTTTTTAGAAGATGCTTCATAGGATACAGGAAATACCCGTTTCTACAGACATCTTTCTTAAGCCGAGCCGTCTTCGCAGATTTATCTTATTAAAAAAAAATACAGAAAAAGCACCAAGAATTTGTATTGTGCCAAAATGTTGAGAGACAATAATTCTTTTTTTCTTTAGAGACCGTGGGGAAGATAGACCTGTAAGTGTATTTTAGACAGGAAAACCACCACAATTCCAACGAATCCTTAAAGGGGCTGAGTCTGTATGTCTGTCCATGTGCCCAAGTCTCAGGCTTGTGCACTGGGACACACATGTGCCTCGCCTGACAGCGCTTCAGGAAGGAGCAGGGAGGGAAGGAGCTGGCTTAGCTCTGTCAGATGCTTTCACACTGCACCAGATCCTGCAGCTCGGCTTAACCCCCTCTGTGCAAGGCATGTGTGTAGTCAGGGTTTCCCAAGAGGACGGGGCAGCCCCTGAGGGGGGTGCGGCAGCATGGAGGGTGGCAAGGGAGGGCAGGAGCAGAGGATGTATTCACAGGAGGCCATCAGTTAGCACCGGGCCATTTCCACCTGTTGTGCCAGGTATCTGACAAATGATTGTAGACAAAAATGGCATTTTACGATTTTTTAAACAGATTTTTGTTTGTTTTAGGGTGGTGAGGCAGGAGAGGCTGGGAGTGGGGAGCTTGGGGGAGTGGAAGCTTTTCTCATGCTTGTGATTTGGTGACTATTCTAAATGCTGATTCATTAGGGATTATTCCAGTTGATGTCAACTGGCTGTGGGGATGGGGAGGGGGCAGACCATGAGCAGAGGCGAAAAAGGAGAGAGAAAAAGGGCACAGGCTCATTTAAAGTAATGAAGCCTTTCCCAACCAGGATGGTTCACAAAAAAGATGTGAAATCCGCAGTTCAGAGTGGCACACGTGCACACACGTGAGTCCTGCCTGGAGTCCTGTAGAAAGGGCACAGTAGGGGGGAAGGCTTCCCTCTCCCAGGCCTGCCTCTGGAGGAGGGAGCACAGACAGGGTGGGCCGCGGTGGGGAAGGCAGAGAGCTCTGTTGTTCTGGTCCATTTAATGATGTAACTTCTTTCATTTATTATTTTAGCTTTAAAAGGAAATAAAGGGTTCAGTTTTGAAAGGGGGTGGGCTGGGGGGGGGGAATGCCAACAAAAGAGCACTGATTGTAATGTGAGAAAAGTGTATTTTTGTATTTTAATAAATATTGTTCGATTTTTAATTCAATGTCCCCAAAGGGTTAAATTGAATAAGACCCTGAATCTATAGGTTCTCATAAGCAACCAAGTCATTTCTATTTAAAGGAAAAAAAAAGGCAGGGGGAGGGGAGGGGAGAGGTAAGGTGTGAGGAGAAGAAAATGTTAATTTTTTTTTTTTTTAAACTATGGGAAAATGCTAAAGCTGTCAACACCCTTTCCTTAGCTTAAATAAAAGCACTCCCACTCTAGTGCACTTTGCATGAGCTGAGTGTGTTAGTCCCTGCCTTTGCTGTGGGGGGTATAACCACATTCCCTATGCCCTGGAAGAGCAGGGGAAATGGGTCAGCCTCAGCTCCTGGGGACTGGCCAGAAGTTAAATGCCACCTCAGCAGAAGCTGCTGGCCAGGCAGCACCGGCTCTACGCAAGGACCCTGGGGGACCTGGATTTGAGAGGTCTGCAATAATGTCCTTTGGCTTAAATTTCCCATAGGCAGTGTTGCTTTGGTTCTCTGGGGGCTAAATAGTCAACTTTGTCTTGGTGGTGGTGGGTGTCTGTCTCCTGATGCTTACTGAGTAATGATGTCCAGGGAGGTTCCAGGCACTGGGACCCTGCGTTGCTTCAGTGCTCAAATCTGTACTAATGCAGGGACTCGGGGCTGAGTGGGTGTGAGCTGGCACTGATGACGGAGAGAGGCAGGCAGCACTTCGCAGCAGTTAAAGAATGGCTAAGAAAGGGCCAAGTCCTGATCCTCGGGGGGATATGTATTTCTGGGTATCACTGTTCACGGCAGCTCGCATGCATGGACACAAACTTGTATAAACTGCTGCTGAGGTTTCTGGCCTCCAAATCTGCATCCTCTCTGTTCTCAATTCCCACCCTGTCCCCAATAAAAAGAAAACCGCAGCAGAGTAAAAGGTGGGACTTGTCTAGGACCAGTTGAAAAACCTAGAAATTACCCATTTTACTAGTGCCCCAAGACTAACTCAGGCTCTTCAGAACAGCTTTCTGGACACGCAGTCAGAGGCAGTTGTGGGAACTAGGGAGCTGGTGCTTTGGAAACGGGATGGGGAGCCAATTTCCTAACACCCCTCCTTTTTTGATCACGATCTGGGTGACCAGGAAACTATGCAGCAGCTCTGGAATAATTCGGGTCTGTACTGAACAAGGTCTGTAGGGAGAGGTAGAGAAAGGGGCCTAAAACAAGGGCGAAGAGTCCGAAGAACAAGGCTGGTTCCTACCCATTTGTCCTGGGGGTTGAGCATATTGAGGCCTTGGGATGGAGGGAGAACTGCTCTCCAGGAGGAACCTCAGAGGAGCTGGGAGCCTGAGAATGTGGTTTGTGGGTATAAGAATCCTCAGAGCTGCAGGGTAGTTTCTTTCCCCATGGGGCCTCCTCTTTGACCTGGAGCACTGTTTCAGCTTTTGAAGCAGGTCTGCTTTGCTGTAATATTGGGCTTATCCTCCCCTGTGAAAGCACCTGGGACAGCTTTTCAGGGAGGAGTTCCATGGACACCCAAGTGCAGCCTTTAATGCTGTGGGTGACTCATTCCTAGGGCCTGGCCAAGCTGTAGGGTTTGTTACCTGCGAAGGGAATACAGGCTTTAGCTCTTTAGGGGGGTAGTTATAGCAACATGTTAAAGAGAAATACTCTGCTGCTAATTATATGGAGTTAGAGAACTTTCCTTCTGGAATTTTTTAAAGGCTGTGAAAAATCATTTAGTCTAATCCCTTCACATTTTACGGTCAGGGAAAATGAGCCCCAGAGAAACTGAAAGACGTATCCAAGGTCACACAGCTAGTTAGTGGAAGATGTGGGACTTAGATCTAGGGCTCTTGACTCCCAAGTCAAATATATGTTCTCAGTCAGGCTCTTACTGGCTCTCCAGAACATATTTCTTTCCTTGCCAATATGCAGTTAAAATGGGACCTTCCTACAGATACCTTCTGTGCTTTGTCTCCTTCCTCTTGGAGCTGTTCAGTCTCCTTCAGAACCAGCTCGACTGCCCTTCAAGTACTGCCCGAAGCCTGACCACAGGGGCCCCACAGCTGGTTAGGGGCCACTTGTGCTCACTGAGGGTTAGATTCTCAGATTGCACACAATAGCTTCCTGATTTTTAAGCCCAATGGCAGACAGAAACTAGGGTGCTGGCTACAGGGGGAAGGGGGAAGGAGATCAGGCAGGGTGTTCTGTGGGACAGGTGGCCTGGCCTCCCCCAACCTTGGAAGCTTTGCAGAGAAGAGGATTGACCAGGGTCTTAAAGTACCTACTGGAGCAAGTTCTCCACAGTGAGGTGGTTTCTGCTTATTTGGCTCCACTGTGTACCCCACCTCTTTCAGTGCCATGCTGTGGTTGCCACTCCCAACACTGCACCAGGCCCATCAGTGTGATACTGCATCCTACTGTCATGAAGGCAGAGGCAGACAGGCTAGTTTCTAAGGTCTTGACATATCAGCTTTATCTTGTCTGTTTAGCATGTATTGGGGCCAGCAGCTCGGGGCATGGTGTGTGGGCCAACGTAGCTAAGTCCCTGCAAGACAGTTTGTGTTGTTGGTGGGAAGCGGGACAGAGTTCATGGCCACGAGTCGAGACCCTGGCTTCCTTCAGTTATGATGGGTAGAGACTGGGAGAGGGCTTAATGGGCCTCTCACCCCAGGCTTCTACCTCAGGGGTCCAGAGCCCACAATTAAGGCTCCCACACTTTACTGCAACAAAGCAGCAGGGGTTTAAAATTGGAAAAGAGAAAAGAGAGGGAGAGAGAGAACATTTATATCCAAACATATGTCTGATTTTATCTCCTCTGCTGGCACTCAGCACTCCATGCCATTGGCTATTGCAGGCACCGTTCACGCCATTTCTAATCCTGCCTCAGCTAAACTGCAAGGCAGCTTTTGGCTCAAAGTGCCTCTCTTGGTCTCCATCCATTCAGAAAGCACCCTTTTCCCCTGCAGGGGGAAGCATGGTTTCAGCAGTGGATTGAGGTTATTTTCATCTTTGGTTTAAATGAAAATGAAGTAAATTACTTCCTGGAGCAGGGATAAGGGCTTCAGGAAGTAGATCAGTGAAACATACGTTATCTGCAAAGCAGTGTAGCCTAGTGCTCGCAAGTATAGACCTGGAGCCAGTCTCCTGGATGGAATCCTAGCTGTATTGCTTATTAGCTGTGTTAACTTAGGGCAAATACTTAACCTCTCGGTACCTCAGTTGCTTCATCTGTAAAACAGAGATAATATTAGTATCTACCTCACTCCTTCATAGATTGCCAGGAGAATCGAAAGTCTCTCTCTCTCTATGTATCTTCACACATAGAACAGTGCCTGGCATACAATCAGTGCTGTATAGGTGGTAGTTCTCATTACTTGACCATATACACAAGGGTACACCCCCCATCACCATCTCTGTTGTTGAACCTCATCGTCCATGTCAAAGAGAACATGCCTATTGAGCTACTCCAGAGGAGGAGGATGGTTCTCCAGAAGTCAGGAACAGCACCATCTCTAAGTCCAAGCACGGTAGGAAACGGTTGTACTTTCCTTCCCAGGAAAACACTGTTGTGTACTCTGATCCCTAGATCAGCTCTATAGCTGGCCCAAGGCACTGTCTTTGTCCAGCAATAGACACCTTTCCTTGAGGCGAGCCAGAAGAAAGTCAGTGTGCTGCTGCTGCTGCTACTGGAGCACAGGCCAAGGGCTGGGATAAGACACAGCTACCTGGGAAGTCTTGGTTCTTTACCAAGAAGGCAAGCTTCCTAGAGGCTTTTCCACCTAGCCCTTTGTCTGTTGCAATTAAGTAATATTATTTGGAAGGTCAGTGATGAAATCCTCCCCGACTGTGAAGCCTTATCAGGGGCAGCAGTGGGCAGGGGGGACCTGGAGGGAGAAGGTAGCACAGAGAGGGTTGCTGGGAGCTTCCAAGCAGTATTGGAGAGGTTGGAGAAAAGAAGGGCACGAAAAAAGCACCATAATTTGAGCAAGTGCAAGAAGAATGGAGCTATATGGCAGATACACAGGCTAAGGGTCTGCAATGCAGTTGAGGAGGGAAGCCAGAGAGATCCCTCTGCTTAGCAGGCAAGAGAATTGCTGGACCCGGGATCGGGGAGGACAGGTGGTGTGAAATATATGGTGGAACAAAGGAAAAGAAAAGCAGGGAGATAACTTCCCAAGAGAAGCCTAAGAAAGAATGCATTTTGATTTCCTGATGAGAGGCTTGAATTAGATTTTAGGATGATCACAGGTTTCATCCTCTGGTACATGCCAGCTGTGCCATCAGTACATGGGCCAAACCACCTACCCACAACAGTCCTGCTCCCTATCCTGGAGGCTGTCCACTGCTTGGGGAAGCAACCCAGCCCTCAGGGCTGTAACTAATCCCGACCCTGCCAGGCTCACTCAGGGGTCTGCTCTGAACCTGTGTCTTCATTTCTACTTAGGCACAGTCATGGGGGGAGATGAGAGGGGGACACTCACTGTTTACCCGTGAAAAGAGTATTACTGCAGGGGAGGGTGTTATATAAATCAGGTTTTCCCATAAAAATAATGGTGACCGTGAGTTCAGTGCACACGGACCCTGGCTGTCAGAGAGATTAAACCTAGGTCTGTGGGGGATATCCCCGGGAGAAGCTGTCTTATCAAAGGAAGTTAGGTTTTGAGAGGGTGGCCTTGTCTTCCCTAGCTTATCCCATTAAGATTTTTGAACCTACAGTAGGGAAGCCTTAAGCTTCGAGGCTACTCTAATGTCAGGTGTGAGGGCTCCATGAGATCAAAGTAGTATTTAGCCTTTCAGGTCCATTCATTCTGTGCGCCTAGGAACAATACTAAACCAGGTACTAATGTTTAGATCAATTACTACATACCAAACGAGCAGTCCTAGAGCCGGCTGTTTCTTTAACATCCTACCCTCTTAGACTCCCACTAATCAAAAGCACTCTCCAATTAAATCTCATACCAAGTTTTCTCTCCCGTAATCCCCATTTGAATAAAGTCTTCTACCATGACAAAACCTAGGACATCCTACAAGATCCTTTCATTCTAGAAGAATGATGGCTCTTTCTTCCTTCCAACAGTTGCCATGCTGTTTCGTCTCCAAGGCTCTCCTTAATCTTTAGTCTCTTTCAGTTCTTTTAAGGTCTCGTCTCAGCCCTGGTTTCCCCGTGTCTCTGAGCTACTGCTGATTTAGTCACTGGATAAGTCATTCTACCTGCTCAGTGAGTCAGCAAGGATGACTGAGAAGAGCTTTCACACACTAACTGTTCCTTGGGCAAAGTTTGGTTTCCTGGCCTCGGGCTACTTCTTCCCAGTCTTCAAGGCCTAGCTTTCTCCCTTACCTACCCACTCACCCAGGTTCATTAAAACCATTCAGACAGCTTCTCCCACTCAGGTTCCCCTCTTGGTGAACTGAATTGAGTTACAGGCAGCACATCACGGAGGCAGGTCCCTGCCTGATGCAGCACGTGTTTGTAGGAATGCTAGGAGCATCCTCACAATAGGCCCACCACAGACCTAGAAATGGAGCTGAGGCTTGAGATACCAACAGCCTGCCAGCCACAGTAGTTACAAGTTATGATCTATTACCACTGCAAGAAGACTTAATTTCTGGACTTAAAGAAGTCGGCTAATACTTTATCCTATTAACGTCTGCCTATGTGAATTGACAGTGGCTTCCTTCTGACATGACAGCATATTCTTCCAATTCATCTCTTTAAGGCTGGGGAGGGGGGAGTCTGGAGGAAGAAAGGAGGGAAGAAAAGAAAAGCCTAAGGAAGAGACTGCTCAAGGCCCCAGGGAGAGGGAAGCCTCTTTTATTAGTCTATTTTGCTGTTAGAAATGGAGAGAGGGGCCTTGGAGAGACACGGCTAGTCTATCTCAGATTGTGTTTGCATTGCATTTCCATTCTCTCGTGAGGACAGTGATTGCGACTGCTGGGTGTGTTCTGTGCATGTGGGTCAGAAACAAGGTTCTGGGGCCACAGAGGAAGCACGGCTACAACCAGAATAAGGAACCGGCCTCTTCTGTGCTCTTCTTGTCTCAGTCCATTGTGCCTGCTCTTTCCTTGATCTCTCTTCCCCTACTTTAATGGGAAAGTCCACATCTGCTTTGACCAGTGGTATTGTGTCAGCTGAGGGCACCTTCTCATCTGGGAGTTATCAAGGCTGGCCGACCTTTTACCGGTAATGAACACAGAAGAGAATGAGTGAGGGTTTATTTGTGGCTTCTAACTTCAGGGAGGAGCCCTGGTGATGCAGTGATTAAGAGCTATGGCTGCTAACCAAAAGGTCGGCAGTTGGAATCCACCAGCCGCTCCTTGGAAACCCCACGGGGTAAGTTCTACTCTATCCTACAGAGTTGCTATGAGTCGGAATCGACTTGATGACGACGGTTAACTTCAACGATGTGGAGACAGTGAAGAGAACTCCCAATTCAGATAATTTAGTTGAATCCCCTCCATTCCTTTATGAAGAAAGGGAAGTCCAGGGAGGTGTGCCTTGCCTAGTACCACACAGCTGGTGAGGCTCACACCAGAACTCTGGTCTCTGGGTTCCTAGCCCAGCACTACTCCCAAACACCAGCAGGGCCACTTACCACTCCAGGGGGTGCCATCTACAGAAATGACAACGTGATTAGTGCCCCTTGGAGTCTGCAATTCATTGCAGCCCCTTAAAATTTGCTGCCAGGAAGGGAGGAAGAGAAGGGCAAGGCCTTTCAAGCCAGTATTTATCTGTGCTTTAATACTCTGAGGCAGATGAGGCCCACTCATGATTGCATCCAAATAGCTACAGCTGAGAAATCAGGCAATGTTCCTTTCTCTTCAACCACAAGTGTTTCCAGTGCAGGTGAGTGTTTGTTGCTTACACTGCCCTCCCCTTCTAAGAGTGAAAAGGCGTAAAGTAAATAACATCTACCCCTGTGCAGGGAGGGCTTGCAGAAGCTGTCATGTTAGAGGTCCGTGGAAGGTAATGAAGACCACTGGTGACATGGAGAAGCCGGGCTCCAGCCTCCGCCCCCACTCTGCTTTCCTTGGTGTTGTCCGGGGTCTCTCCCAGACTGCTTCGGCAGCCCAGGCTGTCTCAAGGGCCTGCTCTGAAACGGGTCAAAGGCGCTAAGTACATTGTCTCCCATTCCTCTCATCTCAGTAAATCCTCTCTTGGGAAATGGAGTGGCCCTGGCTATAATTTTATCACACACATTTAATTAGAATCTGTCTCCTTCATGGTAGTTTCAAGCGAAGTCCCAATAGAAACATTCCAAGAGAACAGCCTCTTTCAGCCAAGGATCTCTTTTTACCAAGTTAATTTAGCAGAAATTTGCCATCTTGGATCCGGTGGTGTTACCTCCCTTTTCAACTTCAAAGCTGGGAAGAGGAGGGCGGTGGCGAATGCAGTGAAATGAAGAGGAGGGCGGGGGCTTCACGCAAATGGGTTTCCATCTATTCAGCAGTGGTAATTTCTACTAGCTCCCCTGGAGACTGGTCCCCTCCAATAATGACCTGACTCTAACGATTTCCACTCCAAAGCAACAGCCTGTGTTCTGCTGGGGCTGCGATGAACTGTGCCAGAGAAACTCCCTTTCTCCCAGAGGTGCTGCTGGCACTACGCAGGAGAGATCAGCCAGCAGGAGGATGTGCTCTTGAGGGGAGACAACCCTAGCAGAAGAGAACGCTCTTCTCTGGCAGGCAGGGTCCTGCTGACCTGGGACATAGGGGGCTGAGAGAGGTTGCAGGTGAGCAATAAGATGGAAGGGCAGACACTCTGGACAAGGGGAGGAGACAGGAGAAAGGGAACGTCCAAGCACCTCCTGGTGAACTGGAGAAGCTGGCTGGCTGGAAGGCACGGGGAGGTCTTGGGGTATAGAGTGGTAATGTGTTAAGCCCAGGTGTAAGCGGCAAAAATGGATGTGCCTCTGAGGTAGGAACATGGTAATAAGTTCACTGGAAGCAAGGGCTGGGGAGTCACTGTGAGGTTCCTAAATAGTGCTCATTCCCAGGGCGGAAGCACAGGGTTGTGAGCTAACCTGGAAATGGGGGTTCTGGCTAGTACTGAGGCTGCGGTCTGAAGGGTGGGTATTTCTCTCATTCTGCCCCTCCCTTCTATTACACTGCACTGTGGGGGCAAAGCTCACAGTGTGACTATAGTTATTGCTGGGGCTGCTGCCAGCAGGTCTTTGAGTAGGGGGTGGGGTGTCCCCTCATTTTACCCTTGGTGGCGTCCGTGAGATGGAGATGGGCTGCTTCCAGAGGCTGCCCTGCCAGATGTGCCAGCAGGCAGCCCAGCCACAGCCTGCAGTGCAGACAGATGCCCTGGGCCCTACTCGGGATGGCAAGACCCTTTATGGCACTGTGGCTCGGCTCTGGGGTGGTGCCAGAGCGGCAGGGTAATGTTCCTCAGCCAGATTCATTCCCCCCAAACCTCTTCAAATATGTGGGCCAGGGAGGGAGGCACATCTAATTAAATTACTGTGTCGTGGTCTGCCCTGCCTGGGCAAGGGCTAAAAATGGGCTCATGCTGACATGCAAACTCATCTGTGTACACAGAGCAGGAGTTTCTTTGTGCTTGGCGGTCAGCAGCTGGATGGGGCTGGCGGTGCCCAGTGCTGGCCCAGTGAGCCGGACCCTGTGCCGCAGCAAGTCAGAGTCAACAATAACACAACCCAGGCCCCTACGGTTCCGATGACCTTTTCCTTTCTACTTAACAGATGACTGAGTGGCACTCCCCCTTCTAACATCAATTCCTTTCTCTTCAAATGCCTCTCTTGCTGACACCCAGCACTTTCCTGTAAGGTGGTGCCCTGTGGCATGCTGAGGGGGAAGAAACAAAGCTGCAGAGAGTGACTCAGACAGCACCCGTAGCTTGGCAGGGGATGGACGGGTCTCCCTGGCGATCCTGTAGAGTGCGACCTCAGCAGTTCCCCAGTGGAGCGCGAAATGCTGGATAGAGACCTGTTTTCAGGTAACCAGAGTGAAGAGGCGAAGCCGCCTTGCCCTCTCCCAGCACGAATACCACATGGATCTAGGACCTGACCATCCAGCAGAGGCAAGGAAGTTTAGTGGCAACCAGAGCCCCTGTACATGTGGAAAGCAACAACCCAAGCAAATGCTGGCTGGGCCAAACCAAATGCCCCACTAGGGCATTTCACTTCCCTCCTAGAAGCTCAGGCCTCAGTGCACCAGTTTACAAAATGCCACAAGGGTAGAGATCTGGTCCTGAGTAGTGCTGCTGCAGGAGCCGTAATACAGGGCTGTCCTCTGCTGTGTGAACTGGTCTGGGGAGGGGTCAGGTGTGGCATGGGGAACGGGATACACGAGGGCTGCATGGTGGAAGTTGAGATGCGGCAAGACTCTGCTAGGGGTCTTTTCCCTACTTGTCCCCAGAGATGACTGAGCCGTCTCCACGTGTCTAAAACTTGAGTGCAACACATGTAGTCTGGGAGGCAGGTCTGTCTGGGACATCAAAAGCCATCTTCCTGGGTGATTAGCAGTTGTACTCAGGCAGCCCCCCGTATGTGGAGCACCTCAGCACCAGGCAGACACCGGGATGACGTTAGCAGTGAGCACAGGCAGCCCTGGTGGCTGTGGCAGCCTCAAGTAGGTCCCTGTGTAGGCAGGCTGAAGGCAATGCCACAGGGAATAGAGAGGGCAGAGGACCACAGCAGATACCACACCCCCATTCCCATGCCTTCCGAGGGGCTGGGCAGGATGGGGGAGGGGGAGGCAGCACCGGCTCCTGGAGCTCTGCTGTCCTCCTGACACTGCACTGAACAGCTCCAGGCCATTCTTCTGCATAACCAGAGGTGGGAGCTGGTGTCTCTGCCACCTGTTCTTGCTGGCTGTTTTTGGCTATAAATCTTTGGTGGCTGCTTTAAGGGTTAAGATAAACGTAGTCAATTCAGGTCCTTGGGAGCCACCTCGAGAACTTAAGACTGTACCTGAGGGTCACTTCCAAATGGCTAGAATTTGTGGCTCAAAAGCCAAGAGTAGGCAGATCACTAAAATTTGATCAGAAATAAGGAGAAGAGAATGGAGCCAAGAAACTCTGTTGCCTGTGATTAAGAGGTTAGGCAGCAACTGTAGCAAGAAGAGAAAACAGACAGATAACGCTAGAGAGAAGGCCGCAGGGCAGCCAGGAAGACCATGAAATGATCACTTTGGCAAGCTCTAAAACTCTAAAAATGTTCCTGGGTGCTACACTCTGGTAAAGAATCCTTCTTCCTTACTTACCTACTACATCAGATGGAAGAAAGCAGGCCCCACCCCTAGGCTGCAGGTAACCATGACATCTGGAGCGGAACAAGTCCCCCAATCCCATTCCATCCACATGGTGCCATGTCTATTAGGACATGGGAACTCACCAAGTGACTGGTTTCCAATTCTAGGGGCAGAAGCAGATACCTCTTCAGGCAGCCTCTGTCTTCTTTAGTTGGTATGGTATTGGTCCTTGGGTGCCAATAAGGGTATTTTATCAAAGATTAGAAATATCCTAATCCTGAGACAAAAATCCTAAGCTGTATATAGAGAGGATAATATATCTTGATCCTGATATAGGGTCCCTCTTGAGTTGGAATTGACTCTATGGCAATGCCATCGAGTCGATTCTGACTCATAGTGACCTAAAAGACAGAGTAGAATTGCCCCATAGTGTTTCTGTAAACCTTTATGGAAGCAGACTGCCACATCTCCTGTGGAGTGGCTGGTGGATTTGAACTGCTGACCTTTTGGTTAGCAGCTGAGCGCTTTAACTATCACACCACCAGGGCTCCTTGGTTTTGGGATAGTCCCCTACAAAAAGGGTTAGCTTTTGGTACTTAAGTTCCCTGCTGTTTAAGTAGCCTAGGATTGAGACGACTTTGTTCAGTGGAGAATCAGCCTTGAAATCATGTGTGTAACAGCTAACTCAGCATCAGGGAGAATGATTTCAATGCTGGTATTGTGGCACCAATGGTATTCCAGCAGCTGCTGGGCCCCTTAGGTTGGCAGAGGACCCAAATGAGCAATGCATGTAGACGTATGCCCCCACGGTCCTACCAGGTGAGTGGTAGTCTGTACGCTGCCACTGGACGCCTTCCCTTCTGCATGCTGTCGCCAGGGCATGGCTGTGGGTCTCTCAGGCAGGGCCTGCTGAATGGAACATCCTAATTCCTGTGCCTGCCTGCAGCAGCATATCTTTCACCCACAACCCCTCTCATACTTGCTATCATTCACTCCATTTCTCTTGGAGGGACAAGGTGAAGGGAAACTGATGGACTGCAGTGCTGTTATAGGGCACCACCTTTCAGCACCTCAACGCTAGCCGAGAAACTGAGGAGCAGGGCTTTGAGCAGTAGCCAAAGTCTGCATTAGAAAGAGGAAAGGGCAGGAAAAGGAGGCAAGCAGGTGATGCTGGCACCTGCTCTCTCCTCTGGCTGTCTCTCAGTAATTACTTAGGAAGCAGAGTGGGCAGGTGGTACTAAGGCCAGTTACAAACATAGTGCTGATGCAGACCGCAAAGTGTTTTCTGCACGATATGAAGTTAAACCTTGCTGTGCCCTGTCCTCTTTGGTCCAGGAAAGTGTTTTTGTCTTGTCACTTAGGCTAAAAGGTTAATACGCCAGAGCCATCACCTCAGCCCCAGGTTGGTCTGCAGGAGGCCTGGCCCAGCCTTGCATCTTGGGAAAGCAGGGCAGGAGAGGGGATGGGAGTGGCAGACGTCGCTGGATAAGGCTGGGGCCATCTGCACTACTGTGAATCAGGGTTGGCTCAGACAGAAGGCGCGAGGGAGGAGGTGCAGCTGCTGATGGCTCAGACAGCTTAGACCTGTCCAGGCAAACAAGCCGCTCAAGTGCAAGAACAGCCAGCCAAGTAGGCAGAGCCCGAATAAGGACTTAAAGCTTGAAATATCTGACAAGATATGGAGGGAGGAGAGGATGCTGTCTCGGATTTCAACTGGTGTCTAGCCTGGCCTCTTCCTGCTGAGGCAGCTCTCTGCACCCCATGGGTGGGATGTGATGCTGGGGAGCTGGTGGGCTGCAGGGGCCTCACATTCCTTAAGCTAGAATTTCTAAAAAAGCTTCATCTTTGGTAACAAATTAGAGAGAGCTTTGGATTGTTCTCCCTCACTAATGCCCCTAAAACAAAATTGAACTTCTGTCTAGAGATCTTTATCTTCCTTCCACTCACCTGCCCAAGGTTAAGAAGCAGGAGGGTGTGTGTGTGCGTGCGTGCGTGCGTGTTGGGAGTGTGGGGCTGCACCATCAGCCCAGCTGGCTGAGGAGAGTAGCACAAGGGTGCCCAGAATAGGCAGAGCCGGCCCGCTCCCCCAGCCTCTGGGAGGGGCGTGCAGTGGGTGTCGGGGGGACAGGTGCTACCACAGCTCTTCTAGTGAAGACTCAGGCTGGTTCTTGGCCCCAGGGTACAGTACCAGCACCAAGAGAGCTGTGAAAAAATACCACTGTTTACACCAGATCAAGTACGTGGGAGTCTCTAGGGGTGCGGACTGGACTTCAATGTTTTAAAAAAAGCATCCCGGTGATTCTAGGGCACATTAAGGATGAGAACTTCTGCTCTAGACTCTGGAGTCTAGAGGGAGGGAGGGAGGGGACTCAGCAGTGGTCAGACTGGTTCCTGATGGGGGGACAGTCCTGTCTCCAACTTCAGAAGCGCCTCTTGTACTCAGTTTTGTGGAAGCTGAGCTATTGCCCAGAGGTTTCATTTGGTTCAGGATTGCCGGCCAGGTTTCACTGCCTGGCTGCTCTGGGAAACAGTGGCTGGTCCTCAGTGTGTGCAGAAGAAAGCCTCCCATAACCACAGCCCCCTCTCAAAGCCCCAGGCTAGGAAGGAGAGCGGGCAGATTGCTCCGAGGCCCCTGGGCATCAAATGGAGAAACTGAGGCACAGAGAGACTACCCTGCATTCCAAAGGAAAGTAGGAAGAGAGCCAAATACCAGTTTTCTCTCTCACCATTACCAACCAGAGACCTCCCCTAACTAGTCATCGGCCGCTTTACAAGCAAACTTTGACAGGGCTCTGGATCTTATCTCAGTTTAGGTTCCTAAGCCCACAGGAGTGAGAAACCAATCTTTCAAATGTGAGGCTGTGACTCTTGCTTAGTGGCACGCCCTCCAGTGGCCCCTCTCTGGCTCTCTTATTCACTCATATGCTTATTTAGAACCGGGACAGTGACTGGCATGTGCCGGGTGCTAGCGAACCTGGAGTTGCCCTTGAGCTTGGCACACGAGGAAAGGATGGCAGTGGATGGCCTACACGCGGCAGCAGCACAGATGTGTACTGGGGGAGCACGCGGCAGGAAGCAAGGCAGGGTCACAGAAAGCGTCTGCCTCCTCCCACCCAAACAGTTCCGTGAAGTGTAGAGGAGTTCCTGTGCCTCTGAGGCTGCTGCTCTTTGACTTGGCTGGGGAAGGAACTCCCGGTTGGCGTTCTGGATGCAGGCACTGGACAGTGCAACCCCAGGACTGACTCGGAGCCTGTGGGGAAGACTGAGAAGCTGCAGGCCCGCCGACAGAGGTGCCTGGTGACTCCTGTACCTCCATATGCTGGCACTTGCTGACAGAACAGTCTCAGGGCTCCCCGAGGGAGTGGGAAGCTCTCAGTAAACACTGCTAGTAGCAAAACTCTGGGCTGGTCAAGTGACCTTGGGTGTCTGTAGTCCTCCCTCTCCTTTAGCTTCCTTCAGCAACATAAAGAGTCATTCAACGTTCAGTTATTGTGAAGAGTAATAAATCACAAAGCCCCTGAAGAAAGAACCAGCAGCCTGCCCCTGATGAAGAGGGCGAAGCCAGGGTCCTAAGCAAGGCTATGGTGTGTAAATGTGGCATGGAAGCTTCCAGCCCAAGCTCTAAGAGCTCCATTTAGTTTGACTGCAGCAAGCTGCTGTTCTCCTCACTTGCTGAACAGCCAAAGCAAAACACTGCTTGGGAGTTGGAATAGACCCCGAGGGCGCACACACACACTCACACGCATGCATGTGCACACGCGCACAAGGAGCTGAGAGCAAGTGGACTCCTGGGAAGGGGAGGGAGGGACAAGTTTCAGCCCTCGGATTTAGGAAAATCCTATGTGGTAGTGTCGAACCTTCTTGAGGATATCAGGGCTCTCCTAGGTCCCACTGCAGCTGTCTACTACTTCCCTGGTATAAGTGTGGGGGGTGGCAAGAGAAGGGCCTTGGCGAGGTGCATGTGCATGCCGGGCAGGAGAACTCCCAGGCACAACAGCTTTCTGGGCTAGTGGAAGAGAAGGCTGGCTAGCTGACTACTCCTGAATTTGATTCCAGACACAGGCTTAGTTTGTTCTTTGTGCCTCTCCTGTCCCCCACCTACCCAAGAGGTTCGAGTCCAGATTACTTGTGGGAACTTATCCTGAAAGATCAGTCTTGGGTTATACAGAGTTCAAAGTCAAAGCTGATTTTTTTAGGGTGTGGGGATCCAAATTTACCCCCTAAACCACTGGTTCTCAGCCTTGGCTGTATATTAGAATCACCTGGCGAGTGTGTACAATTAAAAAAATATTTATTATTAAAAGGTTTTTAATAGAGAAACTTCCAAACACTGAAAACAGAACAGTAATGATGTCCCATATACCCATCATCCAGATTCAACAATGACCAAGACTGTCATATTTGCTTCACCTGCCCCTTTTTTCCTTTGCTGAGGTATTTTAAAGCATATCCTAGACATGATGTCATTTCACCCTTACATACTTCAGTATCCACTTCTAAAAAATATGATCATTTCTTACATAACCACAATGCCATTGTCACACCTAACGAAATTAACGATTATTCCTTGTGTCATCTAATATACCCAGGGAACTTAAAACCTGGTGCTCAGCAAAGCCAGCATCTTGAGTGAGGCTCAGGTTTTACTCTTTTCTAAGCTGCCTCCTCCCACGCCTTCGCGCTAGCCCCCCACCCCAGGTGATTCTGATGTGCAGCCAGGGCTGAGAGTGACCGTCCCAGTCAATCCCGGATCTTGCCATGGGGTCTAGAGCGTGGATGTCCACTAGCCCTTGATCATGTGGCACACAATGAAAAAGCCAAGGAAAAGGTGACAAGTCACAGAACAGGATGAAGGAAAAGGAGAGCATGGAGAAGGCAGCAAGCCACAGAGCTGGACGTTGTCTTTGGCAAGGCTGCCCTACCCTCGGGTCCGGCCCACTCACTTCGTCCACCAGGTCCTGAGGGGCCGGCCGAGAGGCCTGGAGGGAGGTGGTTCCCTGTTGCCCAGGCTGCCCGCAAGGGCCCTCGACACCTCCATACCAGGCCGGTCACATTATCTCGCCTGTACTTCTAGCCCTTCTTGCTTCTGTACACACTGTCTCTCAGGCCAAATGTTCTGGCAAACTCTGAGCCTCAGCCTCAGCACCTGGTCTTAGAGAGGATTAATTATATAGGTCTGTGGTGAAGGGATGTGCCAAAACTTCTTGGGTGTTGGCACTGGGGTGTAGGGACCACAGCCTTCAATTTTACCTATTTATTTACCTATTTATTTTATTAAAATAAACAAAACATCCTGCAAAAAGATGAGGCTGCAACACTGCAGCTAAAAATACCTCTACCAACGGCGTCCGCTCACCAGCTCCTCAGTTAGAGATGTTACAGGGCCCTTTGTGAGCTATGCAATGTTGGCAGCTCTGCAGGGGCTCTGGGGTGGCTGGGGACAATCCCTGGAGCAGTGACTAGTGACTGCTGGGTGGAGGGGGGCTGGCAAACAACCACTGAGCCAGCAATGGAGAGCTGCACACATCAGTAACTCCCAGACCCCTCTGCTTTATAGACCCACTGCTCAAGCTGAGAAGCCTCTGCCTTGTTCTGGAACAGACCAAAACGCCATCTTCAAAGATGACCAGTAGTAATCAGGGACTGTTGGTGACTTCTCTGAGGTTCGCATGAACATAGTAATAACCAGAGGTGGCCATGCCATCCAGTCTGGCTCAGGGTGTGTCTGTGGTGCTGGCCAGCAACTTGCAGGTATGGCTTAGTGGTAACTAGAAGAGGCAAAGCCTCTTGGTGGTCTCTGCTTTAAGTGTAGGCTTACCATCTGAAGGGGAAGCTGAGTGAAGGTCCAGGATGTAAGGGCAATCAGGCCCTCTGCCTTTGGATCTGGCTGCTAAGTTCTCTCAGTACCTGAAGGTCAGTTAGCCTAACACACTCATTTTTACTGAAAATGAAGCCTCAGGGAGGTTAAATGATTTTGTCAAGGTCACGGAGTTTGGAAATGGAGGCGCCGGGACTTACATATGGGACTTCTGATGACAAGTGTAGTGATTTGTTCCACACACTATGTCATCCCAATGAATGGATTCATTCTAAGTACTCAACAAGTGTTCAAAAGCTATGGAAAAAGCTAGTTTCAGTTCAGGTGCCAAAGGGACAGAAGAATGTCAGGTGAGTGTTCCCTGGATGACCTGGGAATTCTGCAACTCTGCAGGTCAGACTCAGCAACTGAATCAGATGCTCAGTGGGAACAGTGACAACTCCGCAGATCTTTAGTCCGAGATCCAAAGCTATTCCCTTCCTTTCTGCCCAGAAGAGTGGGAGACACCTGGTGTTAGCTTGACTAGGGCTATCAGGAGAAAAGGGGGAAAGAGCAAGGTCAAGTCTGTCTGGTTTGATTAGACACTGATCCCCTTTCTTATTTCTTGGCATTATATGTGACTCTCATGAAAGAATGTGGAAACTTAAGAGCATGTGGGGTATGGGTCAAAGAAAAGGTACTGGGAGAAAACACTCAGAGGTATGGGGGGAAGGTGCATATTTGTTCAGGAAGAAGACTGCAATGCAAACCTAACATTTTCTAAGTGCTTTATGTGGGCAAGGGACTGTCTAGAGTCCTGTGTTGTCCAATATGGTGGCCACTAGCCATATGTGGCCATTTAAATTTAAATTAATTAAATTGTATTAACAATTCTGTTCCTTAGTCGCACTAACCACATTTCAAGAGCTCAATATCCATATGTGGCTACTGGCTACTGTATTAAGACAGCGCAGACAAAGAACATTCCCAGCACTGCAGAAAGTTCTATTGGACAGCACCGGTAGACTCTGGTTGCTTCTCTCACCTCTCTTGCTGGCCTACAATGAGTAATTTCTGAGACCCCTTTGAGGAAGAACTGAACTTGGGGAAGCTAGAGGGTACTATTATTTGCTCTCCAGCAAACGCACTAAACCTGGGGTCTCAAAGAAATAAGAATGAGAAAACGAATCCATAGGGCACTAGGCTTTGCCAGGCCCTACCCTTCTTTTCCCAGGGCCTTCTCTGCCAGTTCACAGTCACTCTGACCTTTACATATTTTATTCAGTTTCTATTTTATGCTGTTTTAATTGATGTTTAATATAGCTTAACTCTGCGTGGTGTTCCAAGCCCCTCACCAGGGGGCCGCTCACAGGCAGAAGCATAGTTAATAGCAATCCCCAGAAAATTATGCCCTGTATCAAAGCTGTCATTGTACCATATAAATGCTTATTATTACTATTGAATTCTCCAGCCCTGACACCTCCTTGTTTACTAGGTAGCAGATAAACCTCTATGTTTGTGCTTTCCCTACTCTACCACACCATTAGGGCTAAATATAGCCCTGGTGTGTATGTTTAGCTCCACTTAGCTGTGCTTTGGGAAGGGGGGTGGGTAGGAAATCAGAGTTAATAAAATTAAATTGCCGGAAGATGTGATTTGTTCCTCCCCCACTTGACAACCCCTTAAAAAAGATCAAAAGACGTCACTGCTAACAAGATGGGTAACCAGCCTTGGTTACAGGGCAGGGGAGACTGAACAGTGGGGCCCAGACTCTGACGACATGGCATGCCTTTTGGTCCAGGCTCTGGTGAGAAGGGAGGCTTGTCTGAGAGCACAGGATGCTGGGGGCAGGAAGGGTCCAGAGCAGAGCGTGGGAATCCTGCCCAGGGCGTCTGAGGGCAGCCTCAGGTGGGAAATTTGACCTCCCTTCAATCTCTCAGTATAAAAACAAAACAATGTGACTGCCCCTCTCACCAAAAAAAAAGCAGAGGGGGCCTCATATAACTTTTAACAGTTCAGTTGCTTCTGTTGGACTCTTCTGAAGCTTAGCTGCTGCATGAAAAAGACAGCAGCAGCTTTTCTAGTACCTCCTATCAGGAAAAACCATGGAAAATTCCAGGTCTGTGGAGGTGAGATGGGAAGGCAGAGAGGGTTAGGAGCTGGCTGAATGGACATGGGGAATCAGGGGTGGAAAGGAAGAGTGTGCTGTCACAGTATGGGGAGAGCAATTAGGGTCACATAACAATGTATACATAAATTTTTGTATGGGGAAAAAAAAGAAGATTCCAGGTCTATCAGACACCTGCACTCTCCCCGCTCTGGCACGCCTTCTCAGCCTGTGCGTGGTCATCTTTGCCCCGCTGGTCCAGGAAGAGTCTCCCATACAGAATGCCTTAGCCTCCTGTCCTTTTCTCACGAAGACAATGCAGTTAAGAGAATTCACTCGTTTAACTCTTCTGTCTGCCTCCAACACAGATACTTACTCCCTTTTAGATGCCACTGTCATATTATCCAGTTATTACTGGAATGATTAGCTGGCGGTGGCTGTGGTCTCGAGGGCACTGTGGGGGGTTAAAGGTAAGATCAGTACAAGGGGAATGTGGAGACCGGAATGCTAGCTCTTCCATGAGTTTGCCGTGTGAATGTGCCCCAGTAATGAACTTCTTCATGCCTCAGCTTGATTGGAATATATAACCTCTAGAGCCCTAATGGCGATAAAATGCTCTAATTCGGTATTATGAAGCTGTATACTCAAGTCCTTAGAAACTGAATGGGTCACGCTCATTTCTATTTATAATCAGGTTTTTTTTTTTTTTTGTACTCAATGCTCTATGGAGAAATGTAGATTTCTGTTCTAAAATCTTCTAGTCAGCAAAGGAAAAGCTCTATTTTCGGTTATCTGACTGGGAAATGTGTCTAACTAGAGTGAGTTTTCCGTATTACATTGGCTTTGCGTTCCTCCGTCTTTGCCTAAAAAAGAAGTTTCTGAAAAACCAGAAGTGCTTTCTGTACTCAGGCCGAGCAGGAGTGAGATGCCTTGGCTGAAGGAAGAAGATGGTGCGATTGGGCCCCAGTGGAGCGGGACTATTTGCCATCTGCCGCACTAGTTGCCTTGTTGCCGAATCAGGCCTGGTCTGGAGTTTGCTGCAAATATTAGGAGCTGAGCTACTAGTACTTCCCACCCATGGCCAGCCTTGAACCCTCTGCACTCTGGCCACCAAGCAGATCTGAAAGCAGGGGGCCACTTTCCAACTGAGGAGAGTAACACGTGAATTAGATGGAAATAGATGCTTCTTTTCCCTGTTTCCTCACACTTGGCTATCTTTAATGCTGTGGACTGAAGAGGAGGAAGAACTGCCCGACAAAGCCAGGGAAGGTGACAGAATTGTCGGAGACTTCCCCCGCGCCACCTACGCAGGCCAGAATGGTTTATTAATGATCCATGGGAAAAGAACAGTTGTCCTGCTGGCAGCTTCACATGTAATTAACCAGCTTCACAGAGAGCTGGCTGCCTTCTCCAGGTCTGGCATCTGCAGATCGCAGAGCTACCTGACATGGTGACGCTGGGTTTCTGGTGAAACCTCCCTATTGGGAGAGGGGCATCCAAAACGGTGACCTCAACTCACTGGGCACTGAGGATGCATGAGCTGGGATGGCGGCGCTCCTGTGCAGAGCCTGGCTGTCTGCCCAGGTTCACATGCAGACTGTGACCTCCCTGAGGGCACAGCCAGCTCTGGGAACCGCCATTAACTACCTGCCCACTCAGGTAAGTGGCTCCCTCTGCTGGGAGGAAGAGGTCGCTGAGCAGGGTCATCTTCCAGGTGGCCCTCCAAGGCCACAAACCTGGGCACACAGGAGGCGCTGACGGACCTTGCTGGGCTCACTGGAGAACAGCTGCTTTTGTGTAAGTGTGTGCATTACAGAACCAGCAAAATTCAAAACAGGATACACAGGTGAGAAGCAACAGCTGGGTCAACCAAACTTCGGCTTTGCAGTCAGTGCTAATTTCCCTTCTAAAAACCCTGGGGTTCAGTGACCCTGGTCTTCCCACTAGGTGAATGAAGTAATAAGTATTTGCCATTCAGGAAGGTAGAGATGGAGGGAGAAAGAAATATTATGGAGAAAAGGTTCTAGAGATTGCAGAGTTTTAAAATGAGCTTTTTGGTGTATGGAAGCTGAAATGTCGAGACGGGGGGTGGCGGGGGGGAGGTTCCTATCACCTTTCAAGTGAGAGTCAAAGGGTGTTCCCATTGTGGGGAGCGGGAGACCCCCCCCCCTACTGTCCTTGTTTCTAGAATAGAAGAAGAAGCTGACAAGAACTGTCTCCATTCCTTGCCCCCTGGTGGATATGGGCCCCACCCCTCCAAGCGCAGAAACCCTTCCTTTACCCTCCACTCAGGCCTGACCCTGGGCACCTCACATCCTCCCAGGGTGAGCCAAGGCTACTGAAGGCTCACGAAGGGAAGGACAAACTTCCACACCTTGAGCAAAAATGAAGCCAGTTCACGGGGGTCATGGACTTTACACTGACTTTACACTCTGAGAGAAAATACACAATAAAGGGAGGAGGTGTCCTTCAGAGAAACAGGGAGGAAGGGAGTGCTGGGGGAGACAGCAATGTCCACAGGCTGATGCCATGTTGCCTCCTTGTGAGAGTACAGCACATGTGACGACCCCCTCACAGAAAGCCCCAGAGTCAAAAAACAGGCTCCCTAGCAATGTTCTTGCCGTCTCCTTCCTCTGCCAGCTTTGATGACAGGAGCCAAACACAGTGGTTCTTTTGTTCCCATTAAAACAGCCTGGAAGCTGGAGTAATCCCAACTGCAGATCCACAACAGAAGAGGCAGAGGGAGCGGTCACTGGTGGCCTGGTGGGAAATGGCTATCTCCTGATAAAAGAATTGGTGCTGTCCGCCATTTTCCCTTGCCGTCGCTTTAATCAATAAGGGAAAAGGTGAACTGCTATTGATCTCTTCAACACCTCTCAATGATACTGTACACATTACAGAAACACAAGTGGGAGGGCGAAGGAATGAAAGAGGAAGGGCAGATGAGAGAAAGTTTGGGCAGTGTGAGGAGGAGCTAAGTCGCTGAAGTCAGTCTTCCAGGCACTGGGTGGTAGGCAGGCTTGGGTGCACATGTGATGGTGTCAAGAAGGGCCCTTTCTCACACCTTGAGGGGCTGGCTGGTGAGCAGTCGCAGTGCCTCCCACTGCACCTCAGGCATTTGGTCTTCAGGACTACAGGGCATGTGAAGCCATGTGGCGTTTCTTAATGTAAGGCTAGAAGCCTGCAGATTGAGAGGTGCTACAGATCCCAAGGCCTCATGAATTTCTGAAGTTGCCATACCTTAGTGGAATTGGGCTGGCTATAGCAAAAACTGCCTAATTCTGGATGGGAAAGCAAGAATCATAAGCTTCTAGGCCAATCTCCAGCTATGCCTTACTAGCCTCACCCCTGTGTCATATGCCAAGAAAAGCTGGACAGGCAGTAGATAGTGTAAAACTATCTTGCTTCATACTTGATTATAACAAAGATCATGGCTCTGGGGCTGAGGCCTGTCCTCTAAAGAGACAGGGCATGAAGACCAGAGGCTTGGGTCAGAGTGACAGAGGTCTGATCTTAACTCAGGAGCAAAAGGGACAATGACCACATTCAGGCAGACAAGATGACAAACAGCATATGTAAATACGGTCTTATCCAGAGAATCAGGGAACAGGACACAGCTCCTTTCCTGAGGAAGACATAACATTCAGTGCCTGATTTGCAGCTTCACCTCAGGGCTTAGGCCAACCAGTTGGCTACCAGGCAGAGTGAGAGAGCCCCTTCGTCCTTCTGCTTGGGGTATGCTGCTCATCAGAAACCAAAGCCAGTATCCTGCTCAGGTCAAGAAAAAGGCAATGCCGATTCTATGGCAGAGACCAAAGGGAGGAGTGGCCAAAGTTAGCCCAACAGGGTAAGAATGGTCAGCTCTCAGGCCCAGGACCAACAGTTCTCCTATTCCTTCAGTTGGGTCTCATTATTCAGATGCTGGTGAGAGAAAAACCTGCCTGGCTAGAGGTCCCTCTCCAGGTCACCAGTGCCCTCAGCTTGTGTATGGTTACCAGACATCTGGTGCTTGGCAACCATTCTCTACTTAACTGGGAACAACTGGGGTCTCCCCAGGAGCCTCACACCACACCTTAGCATTAGCTGAACTCCACCAAGCCTACAGCCTTTTCTAGACCATCCTTTCAGCATTCTCAAGGCAGAACAGGGCTTAGTATCCCCATTTTGCAGGTGGTGAAACCAACGCAGGCAGCCACATAAAATACAAAACACAATCCAACCTTAAGAACCCATGAGTGCAAACAGCAAGAGCCCTTCAAGATGCTTCCCGCACTCCTGCTCAAATGATCCTCCAGAGACAATGACTCAGGGTGTAATTGTATAATCCTGAAACCAGTGACAATACAGCTCACCAGTCTCTTCCTCCCACAAATACCTGAAGGGCCAAAACATAGAGCAAAATAAAATGCAAGTTACAAAGCTGCTGATGTGTTTAGAGTGGAATTGCTGAGATTAGAAGAAGGAAGTGGTTAAGTGCACCCTGGGCATTTGGAAACGGCCACGTCTGCAGCCCTGTAAGCTGATGACAGAGGAGCTCTGGCTGTCTCTGCCAGGCAGACCAAGAGATCGGCCCTACACGCAGGAGGTGGGGAGCATGGCTGTGAGAGGAGATGACGACAGAAACAACTAGTGAGCAAACATCAGCACCCTCCTACACGGAATCTTCTAATTCCAAAAGCGACCCTATTCTAAAATTACCAAATGGCAGGTGGCCAGGCCAAAAATCCATATCCAATCAGTGGTAATGGATTATTTGTTGCATTTCCTCATGTAAGGCTGCAGCATTGCTATAAAAGCCTTGGGTCAATGGGTTTAGATGGATTTCACTGGAGAGGTAACTGTACTCCAGCCCTGCAAGCACTGGAGAGACTTCTGAAGAAGTGGCATGTGCAGGCCTCATGGAGGGATGGAGGGACCTGCTGGCCTTATCTGTGTGATCTTCCACCTCTACCTGTACATCCAATGCCAAGATCAAGAAAAGGGAGAGAGAAAAGAGGGAGGCATTATGCTAACCTGGGAGGAAAAAATGATACATGGAAGCAGTTTCCAGCTTAACTTTTCATTCTTGGCTCAATGGACTGCTTTTGTTCCTGCTGTAGTGACCGTCCCAAAGGATTCTTCTCGGGGAATCCTGATTAACACCTAGATCTTTCCTTAGGGCTCCCATCTGGCACGTACTGTCCTCCAACTGTCCAATTCAATAGAGATCAAGGACAAAACTATGGCAATCTTGGGCTGCCCTGGTCGTCGTTGCTCAATCAGAGGATTAGGAAGCCTGGGCCTACCAGATAAGCCACCCCAACTCCTTCATTTTGAAGTCACAGTGGCACTGGGAAATGAGTAAGGTCAGAGGCCCTGTGTAAACAGACAGAAAGCAGAGAGCCCTCGGTATATCATCTTCCCAGATACCCCATGGCAGTTCGAGTGTATATGCATGGCAAAGATACTCAGCCCTTATTTCTCAGATGTCTATGAGGTGTCTCTGGGGTCTGGCTCCCCTCCGTTGGTAATGGTTGGCCTCATCAGTCCATAGTCAAGCCTAGGAAAGCTCCTTGCACAGGTTAAGGCTTTTGGGCATTATCTCCAGACCTTTGCTTTTTCACTGCACATGATACTGCCTGGGAAGAAGTGGTTCTACTGTGTAGAGCTATGCAAAATCAGAGGCGGCGAGACCTTATCTTTTAACTTACTTGGTAGAGACTAGCTGAACCCTGATGAGACTTAAATACACTTTTGAGAGCTTAGACCAATATGGCAAATAGGTTTTGATGCAAGTGCCAAATCCATTCATTTGTTAGTAGCTTCTGGGAGCCCTGCTTTGAGAAGGGTCTGAGCTCCAAGTCAAAGCAGTGCTGAGTGGCAGTGTCTTCAAGATTGGGGTGGGGATGACACACATGCACTTCTTAACAGACAGGCCTGGGGAGTGAAGAGCCTGGTAGAGGACTGTGTATTGTTTTGTTGATTTCATTACGAATGCTGCTCACAACACTCATCCCTATATCCAGCCCACCTCCCTGCTCTGGAATAGTTTTATCCACACTGAATTTCTAATCCTAGATTTTATTTTAGCTAACCCCTGAGAGGATTTTCATTAATAATAAAAACGATAATACAAGGTGCTGTTTACTGAGTGTTTAATATGACCAGGTTTTGTGTTGGGCAATTTACGTGTGTGTGTGTATTACCTTCATAATAACCCTACAGAGAAAGCACCCTTTAGACAGGGGAGGCAGTTGAGGTTTGGCAGGACTGCTGCACTTCATAACCCAGGGTACCATTCTATCATGCATGAAGACCGTCCTGGGTTTAGAGGCTAAGGAACTTGTCCAAGGTCACACAGATAATGACGAAGCTGGAATGAGAACCCAGGTTGACTCTTCACATGTTACTGACAGAGTTTGTTTGTTAAGTGACTAGGAAGGGAAAGATGCCCTCAACTGCTCTGGAGATGAGTCTAAGAATGAGCTTATTCTTCTTGAATATGTGACACGTTGTCCAGTACAGGTTTGGGTATCTATGCTGTTCATTCTCGAGCTTGTTCATAATCTTATTTCACGCACTGCAGCATTTCATAACAGACTATTGGTCACTTTCATTTTCAAAATCCATTTAAGCTCAGCTGACCAGAAACTGTTACTGGTGGAGTGGCAAGTGGGAAGTCCATCAATAAAGCCAGGTTTGGAACACAGAGGTTCTCTTCAAGTCCTTCACAACAGACACAGGGAGTGGGCGTGCTAATGGCAAGACGAGGGCAGGGTTAAGGTCAGCTCATCTACCAGCAAAGTCATTCCTGTGTCCTTGGGGGAGTCACATGTGAGATACTAGGAGAATGTTAGCATTATCTGGAGGTCAAGTGCAATCTACAATTTGCTTACTCTTTGCCTGTGGCTCAGGCAGCCCTGGTATTGTA
This sequence comes from Trichechus manatus latirostris, assembly GCF_000243295.1. Taxonomy (NCBI): domain Eukaryota; kingdom Metazoa; phylum Chordata; class Mammalia; order Sirenia; family Trichechidae; genus Trichechus; species Trichechus manatus. The sequence continues at coordinate 2,881,635 of NW_004444033.1, read as the reverse complement.
AAGTAAGAGCTATGTTCTAAAAAGGCATCAGTTCAATTATGTAATTCCAAAGGGAAATTATTAACATTCAGGCAACAGGCATGGCTGGGAATGGTTAGGACAAACACAACAGGGAGGAATGAGGTTTGAAGATACCCCCAACATGCCGGCATGAAAGCTCAAAGCTCACAACGTGAAAGTCTACACGTGTGTTGGCCAATACATTGGGGTCCTGTTTGTGAAGCTCTTCTGGAAACAGATATTGGGCAGGTCTGTATGAGGTCATTTTTAGATTGGAAAGTAAATACAGTCTGCTTGTCAGAAGGCATTAATGAAATAGAGAACTATTTTTTCCAAATTCAGCTTCTAGAAGGAAGTAGACAGACTTCATAATAAATTAATTCACCTGAAAGACAAAAATTCCAAGCTGATTTTCTTTAGCCCTTTGTTATTTATATTATAAATACTAGCTCCCATTCCTTTCAGAGAACCCTCACCAAAGCTCAAGAAACAGTGACTATTCAGGATGATTAAAAAGGTAAGAGAAACAAGGAACTGTTGTTACTAGGGGCATCTGATATACCTAAATGAAAATAAATGGCTCCCAGCTCTCCTAGCACAGTCCTCACCTCTGAGAGTCCAGCACCTTCTTCCTCCTGATAGCATTTCTCCATTTGTTTTGGGTCACAGGGCCTGTATAGCTATAAGGGAAGTAGACAAGGAGGCTGAATTGCCTGGCAATAGCTGTCTTTCACAAGGATGGCTTATAAAGAACACCACTTCGTGTCAGATAGGTAGACAGTATCAGCTATCATAGGTGGTAGGTTTCTGCTTAGCAAGGATCTATTTGTAGGATTTCCATGACCTTGTGTTTGTAAAGATAACTGTAAAGTCAATCAGTAAATGCAATTTCCAATGGCAGTCACTGCCCACTATCCTCACCCGCAGGCCTCAGTTTAGATGAGGTTCAAAGTAAGTACTGTGGACCATTCTAGTAGGAAGATGCAAGAAGAAATCAGGTGTGAGCCTTTCACATCTCTACTCTGGTACTGATCTGGGTCAGAACTAAAGCTGGAGAGGAAGAGTAAGTGCCAGCGGCGGCACTGGCATTGCCCAGGCTTCTCGGGGAAAGAAACCGAAATTGTTGAGTTCAAGGACTACACCTCTCATTTCCTTTTACTGAAAGGAACAACTGTCAGAAAAACAAATTGACCTGGCAGAGAAAACATGGAAGTTTCTTAAGGAAGCGTGTACAATAGTAGGGACCAATTCCTCAGGGGAAGGAAGGAGTTATTTTTGTCAAAAAGGATGTTCTTCCCTGGGGTAGAATTAACATCCGTGAGACCTTCTTACATGTCCCAAGGAGGCCAAATTGCTTATGGTCCCAAACCATGCCTCATTCTGCCCCAACCTGGGCTGTGAACACTGGCCTCGGAGGGCAGTGAGGCCTATCAAACCTACACCAGTCAGCCTGGATGACATAACTGCAGGTAATAGGATCTTGGCCAAGCCACTGAAAAATTAGGTCCAGCAGCTATTTCAGAAGAATGGATACAATTCTGTGCACGGCTAGCTATGAAAGTTCCAAGCAGAAGAAGAGGGAAATAGACAACAGCCTAGCTGAGCTGGGAGCTTTGAGGGAGGAATCCCACAGGAGCCAGCAGGCTGTTGGCACCCCTCAGCACATGCTGCTGAGTGTGCTTGGGGAAGGCCACTGATGAGTGGAAACCAAGCTACCTTAGGACTTTAGAAGCTGATAGGGGAGACCCAGCATCCAGGGGAAGGAAAAGAAGAAGGAGGGGGGTGGGGGATGGTGGCAACAATATCCCCCCATTCTTTATTTTTACCTCATCTCTTCTCACTGTGATGCCATTTTCATTTAGGGGCTGAAATGGGATTAGAGGGCCCTCCTTCCAGGTCTTTAGGTACCTGGCAAGGACCAGGAGCCCTAGAAATGAAAAGGCTGTAAGTGGGTAGATAAAAAACCTGCTGCCATCGAGTTGATTCCGACTCATAGCGACCCTACAGGACAGAGTAGAGCTGCCCCATAGAGTTTCCAAGGAGCAACTGGTGGATACAAACCACCGACCTTTTGGTTAGCAGCTGTAGCGCTTAATCACTAGCAGCCTGTTAATTCACATGGTGCTTATAACCCATCTCCAAATAGGAATTTGTTGACCTGAATAAACTTCAAAATAAACCCTTCGCCTCAGTTAATAGTCTGAGCCAAGAAAGCACAGAGTATGGGAAACAGGAGACAGACGAGTAGCCTGTATTAGGATACCAGGTGATGGGACACTAATGTTTTCTATTTGAACACTGGAATTTTTAAAAGACACTCACACATCGTTATCTCATTACTTGTAAGTATCTTGGCTGGACAGGTAGGGAAACCCGGGGAAGTCAGGGTCACACAGTAAGTGCACAGTCAGGTCTTGGTTCTGGCCTTTTTCAACGAGAAGGTGTGTGTCTAGCCTCAGTACTCCAAAGCCTTCTGCCCCGCATCATAAATGCTGAGCTTACAGAGCTTCCCCAAAGAATTATAAAGGGCAACAAAAGTGTAGGTCTTCTTCCCAATCTTTTGAAGTAGGCCACAGGAATCAATTAGTTGATTTAATACATATTTATTGGGTATGTCTTATATACTAGGCACTGGAAACACAAAAAGAGAACCATGGTTATGTCCTTGAGGAACTTATGATCCCTTCAATATAGTTGGTAAGCATGACAGATGTACACACAGGGTGCTATGGGGGCCAATGGAAGGGCATCTTACCAGCCTGGGAGAATAAGGGAAGGCTTCCTGGAAAAGAAGATAGGTCTCTAAGGTCAGGTAGGAATAGGCCAAGCAAGGATGGGAGATGGTTGATGTACTGGGTAGACAGCATAAGTTGACTTAACAGATGGGAAAGATGAAATGGGATGATATATACGCGGAACTGCCAGTTTAACAGGCCAGTTCTGAGGAAGAACCAATCATGAAGGGAGGAGTGGTGAGAGAAGAGGCTAGAGAGGCAATCAAGGATGGATGTACACCAAGGAGGTTAAACTTTATCCCAGAGGCAATGGGAAGTTATATAGTTTTAAACAAAGCACTTAAAATAGTCAGCTTTGTCTTTCAACAAAGATTAGAAATACGGATATATATGATCAGACTGAAATGAAGCAGAAGTTAGAAAGGAGTCATTACACAAAAGGTTAAGACTCAAAGGTCAAACAGCAGATGAAGGAGAGACAGGACAGTCAAAAGATATAAGAGCTGTGACATAAGCAGAGTCAGTATTTACAAGAGACATGGCCAGAGCAAATCGCTCAATCCGCCTGCAGTCTTGTGAACATCCAGAATCAGAACCAATGGTTCCTTATGGGGGATTAACTACTCTCCCTCAATGGTGGACCTTCAGGGAGGCCCTTTACAAATTAACTATCCCAGATATTCTCAGGCTGAGAAATGATGAAATGTGGCTAAAATAATGATAACTTTCTAGTAGCAAAATTGGTAAAATTTGGGGAGAAAGAGCCCCTGATTGGGAATGCAGACATATGTCCTACAGCTAGCTCTGTGGAGAGGCAGGTGGGTCAGTGTCTCTATGCTGCTCAGCCTCTGGAATTGTAAAACTGGGATCACATTTTTCCTATAGGTTTGCTGTGAGACGAAAATGGAATCCTGTGTATGAAAGCACTTTTCGACTAGAAAATGCTATATAAAAGTAAGGTTTGGTTATGATTAAGACAGTTCTTTACTGGAGCCCCCTTCAAAGGAAATAGCCCCAAACCAAGCTGTCTGAGCTCTGAGACCACTGGTGGGTGGTGAACTGCCAAGAGAGTGTGTGGGGAGGTGAGAAAAGCATCACCCCCAAATGGCCTTTACAGCCTCCTGGGATAAAAGAACTGTTTAGGAAGCCGGCCATAATGCATTCCCTTCTTCCTGGGCAGTGGCTGAGCTAATCTAGAATAAGGTGTGTCTGTGCAAACAAATGAAACAAATTGCCAGACGGCCTGCTTGCTTTTCCAGCAGGTTCTTCCTAGCAGTTCAGTGAGGCTTACGCCACGAACAGGGAGAGTCAGGAGGAAGGCTCCCAGCCTTCACCCACGTCAGGCTTCCTGTGCCCTCTTGGGTCTCCCTGGGGCTTGAACGATCCTCGGCACTGTGACCCAGAGAGATAACTTTGCTGCTGTTCTCCTCCTACATGTCTCCTCCACAGGGAAGGGGGCCCGCCTGACACATGGGGACAAGCAAGGCCTGAGAGATCCTACACCGCAGTGCTTGTGGGCAAATGTGGGGAGAAGATAGGGGTGAGAGGAACACAGACTTAGATCCACTTTAAACTGCTTAGGACGGTTTATCTTTCAGACAGACGCAGCGTACTTGGTGCCATAATGAAGGAGACGGCCACTTTCCTTTTACTCTAAATTTTCTTTGCCAGTCCCCTGTAAATAAACACCAGTATTCACTGCTGGACCCACATTCCCCTGAAACAAAATACATTTTCTTCAAAGAGCGCAGTTGCTTGTAACGCTTTTATGTATTTTTGTTTTTTGGAAAGCAGGGCAGTGGGAGTGAGAGGGAATCCGCCAGTAGAGTGAGCTCCCCAGGGGGATGGCCTCCCTTTGGATGCCAGCAGAAAGAAGGGGAATAGGTCAGGGCAGCAGCCTGGGTTCTCAGCTGGGCTGTTCAGCACAAGGACACCGTCTTCCAGGCAGCAACAAAGGGTAACTTCTGAGTTCTCAGAGAGGACAGAGGGTCATCGAGAAAGGCCTTGAAAATGATGACCAAGCTCCTCCACTGGCTCCCAAGAACTGCACCTCCTACAGCCTGGAGTTGTGAAGAGGTTAAATTGTGGCACTAATCTCTTTTAATAATACCTATAGACTCAGTTCTAAATGTTCAGGTTTTCCTAACACAGCAGCCATCATAGTGCTGGATGTACAGGCTAGCTGGCCTTTGGGCAAGATGGTGTGATGAGATCCCAGGTGGCTCTGTTTTATTCATAGGAAGGGCCCCAAAAGGAGAAACTGACTTGGGATGTTGGATCCATGTTTTACACAGGCATCCCAAGGCAGGAAAGATGCCCTTACCCAGGACCACATGAGAACTGGAGTGTGAAAACCTAGGCGTTTGCACTTTTAAGCCAGTGATTTACCCATTAGCTAATGCTGTCTCTCACCACTGCTTCTGGGAAGATGCTAGCAATGGGCACAGTTCCCCATCTGGGAAATTACACCAGATCTTCCTGTCCTTGGTAGCATGGCAGGGAATTGCCTGAAAGAGGCAGCTGTATGTAGGGGTGACGAGGTGTCACAAAGCTCATGGTACACAATGGGACACAGCACTCACAGCTCGCCATCACGGCTGCAGCAACAGACCCAATGATCTCATGAGGTGTGGCCCTGAAGCAACCCAGCCTCAATGGCAGGGGACACCAGAGCCAACTCTCATTTTCAGGAATATAACAGGCCGGAGCCTGTTATCGTCTTATTTAAACTCAACTCAGCAAACCCTACACAGCAGGGGTCAGCAAACTTTTTGGTAAATGGAAAGACAGTAAATACTTAGGGCTTTGTGGGCCGTAGAGTCTCTGTTGCAACTACTCAACTGTGCTGTTGTAGTGCAAAAGCAGCCATAGATAAATACTTTAAAGAGTTAGTGTGGCTGTTTCAATAAAACTTTACTTATTAAAACAGGCAGTGGGCCGAATTTGCCTACCCATGCTATATACCAACTGAGTCAGGCTGGGAAGAAATACTAAGCATACTGGATATACTCTGAGTGCAAGTAAACGCTAAGTCCCTGGGCTGCTTTGGGCTTCAAGGTCACAAAGAGACTCAGGTTTTTCTTCTTACCCTGGGGCTGGCAGCACCGCTAGAATGCCCACACCTCGGAACAACTCTCTCAGACTCCCAAATCACGAGATGGAACAAAAGCCAACAGGAACCAACGGCTAAGGAGAAGCACCATGTAGAAAGATGGAGAAAAAGAAATACAATGAAACGTGGCAGGAGAGAAACTCAGGAACATGGAGCTGAGTGATGGCCAGAAATGGCAGTATCTCAGTGCGAACTAGTGTCATTGTAAACAAATTTAAGGAAAGCAGGGCTATGGTCTCAAGATAATGGGGGCCATTTCCACCCTAAACCTAGCTGCCAAAAATGTTGAGAAAAGACTTGCCTGACTCTGTGCAGGCTCCGCATGAGGATATGAGAAAGAATACATTCTCTCTTCACCCGAAATGGAGAAAGACACAGGCAGGAATTCCTGCCCTGGCTCCCCAAAGCCCAGACAATGCACTTAATAAACATGGCATCACTTTTCAGCACCAGGCACCCTGCCTGCCAGCTTTCTGTCCTCCTCTTGGCAGGGGGCTGACACAGTCCCTACCCTGCTCTAGATCCTTCGTGTCAGTCTACAGCTCACGTGTGGGAGTCCAACTCACCCCCCATGCCTCTGTGGAATCATGAAATCTGTGTGCTTCTCCTTCCCCATATGATAATGTAGATTTATAGTAACTGGAAAAAGTATGCAGGTGGTGGAGAAATCCTGGCCAAGAATAAAATCTTATAAACAAAAATTTAAGAAGGAGGGATGGGCAGGGTTAAAGACAGTCACATGCTCATAATACTCGGTTATCTGAGCCAAATCTGGTTATCAAGGGAATCGACATAAGGTACCAACACCCAGCTTGACTGTGGCCATCACAGCAGTGGCTTGGCTCCTGAGGCATTCCTGAAGTGGAACGTGGTACAGTGGAGGCCTCCCTAAAGGTAAGCACACACGGGGTGGGAGGCTGTGGGCTCACACTCAGGTATCTGTGCAGTCGCACAATGCTCTCCTCTAAGGACGGCAGGGACCTCTGCATCTAGGATTACTGATGCATTAGACTCTTCTCCTTTTCTAGATCCTCACAGGGTGGGCAAAGAGAAACATTCCACAGGACAACTTAGAGAATAAAAAGGAAAGTACTATGGAGGGAAAAGTAAACCAATAAACCTATAATAAAACAAAAACCTCTCTTCATTCCTGCACTGTTCAGGAAAGTTTTCATGTATTATGTGAAGGGAAATGCCCAGTAGAATAGGTTATAACTGGTTCCTTTACTCAAAAATCCCAAATTATCCTTAGTTGAGGCCACACTTTTCTTTCTTCTAGAAAGATCTTTCAAAGCAGCCAGCCCAAGTAGTCATATAAGCAACTAAGAAAATGCAGAAAGCTTCTTCATCTTGAGACTCCCAACACAAGGCTATGAAAGACTGGGCCACTACAAACAAGAAAGTGAAATATCAACTTTTGATTGGAGTAAGGCTCTGCAAACTTACCCACATGCCAGGGGCATTAAAGAAGATGGGAAAAAATTTTATCTTTTGCAACAGTCAAATATCAGCAAATATACGGACAAAGGTAAGGTCACAATAACTAAGGGAGAGTATAAGAGCTGTGGGCCACTCACTCCTTTCAGTGGTCAGTATTCCCTTTGCCCTCTTGTACTTCTGGCTATCACCAGTGGACCAGAAACATAATCAGGAAGAAAAGTGGCTGGGAAAACAAGAGTTGAAGAATAAAGGGAAAGAAAGTTTAGGGGATGCAAAACAACAGAAGGATGACTATGGTGAGAGATGGGAGGCAAAACAGGAATTCGATTTAGATAGTAAGTGATGAGAACACTACCAACAAATGCCTCAGGCAATCCAGTGAGGGTGTTTCCTCCCTCTACGTACAACACAATGAACAAACATAACCATAAACATGTGCTGCACTGTCTTTAAGTCATGAACTGGAGCAGACCCCACCTGCCTTCTCCAACATGGCCACTCATTAGCCAAAGGCCCACACGTTCAGAGGGAAATTCTCCAACATCTGCCCCAGCCACCCAATCCTTGCACTACTCCCCAAACCACAATAACCACCTACGGCCAACTGGAGATTTGGATTCTTGAAATAGTTCCCTAGCAGGAGGCTACCTTTAACTGATAAAAATTCAAGCTACATTGCGTAGTTACAAAATGGGGGGAGAGGGTTTAGGTACCTTGTATACCAATATATCATTTCACAAACACAAATGCATCTTAACAAAAACAAAACAGAGGGGAAGGGGAAGGTGGCGATATGATTAAGGGGTTAAGCCCTCCCCCCGCCCTCACCGTTCTACAACTGTATGTTTGTTGGCCAACAAAGGCGATGCAATACCCAGGTGATGCTTGGGAACTGAAACTCAGTGTCTCTTGAAGTGAGAATTCAGAATCTGTTTTGCCACACCACTTACTTTCACAAAATGAGAAGGCAAGTGCTAGGGAAATCCCAGAGAGGTGGTGGCCAACAGCAATAAGACTGCTTAGTCAGAAGTGAAAGCAGTATCTCCCGGAGGCCAGGGCTGTCTAGCGCAAGCATTTTGGGCTAGCCTGTTCTCCTGTACCTCTCATACCTAATATAATCACTGGTAAACAAATCAAGATGAGAGATGCTGAAGATTATAAGCAGGTAGTTGTATCACTTAGCACCCTAGAGAAGCCCACACGTCTAATCTCAAGGATCTACAAAGACCCATGAAAGAGATAACCTCTAGGACTCCATAATCCTGAAGCTCAGGGTGTATTATGATATGCATGGAGGCTGAAGGGACTCTGGATTCAACTGTAAAAGAAACGAGGACAAAAGCCGACCTAACACCCTAGGCCCGAGCCCAGCACACCTCCACTGCTCCTTTCTTGTGCCCACCCAGCAGGCTGAATGGCCAGCCTACTGGAAGGAAGATGGATCTGGTGACTACGACTTGAGAATAATGAACAGGTAGAAGGGCACCAGAGAAGCTGAGAGCCTAACTTTTGCCTGCAAGAGCCAGCCCAACAGGCAGAAACAGAAATACAATTAAATTAAGTCAGAAAACCCGCTACAGAAAATGCAATTACTCAAAGATACAAATAAATGTTCAAAGAAAATTGGCCCCTGACAGGGTTAGTCAAGCTTCTAAATCCAACTGGAGGCAGGCAGCTCCAGCTAATTTGCCAAGGAGGAGGGCTCTCTGCATTAGGATGCTGGCAGGGCTGGCCTGGTGTTCACCACACATCCCAGGCCACCAATGACGAGCAGTGGTTTGGGAGTGCCTGGCCAATGATGCAGGGCTCAAGGAAATGAGACGTGGGCAGACACAAGAATGGATCCTGGCTGTGTGAGGCCGAGCCCCAGGATGCGCAGCAGACTGGTCTCTGAGGTGGCAGAACGGCACCGAGTGAGCCCCACGTTCTCACTCCTCCCCACACAAGAAGTGACCGGAAGAATCCTACCTCTCGCTGCAGCACCAGCTCCTTGGTGAAGAGCGTAGCTTCCTCACTGAAGGGCTCTCCCTCCTGCACCAAGCCAGGGAGGTTTCGTGCTCCTCTGGGGCATTCGATGCCTGTGTCAGAGAAAAGGAGAGTTTGTGATCAAAAGGGGCTCACCAGGCCTGCTGTCCAGCAAGGACAGTCCCCTGCCACTTGCAGTGGGATAGGGGTTAGATCTGAATTCCATCATAGCCGAGACTAAGGCAGAGGTGGTGGTGGATGTGGAGGAGGGAAGCAGTTCTCCCCAGGTGGAAAAAAACCAACACTATCAGCAGCAGCAGTAGAGACGGGCTCTCAGCTACAGCATCTGGGAATTATCCAGACTACCTGGTAGAAAGGGGCGTCTCAAATGCGATGTGCAGGAAACACACACCCGCAAGGTTTGGGATGAGTCCTCGTCTCCTTGCTGGTTTGACCATCACTTCCATAAATGCCTCTCACCTGACTTACACTGAGCTCCCCGCCATTCTGCCTCTGAGAGCCATCACAGCCGACACTCAGCCATTTCCTCTTCACTGTCTGACTTCCACATCAAATTCAAAAGTGTTAACTCAGTGTCGATTCCTCTCTAAAGTATCCCCCTCTGTCCCCTGGCTTTATTTTGGACAATAGTACCATCATTTTTTTCATTTAGAAGAGAGACAGCAAAAATAGAATACTGGTGAAATATTGGGAGTCTGGAGTCAGACAGACCTGGACTCACATCCTATCTCTGTCTCTTATTAGCTTTGTGACCTTGGCTATGGAACCAAAGCCTCAGTTTCCCTATTTCTAAGACAGATGTAATAATATCTACTTCACATGGCTGTTGTGTGAACTAAGGGAGATTATGTATGTAAAATACTTCACGCAGTACCTGGCACACGGAGAGGTCCAGTGCATTTTAGCTATCATCATCATCACTCTTAGCAATTACACATGGTCCAAACCTCAGTCACGTTTCACTCCACAACTAGCCTGTACGATCCCTGAAGACACAGAGTTCACCCTTCACACTTCTTTGTATCCAAGGACAGTTTTATCCAAAATAGGCGCTCACCAACCAAGTTAGATTGCCTTTTCTTCCATTCAATCACTCATTTCACAAATATTTATCATTAATAGTGGTCATCTATTACAGGTCATGAGATACATTGTGTTTTGATGTCTAAATAAGACTTATAAATATTTCAAAGAAATTTATACTGCAGCTGTAATTATAAGACAAAAAGACATAGGGAAAGAAAATGATCAAAATATGGGGAGGATACATTTAGTGCCCATGAACCTGAATCACTGCTGGTCTCTCCTGCAATAAGGCAGAACTGGGAGGAGTCGCTGGGTGGTGCAAATGGTAAAGTGCTCGAAAACTAGGCAAAGACTGGAGGTTCAAACCCACCCAGAGGTGCCTTGGAAGACAGGCCTAGTGATCTGTTTCCGAAAGGTCACAGTCTTGAAAACCCTATGGAGCAGTTCTACCCTGCACACATGGGGTTGCCATGAGTTGAAATCGAGACCGCCACTAAAAACAATAATAACCCCCTACACCTACTCCTCACTTACAGGCAATCTCGTTATCTGACCCTTTGCACTTAATAGTAAAAAATCTACTATCCAACTATTCTGCGCATTAATGAGGTGGTGGGCATGGTGGCAATGGCTGCGAGCAGCCTCTCCCTCTCGGAGGGTCTCTAAGCGGCCTCCAGGAAGCTGGGCTGAGCTGCCCTCCACTCCCTCCTGCCGGTGGGGGCGCCGTGTCCAGCTGCCGTGAAGGCTAGATACTCTGTGGCTACAGACACGGCCTCCAGGCGGACACGCAGCAGCACTGAGCCAGCAGGCGCCTGTTTTGGGTTCCCAGCTCCTATGTGGCCTGAGGCCCTGCAGGTCAAAATTGCTGTGGGGTGGGAAAGGAGCAAAGAAAGAGGCATTTGAGAGGGTGTTTGGAAGAAGTGTGTGCAAGTTTAACAACATCCCTAAGTAAGCTGAACTAGGCCTGAAGCCTCTGCCTTGGTGGGACCGGGTGCCAGGTTCCCAGCATCCTTGATGGAAGCCCCGAGCCAGGCCTGGAGGGCAGAGCAGGCTTGCAGGGGTGGGAGTGGAGCCCTGCAGGTGGCTCCTTGAGGGAAGCTCTGAGCCAGCACAGGAGGAAGGTGAAGTGGTTAAGCTGTGGGCTGTTTGGTCACATAGCCTGGCTTTATCCAGCTTTGTCTCCTCCAAGCCTCCTTCTCCGCAGACAAATCATCTGTATCTAGACTCACCACACTAATGAGCACATCAGTAAATCTTAGCTGTCGTTATTTCCATGATCGTATTTTCTACAAAAAAAAAAAAAAAAAAATCGGACAAATGGATGGTCTGAAAGCAGGAGAAAAAAAAATCCTCCATTTTTGCATAATGCCAATTTTCTCATGAGGACCTGGTCTTTGGAACCTAACCAGGCTGGTGAGTGAGGAGTAGGGTATTTACAAACAGCCGCGAGTGAAGGGACAGGGGAGGAGACACAAGGAGAGCTGGTATGAGGAGGCACAGAAGCAGGGCATCTAGGCTACTGCCACCACCTGCTGGGGAGCCTCTGGGAGAAGAGGGCCCACCACTGTGGGATGGATGGTCCCTTGCTCATGGATGAAGCTGGGTGGTTGCTCATGTTTCTAGCTATAGCACAGATTCAAGACCACAAAGCTCAGAGAAAAGGAAATAGCTTATATCTGGTGTTTCAGAAGATCAAGAACAGAGGTTTCTCACTGAGCCTCAAGGCCTAACGCATGGGATACATTGTATCAAAGCGAATGCTGGGCTTGAGTGCCACACCGGGAGACAGGCTGTGCAGCATGGGAGCAGCTAGACCTGGCAGCCATGGCCACCGCCCCACCCTTGCAAAGATGGGACAGCTGAAGACCCTACTCAAGTCACATGGGTAGGAAGCTCACCAGGGCTGTGGTACCAGGCTGCAGAGGAGGAATGGAACGTATTTTTGTATAAGACAGCAGTAAACTCATACAGCCAAAGAGCCTGTAATCAACCCCAAAGGGAGAGATGGAACTAAAGCAGAATGGAATAGAGCCTGTGATTTTCATAACATCAATAGCCAAAACCACTTTTCATTTTGTATCTGCAAACTAAGCAAGAACAGAATCGTCAGAGAGAAAAATGAACAATGCTATTGAACTACTTTGCCATATAACCATAGACAGAGTGTTTAAAAAAAAAAGTGTTCAGTTTGTTTCTGACCCTCAGCATCCATTTGGGTGGAACAGAACATCAGCCCTTCTAATTCTGGGGAGGCCTTGGTGCTGCTATGAACTGGGGGTAGAACTGGGATGAGGTTAGGACAATATACTGGGCAGCAGGAACTAGGGGTAAAGAATACAGTTGAGAAAGAATTTTCACTGACTGGGACAAAAGACTTCTGGGTCTTGCTGGTTGAGCAGAAGTCCCCACCCTACTCCTCTGTCATTTTCTTGGTATTCTGAGGTCTCAAGAGGTCGGTCTAGGTACAGAGATGCCCGGTGGCTCTTGGAATTACCAGTATTGCTCAATGGGCCCAGGGAGTGAAACCAGTCAGCTGAAATTTATTTACAACATCTGTCAGGAGAGGGTGTTTCAGACCTGGCACCCAAAAAACTAAACCCATTGCTGTCGAGTCAATTCCAACTCACAGCAAACCTACAAGACAGGGTAGAACTGCCCCATAGGGTTTCCATGGAGCAGCTGGTGGATTCAAACTGCCAACCTTTTGGTTAGCAGCTGAGCTCTTAACCACTGTGCCACCAGGGCTCCTTGGACCTGGCAGTCTAGGACAATTACTCTATGTAGACCAAAAGGGCACAGCAAGGCCTTTGTTAGGTTGCTCTTCCATTTCCCAGCAACTGAGTTCCAGCTCTTCAAAAGGAGGAACCTACAGTAGGCTGTTTCCCTGCCTTTGTTTAAGCGGAAATAAGTAAACTCATCCATACACATCAATTCCTCTCAGGCAGGTAGATAAGAGAAAGGAATGGGAACAGAAAAGTTGCTTGTGAACAGCAGTATTATTTATGCTGTTATCAATTACTTCCTTTTCTCCTAGGTTGACTTTTCTTCTCTGTGACCTGTTTCCTCTGAAGTAACCCCTTCCCAGTTAAAATCTGTCTCACTGTCATAACTTGGCTATCACTTATTAGGGTAGACAGCAGGAGGTTGTGTCTTACAAACAGACTCAGTGGGAGCAGGCACCAAAGGGTTAAACCCAGGAATAAGTGTCAGGAGAAAAAAGAGGGGGAAAAAAATGACTATTTACTGAGTACCCACGACTGTCTATGGATTGACATTTTGATTTTACAGATGAAAATCAAAAGGCTCCCATCCAAATCACAAAGCTACTAAGTGGCATATTTGAACCTTGGGGGAGTCAGGTGCTAAAGCCACAGAGAAGAAGTCTGGTTTTGAAGGCTGAACACTGTAACCAGAGGGTGTTATGACCTATAATGGAGGCTAGGTGAGAGTCCACACCCCTGGGGTACCCAGTTTCTTGTTGGGCAGGTAAGCAGAGTCAGGTAACCCAGGCACAGCTGCTGTTCAGAGGGCAAAGCCGACAGGAGCTCGGCAATGGGGTTGGCTGTCACAGGGCTGGGGCAGCAGAATCTCAGTCACTGTCCTGGGGTTCAGAGGCCAGACCACAGTCTCTGGTCAGGGGAATTCCTAGTTACAACATGGGGGGCCCCAGGCAGGATACCAAAACAGGGAATCAGAAATAGGGAACAGGGGATTCTATTACCAGACCAGGGTTCAAAGTCAGGGCAAGGCTGGCACAGAAGGCTCTATGATGCTGAGTGTGTGAGTGTTGGAGATCTGCTGAGCCAAGCTTCTCTGCAGAGGAGAGATGGTGTGGACCGGTGTTTTTCAAACTTTTTTTTTCAGTGTGGCCCCCCTACATTTACATATGGATATTAAAAAAACAAAACACCAAAAACCAAACCTGGTGTCGACGAGTCAATTCTGACTCATAGTAACCCTACAGGACAGAGTAGAACTGCTCCATAGGGTTTCCAAGGAGCAGCTAGTGGATTCCAACTGCTGACCTTTTGGTTAGCAGCCCAGCTCTTAACCACTGTGCCACCAGGGCTCCCATATGAGTATAGACACCTATATACAACAAAGTCTGCACCAAACAATGGTTATTGTGACTACATCTGATGTATTCTGATAGTCCCTCATCTATTCTACTTCATTAAAGAAAAAAGAGATTCTATGACACTACCCTGGTTTAGAACCTCCAGTGGGGGCACAACCCCAGAACCAAAAACCAAACCTATTGCCATCAAGTTGATTCCAACTCGTGGCAACCAGCAGAACTGCTCCATAGGTTTTCTTGGCTGTAATCTTTATGGAAGCAGATCGCCAGGCCTTTCTTCTATGACACTGCTGGGTGGCTTCGAACCACCAACTTTTATGTTAGTAGTTGAGTGCAAACCATTTGCATCACCCAGGGATCCCGCCAGGAGTACAACCCACAGCTTGAAAAACACTGGTGTGGACTGAGGTGTAGAGAGAAGAGGCGGGGAGGGATGGAGCCATCCCTGCTGGCCTTGGAGATTCAAAGGCTGCTCTAATCACGTGCTTATCAGCTTCCAGGCTTGCTTTTGCAAAGTCCCAAAGGACCAGGGAACAGGGCAAGAAATATGCTGTCCACTAATAGAGAGGAGACCAAACAAATGTTAACATCCTAGCCAGACAGACAGTTGCTGCTGCTGATAACCAGGTGAAGACACGCGTTGTCAAGGAGAAGCGTTCTGCTGGGCCCTCCTTTCCTGCCGGCTGTGGCAAGCCAGAAGCGCAGGCTGGGCTGCACCCTCGCTCAAACAAGGACTGCACCCCTGGTTTGGTGTCCCTGGTGGGCCGCTTTGTTATCAATAAAATGGACTTTAAGAAAAAGGAGAGGAACTGATAACAGATAAAGGGAAAGAAAGTTGGGCTCTCAGAAGTGAGGCCGAGGTGGCCGCAGCTGCACTGGGCGGGCTGGCAAGTGGCGGCAAAGAGCTCCCAAGGCATGTTGGACTGTAAATATGAAGTGAGATATCATCGGAGCTTAAGACGCTCTCCCCAGCCAGCTGAGGAAGTGCCCGTAATTCTGGGGCGTGCATATTACCTCTAATACTGTCTTTTCCGATAACACGCCAGCACAGTGCTGCCTGCTGATAAGGGCATCGTAACTCTGCTGTGCTTCAAACGCCACAGATGCAGGGTAAGTGCCAAGCTTACCCCTGACACTTACAAGCCATTTAAAAACAAAAATAAAAAAAATTTTTAATTGGAAAAAAAAAAACAAAAAACCACAAAAAACACTACACCCTCAGCCTCCCCTAACATTCTTGAACATTTCCCTTCGCTGTTATGGGGCGTGCCGGAATGAAGACAAGAGTCCCGCTATGGGGCCTTCTCAGCTCAGTTTCAGTCAGGGCAAGTACGGAGGCGCCAGGCCAGACCCCCACCCTCTCTGAGGCTCCACACAGCTCCCTGGCCTCTTTTAAAGCCCCGTGAGGCCCATACGCCTGTGGGCAAAAACTCATTCATTTCCATACCTTTTCTAGGCTTTCTGGGATGTGAATAGTTGACCAAGCCTACTTAAAAAAAAATGAAAGGTCAGCTCTAGTGGTTCTGGTTTCTGCACTGCCCCTTGACAAAGTATTAAGCCTCTCTGGCCTCATGTACTCCGTCTATAAAGAGAAGGCTCTCTGGCCATAAAATCCTACAATTTTGGTTATGCCCTCTTGAGATTCCTCACCCGAGGTGTGACTCCTTGAGTCCGGGGTGCTTCTTTTCAAACTGAAAATGCAGGGCTGTAGAGCAATCGTTCTATTAAAAAAATTATGCATTTAGAGACACTGACTAACTAGGTCAATTACCACCAATACTTTGGCTGGTCAGCTTTGGAGGCAAGAAGTACAAATTCTTGTTAATGACATGCTAATGGCTACAGAAGAGATTCTGTTGATGGCTATGTGAGAGTTATGTATGGCTCTGACTATTCACACTGTACGTTGAGCTTTATGATAATGAAGTATCCAGAATCAAGCGTGCTTGCCTTTTCCTTTATTGGGCAGTGGGAGCTATAGGAGTGCGGCAAACTGCCTGGGCTAGAAGTGACAGCCTCCCAATAGCATTTAGTCCAGCAAACAAGTGACCAGGCATTAGCTGAAGGAAATAAAACCCTGGTGGGAAACAAAAACCAGTCTGAAGGATTAGTCAATGGGCCTTATGGCATATCCACTGTGTTCCAAAGACTGCATTAAATGTTACAAAGGGCAGAGGAGACTGCATCTTTGCCTTCTGCCTCCTTAGGACACAATACCACCATGTGGAAAGGAGGAATGTGCTGTCACTGTATAGGGAGAGCAACTAGGGTCATATAATAATGTGTGTATAAATTTTTGTATGAAAAACTAACTTGAATTGTAAACTTTCACTTAAAGCACAATTAAAAAAAAAAGAATACCACCATGCCCGTAGCCAACCTTCCCTCGTCCATTTCACAAATACCTAGCAGTGCTTACTCCCGGGCTAGGCACTGTGTTGGAAGGCGGGGATTCAATGAAAGAAGACTTGGTGCTCATGAAGCTTAATTATCAGCTTGAAAACATTGTTCTCCTCTGCTATTGTATAAGGTGTGCTGCTGGTGAGTGGATTTACCATTTAGTCTGCAGGCTGCAGAATGTTAAGCAACAAGATGTGATAACTGGATTATGTTAGGTAGATGCATGTGCACGGGGTCACTACCAGTCGGAACTGACTCGCCGGCACCTAACAACAACAACAACGCCCATTCACACCACTGGACTTTACACTGGCACACTTGGGGAATGGAGTTTAAACAGAGATGAAGTGGTTAACGCTGACCAGCAAGGTCAGGGAGACCCAAGGCTGGAGGACAGCGAGGGTATTGAGTTTCCCCTGCAACAAATGAGGAAAACAGTCGCACTTGCGACCCCACCTACAGCTCTGGGAAGCTGGGTGGCCACATGGAAATGCAGAAAACTGGAACACATTTAAAGAGGAGCAGGGCGGGGAGGCCTGCCTTTAAAGGAAAGATAAAAGGTGCTAAGTCTGTACAGCTCGGCTAAGCGGTGACTAAGAGGGTGACACGATAACAATCTGCAAATATTTGAAAGGTGTAAACACAAGAAAGGGGGGGAAAGGCTTAGCCTGAAAACAGGGGGTGTAATTATTAGGGGAAAGAGAATCTGGACTAAACATCAGAAAAACTGAGCGTGGGGATGACTAGTGGGTTATAAATAAGTTCCCCAGTGGAAATGAGAATGTTGTTATTCGATCCTAAAGCTGAGAGGTGGTCACTAAGCCCACCCCTGTGGTTTTAGTTTCTGTATTTTGGGCAAGACTTCTTTAGACTCAAATCTAAATAGCTCTCCTCCTTGAAATTTCCACAGTTTTTGTTGATCAAACCATAGAGGAGAAAACATGGCGTTCCTGTTGGGACTTCCAGAACAAAACCAGACTTTACCAGCTAGCCACATGCATAGTTGGCAGATAAAATGGGGCTGAGAGTAGACCCGGGGACAAGGGCTAGAAAGGGGACAGGGACCAGACGATCTCACTGAGTGGGTAAGCTTCATCCCTGGTCTCTCAGACCCTCGGCACGAATGCTGTAGAAAGTTCCCCAAACAGGAAAGTATGGGCACCTCTCTCTGCTGTCTATATACACAGTTGCCTGGAGCAGACGTCAAGGACAAGGCAAGGCACAGAACGAACACCAAAATAAGCTTCCTGTCACACTGCCTGCACTCCAATACCTTTTCCTGAGTTCCTGCTGCTACAGCTATCCAATTTACAATCCACAGACTCTCAGCAGAGTCTTACCCCCAGATTCAATTAGTTCCATTTCTATACTCTCCCTTTCCAGACTCCCACAAAAAAGACAAACCAAAACAAAATTAAAAAAAAAAAAAAAAAAAACCCACTGCATAGAGAGACACTTAAACTCAAGCAATGCTTTTAATGACGTCCAGGCCAATTTCAAAATGTCTTTGGCTTTAACAATATATAGCTCTTCTCTCCATAAGCATCAAGGACAAAATCAGGAACTCTTACACCATCAACACAAAATGCAGAAAGCAGACATTCCATCTGCCTAAATTTTAAGGGATGTGGTTATCACCTGAATACGCGAATCCAAGTCAGTTCACATCGTTGGTTCTCAGAACTGTAAACATAACTCGTACACCAAAACCTTGCTCTCAGGACTCTCACAAGTTTTAAAGCTGAGAAAGAATTTGGAGGTCTCAAGTTGCAAATGAGGTCAATGAATCAGTTAGCAATGAGAAACTGCAAACCATCCCACTTAGGACCAGCTGGTTCTACATTTTCATGTTTCCCATGTTTCCAAAATGGCCCAAAGAGCAAGGCAAACGGTAGACCAGTTGGTTCCTAAGAGTTAGTTCTACATGGTATGAGGCTGCGATTTGTATTAAAACGTACAGAGATAAAACAAGGATTTTGCATTGTCTCAAATCTTTTCTTCTTGCCCTTGTTCTCTAAACCTCTACTCTGTTACATAGGGGTAGGTAGCATCTTGTGGGCCAATTCTGGAACATGTCACTGCTAAAGCTCTTTCAGTGATCAGAATAAAGGGAGAGAAGAAGAATGAAGGGATTCTAATTAAGGGGATCAAACTCCTCAGGTAATTGTAGTCAGGGGAGTCAGAACTGGACAGGAGCTGAGATGGAAGCTGTTTTTAGTTTATTGTTCCAATTTTTTAGGGAAGACTTTATAGGCTGCTCTGATTTTTGTAACGTTTGATGCATTCACTGAAAGACCAGAAACTGAAGTTAATTGGGAAGAGGGGCAATAAGAGGGAGTCTTCACAATGGGATGGGAACTGCAGCTCCCTTTGAAGAAAGCAAAGGGGGAGGGGAGGCAACGAGGAAGGAAGTGCAGTGCTTGGCTATAAACAGGCCTTAAATTTCTCTGCTACAAGTCATGACAACACAATCACGAGAAAAAGGGTGAGTTCTCACGTCCCATCTCTCCGGGTGTTATTAGCCCATTAGTAGATCCCCAGAGTCTGCGGTCCTGGAGAGCAGGGATTTGTCAGTTCTCTCTGTATCCCAGTATCTGGCACCCATGAGATGCTCAATAGCTGTTTGTGAAACGAATGTCAGAGAGGAGAAAACCTAGCAGAAACAGATCAAACAAACTTGTTACAACAATCTCTTATTCTGAGCTCCTTATGCATACTCGTTAATGCTTTTGGTTGAGTTTACAAGGAATTCTAGAAACTCTTACTTCCAGGAGTTTAAGGCCAGTGAGTGTTAAATGCTAAATCACTAGCATACTGTCCCAGGAGGAGACAAGGAAGGGATGGCTTGGAGGCCTTAAGCTGGACTTCTTCCTCTCGGTCCAGCCGGGCAGTATGCAGAACCCACTTCACCAAGCTTGATTTATCATTGGCTTTAGACACCAAACAACCACTCCCCAAAGGGACAAATGCTTTTTCAGACGGAGCAGATAACAATCAGGCTGGTATCAAAATTAGCTTTTATACAGCCTGCGAGTGGACAGCCCAGTAAAACCATGAGAGTAACGAGGTACAGGAGTCCAGTGACAAGGCCCAGAAGGCAGAAGGGGAGTAGGAAGCTGATGATAGGGAACACAGAATAGAGTAAGGATATTGTTGATGTGTTGTGAGATTGTTAACCATTGTCATAGGGCAACATTTGTAGTAACTGTCAAATGGGAGACTATTTTGTCCTGTAAGCCTTCATCTTAAGTGAGAATAACAGCATAATTAGAAGAGCGTAGTCAATGTCACTTAAATGTGTATGTAAAAAAAATTTTTGAAATGGCGTATCTTTGGCTATGTGTATTTTCACCAAAAAAAAAAAAAAAAAAAAGTTGAGTATTTAGAGGGTTAAAATGTTGTGGGGTTGTTAACCAATGTCATAAAACAGCATGTGTGTTACTGTTACATGAGAAACTATCTGTTCTGTAAGCCTTCACCTGAAGTACAATAAAATATTAAAAAAAAAAAAAAAAAAAAAAATTACCTTTTATAATTCTCCCCATTGCAGCACAAGATCTGAAAACAATGATTTTCTAAAGGGAGGGGAAAAAAAAAAAAAACTCTTGCTGATTAATGAGGCCTCTCCCCTCCTGTCGCATCCCAAAAGCATGGCCATAAAAAACTCAGGGAGGCTGCCTTGGGGGTGTGTTTGGGAAGGGGGTTGGAGGTGGCAGGCTGTCTGCTTCCTGATACACATGTTCCACGTTTGCTGCAATAATGTCAACTGGTCACAGTGAAGCAACTGGGCACAGGAAAGATGGGCGCCCTCCAAATATTTTCCCTTTGGAGAAATCCCCGTTGTTATCCAGAGCAAAACAACATCATACCTTCATTAACAAATTCACAGAAAACAAAGCATCTATGGTCACAAGCCAGAACCAACATGGTCTTTCGAGTGATAAGAAAGAAAGCATGGCTCAAGCTTTTATGTAACCCAGCAGCACAGGGGAGACGGTGCCTACCAGGAACAAACCCTACATCTGAGCAACAAGGGGGAGGTGGTTTCTATGAGAACCCCAACTTCTGCTTTCTCTGACTTATTTTAAACATGTAACTTTATCCATGAATCAGATAAAACTTAGATTTATTTCCTCTCCCTTCTTTATTTTTGGCACCGAAGCACTCCCAATCTTGGTCTTTTTATATACCATGTTGATGGATAAAGAGATAGGCTTCGGGGTGGGGAGAAAGCCATAGGAAATATCCACGTGGATTCTGCAAGTACAAGCTTCCAGAAGGTATTCTGGCACACACCTGGCAGCCAAATGTAAAAGCTACTTACTTGCATAAGTTTAGAGTGACTTTTTCTAAACCAAGCTGTGTTGTGTTATCTGAACAAAATGGTTCTGAGATGTGTGGACAGTACTTCCAAACTACTGCCTTTCTTGAGCTTTCCCTGATAGAAAACCACTCTGTGCTTCTCTTCCTGAGGAAGTGAAATCCAAATGCCTAGAGATTAGTCTACTCAGCTAGGAGAACTGCGGAGGAAACCAGCTAGTGTCAGGAATACTAAGTCCCAAGAACCAAAGAGAATGAATAAAAAAATCTGTGCACCGAGAAACTCTTCGTAAGGGCCCTTCACCTCACTAACTTCCCTTAAAAAAAAAAAAAAAAGAGCCAGCAAAAAAAAAAAAGGAAAGAAATTCTGAAAAGCCAAGATTCTCCAAGAGCACAGGCCACTCTTGGGCACATAAATACATTGTCATGATGCATAGCTTGAGTTCTGGGCATTCACTTTTTTTTGATTATCATGCTCTAAAGCAGGGGCCAGCAAACTACTTCCTGTGAGCTGTCTGTTTTTGTAGGTCCCATGAGCCAAGAATGGGCTTTACATTTTTAAATGGTTTTGGAGAGGGGGAGACTGATATTTTGTGGCATATGAAATTCAAATTTCAGTGTCCAGAAATAAAGCCGTGTTAGAACACAGCCACACTCATTCATTTACATATGGTCTAAGGCTGCTTTCACACTACAATGGCCGTATTTCCCACATAGACCATCCTGCCCACAAAGCCTAAAATATTTACTATCTGGCCCTTTACAGAAGAAGGTTACTGACCCTTGTTTCACGTTGGCTAAAAAATAAATAAATAAATAAATAAATACAGGTAGAGAATTCCACTTCCTATAACTGGAACAGAGCCCTGGTGGCAAAGTGGTTAAGAGCTACGGCGAGCTACTGCTGCTAACCAAAAGGTCAGCAGTTCGAATCTACCAGCCGCTCCTTGGAAACCCTATGGGGGCAGTTCTACTCTCTCCTATAAGGTCGCTATGAGCTGGAATTGATTTGACGACAACGGGTTTGGTTTTTTTTGTATAACTGGAACATCAGTACAGGTGATAGCTTAAGAACATCTTAAATAATAATAATACCGAAAAAGCCTAGGTTGGGTAAGCTAGAAGGTAAAAGGAAAGGAAACATGGTTCGCAGGAAGTGCCTGTGGCAGTGACATTAGCCACGGGTGCGTGACCTGGATCCTCCCCTCCTGGGTCTGGTCTATGAATTCCCCCCTCCTGTACCTTCTCCTTTATGCCTGCCATCTCTCATAGACTCAGATTTTCCCATTCAAAACTCAGACCCCAAAAGCTCCAACCCGGAAAGCCCTAGAGTGGTCATTCTTTGTTCCGCATCCTAACTGCTTCCCTCCAAGCCCCAACAATATCCTCTCACTATCACACTTGGTATATGTACAGAAGTCCTTCGCTCCTAAGATTCTGTACTCAGACTTTATCCTTCCACTGAAACTGTACTGGGAAAGGCAACCTCCTCACCGACAAGTCCCATCATCTCTTCTCAGTAAGTGCCCTACGAGGGCTCTACGGGGCATTCAACACTGTGCACCGACCCCTTGCTGCAATTCCTTCCTCCCTTTGCTTCTCTCTCCTGGGTACCCTGTCTCTTGGAACTGCTTGTTTTATGTCTCTTGTTGTCACAGTTATGTCCTAGACCCCCTCCCCCCACATTAATTTTTATTGTGGTAACTATATACATAACAAAACGTTTGCCATTTCAACAATCTTCACATGTACAGTTCAATGACATTAATTACGTTCATCATGTTGTTCAGCCATCACCCTTAACTGTTCCTGAATTTTCCTATCACCCTTAACAGAAGCTCAGGGTCCCCTAAGCATTGGGTCTTCCTTTTCCCCTTGCCCCCCACTGCCCCTGGTAACCACTAATAAACTTTGATTTTTATACACTTGCCTATTCTAGATATTTCATATAAGTATTTGACCTTTTTGTGACTGACTTATTTCACTCTGCATGTTTTCAAAGCTCATCCATGTCATGACATGTATTGGGACTTCATCTGTCTTTCTGACTGAGTAGTACTCCACTGTATGTACGTACCACATTTTATGTTGTTTATCCATTTATCTGAGCCCCTTTCTTCTACTCTGTACTATCCCTTGGTTAGCTCATCCATTCTCATGTTTTGCATCACTGTGATCATGAAGAACCCATCATCTTGAACTCTCCTCTAAGTTCTAGATCCAGTTTCCAAATGTCTGCCAGACATCTCCCCTTGGATGTCTTGCCAATACGTCAAACTCAACATATCTAAAACCAAACTCTTCTTCTTCCTAAATTTCCTCCTTCTCTTTCTGCATCCCCTATTTCTGATTTCAGCACTACCTTCATCTTAGTCTAAAAAAATCTCACTAATCTTTGACTCCTCCCTATTCTATCCACATAACTCAATGTTTGCTATATCCAATCAATTCCATTAATTTCACCTTCATAAATGTTGTCACAGTCCATTAAATCCTCTCGATCTTCAATGCAACTCTGCTTGTTCAAGCCCTTAATTAATCTGGTTGAGACTCTTCTAACTAATCTGCCTGCCTGCCCTCCATTTTCCCCTATTCTTCATCCTACGCACAGCTACCAGATTAATATCCCTAAGGCACAATATTCTGCTCAAAACCCTTCAGTGGCTTCCTGTAGTTTTCCAAATAAAATCAGAACTCCACAATCTGACATCTAGGCCTCTAAGATTGGGTCCAATTTCTTGGGACCAGATAAAACATCCATTACCCACCTGACAGCCCTTCAAATATTTGAAGACAGTTACAACATCCATTTTCTCTCATTCTCATGTCTTCTTTTCTCCAGGCTAAACATTCCCAGGCCCTCATGAGACATGGGTTTTGATCTACCATTCTACTCTTTTCCCTCTTTAAACCTAGATACTATGAAGGGTAGCTTCAAATTGGGAACATCTTCCTAGCTGCTGAATTTAAAAGGTCTGACGGGGGTGGTAGGCTGTGCAATGGGGAACATCCCTTCTGGTGCGCTGTCAGGAGCCAACCTTGGGAGCTTGGGTAGTGAAATGTGCTGCCTTGCAGGAGATCTGGGGAGGGATGTGGAAAGACTGCACACCAGCCCTCCCTCCCAGCACCCAGGCAAGATGCTGCAGCAGAGAGACAGACAACTCCATTAGTACGGAAGGAATCCCCGGGTGGAGGGAAAAGGGAAGCCCTCAGGGGACTGTGGGGGAGGTGGAGCCTGTCCCATCCCAGGCTCTTGCCACCATGGCCTCCATTCCAGCCCATTTGCATTTTTGTCTCTCCACAGCAGCCCCAGGCATTGTGGAGACCCTAGTGGTGTTGCAACAAGCGGTCTATTCATTTCCTTCCCTCATTCACTGGGCTCTCGGGGATAAAAAGAAGAGCAAATCCAAACCACTGCCTAGAATCCACTTTGCAGCATTCAGGGAAAGACTGTTCTGTTGAAGTGATTATTTTCCCTGTTTGGGAGACCTGAGGGAAAGAAAAGGACTTCTGCATCCTTCACTTTCTACCGATGCAGCATCGCAGAAAAGAGAGATCCCAGTCATCACTGCGGCCAGGGGGACAGCGGAGTCATGGCTGGCACTTAACTGAGGCTTTTTAGCTCCTGTCAGTGTGGCCCAGGGTACCAGGGCACCAGGATTTGAACTGTGATGCTGGATACAAAGTTCTCGCTGAGAAGAGAGAGAGAAGGGAGGACAGTAAGGGAGAAAATCAGGTACCTGACAGACAAGCTTCTGCATGGAAGAGATTAACCTGTCTCACCAGGCTGTGCCTGTCTTCAAGTGAGAAGAATGCTGCTCGGAGTACTTCTCACTGCACAACGGAAGGACAGCAGTAGGCGCAGGTCCCTGGATGAGAAGCTGGCCAAAAGTCATGATTCCTAATAAGGGTGTGACAGATGACTATGTGATTAGGGAGGGTAGGAGTGATAAACTCCCAGCTCTTGGGCAAGCACAACCTGACGAGGATTTCGGTCATGACAACCAAGGGGACCCTGTGTGCGTGGTGTACACTGTACGTGCTCACTCATTCAAAGAAGGAGTGTGGGAAGAGGAGGAAGGCGCGGCTGAGGAAACGGCAGCAGCAGTCTCTGAGGGCTGGACTCACACATGATAGCCTATGGCAGGTACCAGCACCTGCCATAATGACACAAATCAGAAACACACATTTGTGGCAAGAACGGTGCCAGGGCTATGCCTACTCATCGATGGGCACAAACACACTCAGTGTGAGGGTCTGAAGTGAATGAGGTCAGAGACAAGCACTGGTAGATTCCCAAGCCCTGTGTACATGTGAATAAAGGTTCATTCCAGGGGAAAGGAGAGGACAGATAGCCACCCTTCTTTTCCAAGTGATCTGCCTCAAACCCTTCACATCTATTCTGAAGCCCCAGGCTGTCCGCCTGCTTCCTTTGATAATACTGAACACTTTGGGAGATCCCATCTGATTTGTGCCTTTCAACCGACTTTTGTTCCTTCTTCACATTCCACTACATCCTAGCCCCACTCCTCATCGAGCTTCTTGTCCAGTCTCACAAGCAGATAGGAACTCCATCTGCTGAAGCCTTTTACACTGCAGTTACCGGATCCTCAAGGGTACATGTGCACACACACACATGCAGTGCTTCCCCGGAAGTGTGCTCCTTCTACGTCTTCCTACTCTGCCCAGTGCTGGGATATATGAGGCCTGTGACAAGGCACCTAAATCAGAAAAAAAAAAAAACACAGGGCTGCATGTCCTTGTGGGGAACTTTGGAAAATGTGGGAAGATGCATGCTCTATGGTCTCCCGTTTTATATATTTGTTCCTATAGTTTTGCCATTAAAGTAATCATATGTTCTCTTGCAGTACAGTGAATTGCTTTAATATGGCCCTTTCAGCCATGGTCTTATGACTCCCACAAGATAACTGGGTGGGACTATACAAATAAGGTGCTTGGACAGTCTTGGGGATTGGACAAGGGGATTGGGCAGTTTTGTTAATGCAAATAAGGTGCATGGAACACTTGCAGGGGATTGGTCAGTTTGGCCACCTCACTAGGCTTAAAGGTTGGAGAGGGAGCTCATCACCATCAAGAAGAGCCAGGACCAGAGTGTGTATTTTGGATCCAGGGTCCCTGCACTGAGAACCTCCTAGACCCAGGAGATAGAGAGAACTGTAACACCTGAGACGGCACAAGGTAGCGAAAAGCAGCAAGCAGCAAGCACAGCAGAGTCTAGTGACATGTGAACCAGAAGACCAGTGTGAGACAGTACAGTGGGTTTCCTGGCCCACAGAGCAAGGTGGCTACAGTGGTTGTGCCGACACAGAGCGAGAGAGCTGAGCACCTTCGGGCAGGAGGCTGGCTGGAGGAGGGGGTGCCCCCGGGCACTTATCTGCGAGCTAAAGAGTTGTTAATGCTTGCTTGAGCAGGGCCCGGCAGCAGAGGCCTGTCTGTGAGCACGGCCATAGAAGCAGTCTTGATTGAAGAACTGTACCCTGACTTGTTCCTGTTACTTCCAAGTTGGTCCTGATCCTGAATTGTAACCTGTTAGAACTAAACCAAATCCATTGCTACCGAGTCAATTCCAACTCACAGCGACCCTATAGGACAGAGTAGAACTGCCCCATAGGGTTTCCAAGGAGCGGCTGGTGGTTTCAAACTGCCGACCTTTTGGTTAGCAGCTGAGTTCTTAACCACTGTGCCACCAGGGCTCCTGTAACCTGTTACTTCCCTAACTAATCCATAATCGTGAGTGTGGTCTGTGAGTTCTGTGTGGCCACTACAACGATTTATGGAACACCACAGGAAAGCAGAGAGTGCCGCAGGAGGACAGCTGGTGTCAGAATTGGTGAAAAGGTTGGAGAGTTGGAAATATGTCTGACCTCCACCTCATAGGAATCAGCTTTGGGCTGATGCTGATCTTGATGATTCTCCTCCCCACTCCTAAAGTTAGATGAAGAGGACCGACGCCATTTTTATACCTCTAAAAATATAAAATCAAATGAAATACAATAAAATAAAATGGGCAGTAGGTAGGGTTCTTTCTTTCTGGTATCCATAGACTATCAAGTGTCTGGATGCCTTCCGGCCCATGTGGATCACTGGGGTCAGATGGCCATTAGATCTTCTGTCTTGGGACCTCTTCGGCTCTACAACTGTGGGCCCGGGGGGCAAAGAAAGAAGACTCTCCATCCCAGAGAGCCATCCTAGGGAGGCACTAGCACTGAATGGCAAAGAGGACAGCTGTCAATGAGAGGGTGGGGGCACAGGGAGGCCAATTTCACAGCATAATAGCCAAGAGAAAACCAGCAGGAGTGTTTCATATGGAGGCTGTCTTCCCTAATGTCACTGGATAATCTGAGATTTGGAAACTCACCCACCCTTCACCAACAGCTCAGCTTGAGCTGAGAGAAAAGGTGAAGGCTTTGCAAGGGGAGGGAGGGATTCTCCTTGCCAGCTTGGAACCTCAGCCTGGAACAATGACAGTGTTCCAGGCTGCCGCGGAAAGTGGGCACACTTCTCATCTATCGGGAGCCCAACCTGCTGCCTATATGAGCTAGCAATCATCCACGGCTCTGCAGGGAGCCCAGGCCAGCCCCACAAAGGAACCTTACTCATTCACTTTGCTTCAAACCTCAGGGCAGGCAGGATCAAGGAGTGAGTACGGGAGAATCTTGAGGCATCAAGTTCATCCAAGCCACTGAAATCACCTTGGGTGGACTAAAGAACAGGCATTTCTAATTTGACGGGCCCCAACATTCTTATTTCCCTTTTACCAATGTTCTGGCTGAGAAGCTGTAATGTATTAATCTTTGCAGATGAGCGATGTGGTTTAAAATACTGCAGGGTTTGGCTGCCATTCCCTCCCCTGGGGTCTCAAAATAACTCCACACAAATCATTTTTGCTAAACACTCACTCAGGCGCCCTTCCCTGCCAGAACACACACATCTTATGTAAGTGGAAGAAACCACCGTGCTTGCTAGAGGAGGAGGGCGTTCCCAGAGATGCGGCCAGTGGCCAGCGGCCCCGGAGCCTCTGCAGAGTGGGGTTTTAAATGCATCCCTGTCCCCTGGCAGAGGCAGCGATCAGCCAAGCAGCTGTGCCCAGGCTTCCTCCGCATGAGAGCCTCCAAGGAGATCAGGGAAGGTCATCCAGTTTGGGCTGCCTTAGGAGGCAAAGGCGACTCAGACATCTACTGACCACTTACTCTGTCAAAGGTGCACAGGGCCAGATTTTGGAAAGTAAAGAGGAGAGGAAATAACATGGCCTCTCCCCTTTCATCATGCTTGGTAAAGTAGAGGTTCAGCGGAAAAGAGGAAGACCTTCAACGAGATGGACTGACACAGTGGCTGCAACAACGAGCTCATGCATAACAATTGTGAGGATGGCGCAGGATCGGGCAGTGTTTTGTTCTGTTGTACACAGGGTTGCTGTGAGTTGGAACTGACTTGACGGCACCTAACAACGACAACTCTCCCTGAAGGACTTACACAGTTCAGTGTGGAAGATGGGCACATATACAGACAGACCCAATGCAAAGCTACAGGAGTGGAACCAAAAGAGTAAGGCCAGAGAATAGCAGCAGTGAATGGGGGCAGGGGGAGAGGAGAGGGTTACAGACACCTCACTGTAGGCACCTTCAAACCCCCTCTCCCCCTAAGGATATTTACAGGCCTTCTGTGACAGACTACCCCTCTCCCCGGCCTGGCTCCGGTGTGACCCTTTCTCCTGGAGCTCCTCCTACCCTGTGACTAAGTCTCTGCACTTGGATCCTGTTCTCCTAACAGCTCCTTAAGTCTTGGAGCTTCACAGTGGCCTGTTCTTAGCTGCCTCCTACTTCAAACTCAATCTCTAGGCAATTGTGTTCACTCCTTGTGCTTCAAATTCCACCAGAAATTGATGACTCTCAAAGTTTTAATTTCCATTTCTGACCTCTCTATTGAATTCATCTACACTGGCAATAATCCACAGGCACTTAACAATCAAGGTGTCACAATGTGACCTTGTCACATTCTCCCTGCAAACCTTATATTATTTATAAGCCAGAAAACTGACCCCTCTCTCCCTCATCCTGTTATCGAATAACCGACAGAGTTCTAGAGATTTAAAACCCTCCTAAACAGTTCTCAGATCTGTTCTTTCCTCTTCGCTCGGCTTCCACCTCTTGTCAGGTCAATTGCCACCACCTCCCAACCACCACCTCCCAACCACTCATCGACTTCACTTTGGACCTTTCCCAATCTATTCTCCATATTGAGGTCAAAGGGATCTTTCAAAAACACATAAGACAATAAAAAAGGAGGAACTTCTGCTATATCCAATAACATGGATGAACTTCACAGACAAAAGTTGAGTAAAAGAAGATTATGATTCCATTTATGAAGTTTAAAAACAGGCAAAACTAATCTACGGCGGTAGAGGTCAGAACATTGGTTCTCTCTGAGGGGTGGGTCATGAGGGAGCCTGCTGGAGTGCTAGAAACGTTCTATACTTGGATCTGGGTGGTGGCTATTGGGCATATACACATATAAAAGCTCATCAAGCTGCATACTGGATTCATTTGCTTGACTGAATGTAAGTCATACCTAACATAAAGAAACAAAAATTTTAAAAAAATTCCCTAATGTGTCACCCCTCTTACATTGCCTCCTATAACTTACGTTAGGAGTTCCTAGCCTGGGGATCAAGGATGGGCTTGGGGGGAGGGCTAGTGTTTGTGAACACAGGATAACACGACAAAAATGAAAAGGGACACCAAGGACTCAACAGAAGATGGGGAGGGTTGAAATGGTTTAATACAAGTTCACATATAAAGGCCTAGAAAATATATGTGTGCACATGTGTTTTCTGAAAAGAAGACCCATCACCTTCTTCACATTCATTATTCACTAACCACGTCCATGATTCAAAAAGTCACCAACAACTAATCTGTAAGGTACAGCTGAAGCAACCTTGCATAGATACAAGGCCCTTCAAAGACTGGGATAGCGTCTGACTTTCCAAACAAATCTTTAACCACTGTCCCTTTTGCAGTGGACATGCTACCCATATTAAACAGTGTGTCCTTTTGAATACAGTGCTTTCTCCTGTCCCTCTCTTTCTTTTGCTTTTCTTTTTCTCTCTTCATCTAGCTGGCATTTTCTGGGGAAAGGCCTGCAGCTTTCTCAGATTTGTAAAAGGGTTGGTGACCACTCCAAACAGCAAAGAATTGAGCTACAGGGTAAACTGACATCTAAACAACTTAGAGGTGAGCTCCAACAAAATAATGTGTCTGCAAAGGATGCAAAGGGTGGCTTGGAGCTGGGCGGAAGCTCAGTACCGATCTGTTGAAGGAATGGATCTGAACACTTGTACCCGCTGGTCTTGTGGTCCTGTGAAAGTGGCCAAGTGCTGATAGTCCAGGTTTGGGCCTAATCAGTATTTTTATTAGCAACTGAGATGGAGGCACTGAAGGCCTACTTACATATGTGAGATGAGAGAACAAACACAAAGATTTACATAGGCAAGAATCAGGGGTGAAGGTTAACAAGATACAACTGAAAAAGGATAACACCAAGTGCTCAACAGAAGATGGGGTAGGAGTGACATGGTTTAAGTGACATGGTTTAATACAAGTTCATGGATAAAGAGCCTAGATAACCCATGGACTGGACTCCAATTCTGTGAAATGCAGAACCCAAAGGAAAGCTTGGGAAAGAAAATCACATTGCCTAGCTTTCCTAGGTTCCCCAGCTACAAGTGAGAGGAAATGACAGCAAAGGCATCTACATATATCACCTGAGCATCAACAGAACATAAAATTTTACATCTGGAAAGAACTTCAGAGATCCCTGAGCCCAAACTCCGTATTTTTACAGAGGACAGAACTGGAACTCAGAGAAGTTAAATGACCTACACAAGGTCACACAGCAACTTGCCAAGAAAGTCCAGAATATAGGCCATAACTTTTGACAGTCATTGTAGCGTATCAGTTCAGGGTAAATGTACTTCATCTTACTCAGGCTGCCCAGTGTCCTGGTTTAGCCTGTGAAATTTCTGGGTTTGGACACATAATCTGATAAATTATGCTGGGCTACTTTAAAACATTATATTAGGGAATAGCTGGTATTATCATAAGAAGGCTTACATAGAATTAAAAGGCTTTTGAACCATATCAAGAGAACGTATAGACTGATTATGAAAAAATAAGCATAACAACAGAATAGCTGCTACGATTAGAGTACTAACTTCTGTTGTGCTGGGCATGGGGCCAAGCATTTCTTTTTAAAATATGCATCATATTATTTCGTTCTTAAAGCATCCCTATTTTACAGATGAGAAGACTAAGGCAAAGATAGGTTAAATAACTTATCCTAGATCACAAGGTCTGTAAATGGCAGATCCAGAATTTGATTCCTGTAATTCTAAAACCCACATTTATATTGAATACACTAAGATGTCTTCCTCAAAAAGGGACGTATCATAGAATCTCCAAACAGAGAGTTACAAGAGACCTTTAAGATGATCTTGGTCCAACTTTCTCATTTTATATACAAGAAAGTAGAACCAGGAACAGACATCTAGTGTCCTGTCTCTTAAATCATTTACTTTTACTTACATACTCCATTGCTGCACAAGTCCAAAAGG
Source organism: Trichechus manatus latirostris (assembly GCF_000243295.1). Classification (NCBI taxonomy): domain Eukaryota; kingdom Metazoa; phylum Chordata; class Mammalia; order Sirenia; family Trichechidae; genus Trichechus; species Trichechus manatus. Next base: position 2,849,908 of record NW_004444033.1, on the reverse strand, counting down.
GGGACACCAAGCAATGGGGTTCTGTCTGGACATGTGGTAGAAGAGGGGGAACAAGCTCAGCACACTCTCCTCCCTTCCTTGGCTTAAGTCACCCACAATGACTGACAAGGGAAATGGTCACTCTACTCTGATGCTCTCCCTCAGGACTCAATGGTTGGGTAGGTTGATCAGCAGATCACCAACCCACCCACTCACTATTTCCTGAGTTTCTATTATGTGCCAAGTGTCAAAACTCCAGACAAAGACACAGTTGTGAGGCAGTGGACCCTGCAATGATAGAGGCAGCAGAGGAGGCCATCTGAGCAGAGGGAGTGGAGAAGGATATGTAGAAGAGTCAGTCATGGAGCTCAATCTCAACGAATGAGTAATAACTGGTCAGAGCAACACACATCGAGGCAAACTGTAAGGGTAGATGCTTTTTAGGTTCACATGACAGAGGGTGCTGTGGCATTAGGGACAGGGAGCAAGAAGAGCAAGGCAGACCAACATGCCCTGGCAGGGCACTTCAAGCTCCTTCTGAGAACCACAGCCCAGTTCAGGAGAGACAACAGCTGACAAGTTACCCTGGTGCAACCCCAACCAAACCTTCCTGAGACACTGTCACTTCCAAATCAGAAAAGGAACTGGCTTAGTAAAATATAACTGCCTTTTATGCATTCTTTCTCTCAACAAATTTTGTTATAATTTCATAGATATCCAAAAAGGTAATTATTCAAACTCACTGTACATGTAACTGCTATCTGAACACAGCTTTCCATGTTATCAGTCAGATTTCGTTTTCATTAAAACTGTGATCTATATGAGAACCAGTATCATAGCTTTCTTCTTCCCTCTGTCAATGTCTAATCATCAAACCTTCTGCACAGAAATTCAAAGGAGCCTGACAGAGTGAAAACTGAATATTTTATAATTCTTTCCCACTTTACAAAAACTTTTAACTTCCTACAACTACAGAAACGGCTTTCCTTAACATTACATACGTTTATCAGGCAACATGGACGGTAGGTCTCTGTTACTGAGACTTTTCAAATTCAAGAGCAGAATGGGTTAAAGGGGGACAGAGATATTTTGATTGACAGGAGGTCACAATTCTCTGGCAGAAGAATAAAGAACTTGTCTCAAGGGAAGATCAGAATTGAAAAGCTTAAAATATTCTTTTAAAAAAAGAAACACTGTCTGACATCCAAAGAGGACAAACCAAATTTGTTTCCTCCCTCAGTCCCTGAAAAGGAGAGGGAGAAAATGGTGGAGTATTAAGTGCCAGTTACATCTTTAATTAAGCTGCGTCACCTCGGCCAAGTAACAACTTTTCTGAGCCTCAATGTTTTCACTTGTTAAATGGTGATAATGTCAGCCTTCCCTACCTCATAGTGTTGTTCTAAGCACCCTGGGGGTGGGGGACCTATGTGAAGACACCCTGAAAAGTATGTGTTGTTACACAAATTAACACTTTTAGAGAATAATCGTCCTGATAGGTCCAGGCAACAGCTTGAAAATGCCACACCAGTGATGGGAGACCCAGTGACCCCACTAACTTCATAAGATACCTCCTGGACTTCTTGGAAGTATTTTTAGGAATCTTAGTTTCCTGGCAGATACAGAATAACCATACCATAATGTGACAGCAGGTGCTACAAGAAAAATTCAGTTTGGATCAATACAGTAAAATTACCTCTGATTCTAAAGAGCGTAGCAGGAGTAAGGACAAACCAGGAGGGCTGGGATGCTGAAGAGAAAGAAAGGGCCTGGCTCTCCTACATGCCAGGACTTGGTTCTGACTGAGGTTTGTGAAGCATGAAGAACAGAAAACAGCTGGGAAATCAAGAAGGGAGTCAATCAGGCTGCTGTTATTCATGCTTCCGGAAAGATACAGCATGGATAGCAACAAGTAATAGTTACATGAATGTAGAAATTACCTTCCTTGTTTAATTTTTCCAGTGCAATTCTGGCAAACCCAAATTTGTTTTCAACATCACCAGCCCTGCCACTAACCTGTGCATGAGGCATCAGGGTGGCAAGGATGTTTTCTCTCTGGAAGCTACTGTAAAGAAATCGTGATCCTACTAAGAAGGTGATTGCCAACTCCTAAACCAAGAGAACAATTTTTCAGTGATTCCTCAGTTTCTACCTTCTCCAGCACTGCTACCAATCAACAGATCCAATAGTTCTCACGTGAATGGTACGAAACCCCCAGGGAGCATTTGGAAAACTATGGGGATGGTTTATTGATGCTCCCTATGTTGACAATGGCAGAAAGGTGTTAGGGCATTCAGAAGAGGAGCAAAGATGCTAAACATCCTGCAATTCATGGCAAGTCTTGCACGAGGAAGACATGTTCCACACAAGACCCCACTATTGCCCCTGTTGAGAAATACGGCAACTCTAGTCTTACCCCTAGACCCCTCCTACCCTCATCTGTACCCCGTCCACAGCGAGCAACTTACTGCACCCTGTCCATGCTTTGCATTTTCACACAGCTTACAAAACAGCTGCCTTTATCTCCTTGTTCAGGTCAGAACATAATGATTTTGGCCTAAGGCTGTTGAAAGTCTTAAAGAAAAGCAGATCAAATAGAATGCAATCGTCAGAATAAACTATAAAGTAATTGTTGCTTTGACTTAAGGTTCTAAGAAGGAAAATATGTTCTACTCTAAGGTTCTTTATAGACTCCAATAGATCACAGTGTCATTTGAACTGATGCATAAAGTAGTTCTGGTTCTGATTTGGGAGCAATGTGTTCATAAAAGGCGAGTCTCTACGTTAGAAGATGTTTATGCTAGAGTGCAAGACGTTGAGAGCCACTAACACCATTTGTGACCACGGCAATGCCACTCAATTTCCTCGAACCTCTGTTTCCTCGTCGGTAAAATGAGAAGGTCAGACAGTTTTCAACATTTACTCCAGAAAGGCAATCTGTGGGCCTGGAGAATAAACAGGATGGACTGGATCGCATGATCCACACCAAAATAATGGTAAGAAACAAAATTCAAATATTAAAAAAAAAAAAAAGCCACACACAGAAAATTTGGGGATCCTTAAAGCTAGAGAAGTCACATAAAACTTGACTTGTATTTCCCAAAAGGCTCGTCTACATTTGGTAAAGATTAGCCTTTGCCATTGAGGAATCTGCTCTTCCGTTTTCTTCTTCATAGATGGAGAATACTTTTTCCAAAGAAGTTGAAACCAAGGGAGGAGAAATGCAACAGCTCTTTGCACATGTCAAGAGAAGTATACACGTATATACAAAGAGAATGGTTTTGCTGAGCCTCAACTAAGATCATGTATTCTTTAGCAAACACTTCTCTGTTTGATTTGTAGTCAGCTTGCTTACACAGCACTATCTGGGTTTCAAGGCTTAATTTATTTGACTATATTCATTCCCTTTCCCCATCTTCCTTCCAGCACAGCAATTCCAAGTAGTGAGAGAATCCATCATACTCCTTTATGCAAGGAGTACTTTAGCTTTACACGAAAACTCTCTGGAATTATTTTTTAAAAAATAGTGAGAAAAGGCATAAATTATGTGTACCAATGTAGTTATCTCACCTTTATACTCTCTTAATACTTTCTAAGTTTTGCAATATGATCTTAATATGCTTATAGGGTCAGCTCACTGCAACTCAAAGGCACTGAGAATAGTCAAGCCAATCAGCTCTCAGAGGTAATGGGAAGATGCCCATTTGCTGCCAAAGGGCAACACAATTGTTGCAAGAAGGTGTCCTCTTTGTTGCTTTTACACCTAGGTTGATAAAATGTAATCTTCTTCTTCCAAATAGAGCTCAAAGGATTGGCTAGGGGCTGGGCACTGGCATTTACACTGATATATTGTGGTTGAGAATGGACACATAGGAAATGGTAGGGAAGCTTGTTCCAATCCAGGCAATCCATCTGCTTTCCTAAACCAATAAAGATACTAAAAAGGAAGGGTCAGAACAAAGAGAGCTGATGATGGCAACAGAAGAAAATGAGGCTGATTAGACAACTTCACATGGTAAAAGTGGTATTCAAATTTTGGTTGTCTTGGTTTTAGGTTCTGCTTTCTTTCCTCCTTTCTTGAAAACGAGTGCTTTTAGCACGTTTGGTACAGTGGCAAACATTCAAAGAATTTAATTTTATTTGTTTTGCTACCACTCCAAAGTCTTGTTTCCAAGTTTCAGCTTGTTTTTCAAGCAGCTCCAAACAAAGATGCCTGAATCTAGATCACACCATCATGTGATCCCATTTGCAACAAAGAAACTACATTTATAAGCAAACACTATTTGCAGTTAATGTGTGAAAAAATTGCCATTGATCTTATAACAAGATTATTTTAAAAATGTGCTTAGTTAATATTATGGATTGAATTGTGTCCCCAAAAAACATGTCTTATAAATCCTCAGCAAATGTATGCTGAGCAAACAATCCAAGAAGCTGGACTATGTGAAGAAGAACAGGGCAGCAGGATTAGAGGAAGACTCATTAACAACCTGAGTTATGCAGATGACACAACCTTTCTTGCTGAAAGCGAAGAAGACTGGAACACTTACTGATGAAGATCAAAGACTACAACCTTCAGTATGGATTACACCTTAACATAAAGGAAACAAAAAACCTCACAACTAGACCAATAAGCAACATCACGATAAATGGAGAAATGATTGAAGTTGTCAAGGTTTTCATTTTACTTGGATGCACAATCAACACCCATGGAAGCAGCAGTCAAGAAATCAAGCGACTTACTACATCGGGTAAATCTGCTGCAAAAGACCTCTTTAAAGTGTTTAAAAGCAAAGATGTCACCTTGAAGACTAAGATGTGACTGACCCAAGCCATGGTGTTTTCAATCACCTCATATGCATGCGAAAGCTGGGCAATGAATGAGGAAGACCGAAGAAGAATCGACGCCTTTGAATTAATGGTGTTGGTGAAGAATATTGACTATACCATGGACTGCCAAAAGAACGAACAAATCTGTTGTAGAAGAAGTACAGCCAGAATGCTCCTTAGAATTGAGGATGGTGAGACTTCATCTCACGTACTTTGAACAGCGAAAAAGAAAAAGGGTCAACGAAAAAGAGGAAGACCCTCAACAAGATGGGCTGACACAGTGGCTGCAACAATGGGCTCAAACATAGCAAGAACTGTGGAGATGGTGAGGGACTGGGCAGTGTTTTGTTCTGTTGTACATAGGGTTGCTATGAGTTGGAACTGACTTGATGGCACCTAACAAATGCCTGTGGTTATAATCCCATTTGGGAATGGGTTCTATTATGTTAACGAGGGAGCATTAGTGTAGGGTATGCCTTAAATCAACTTTTTTTTTTTTTTTTTGAGATATAAAAGCAGATTAAGCCAACAGCAAAAAAAAGCAGAGGTGGGGGGAAGACAGATGCCAAGCCACATGAAGATCACCAAGGAACAGAAGTTCAAAAGAGACAAGGACGTTTCTCCAGAGCTGACAGAGACAAAAAAAACCTTCCTCTAGAGCCAGCACCCTGAATTTGGACTTCTGGCCTCCTAAACGGTAAGAAAATAAATTTCTGTTTGTTAAAGCCACCCACTGGTGGTATTTCTGTTATAGCAGTACTAGACAACTAGTAGATCAGTTAATATACTGAAACTTGATGTTCCTAAATTAACCAAGTAGCTTTAATTCTGTAAGGGAGGTGTGTGTATGTTTTACATTACCTACAAATTTAATAACTACCTGGATAAAATGCTTTGGCTGTGGAAAAATCTGCAGAGGGCTCATATACGAATGGGTTTATATGGTCTGAAGGAGTCCCTAGGTGGCACGAACGGTTAAGCACTTCACCACTAGCCAAAAGGTTGGCGGTTTGAACCCACCCAGAGGCGCCTCAGAAGATAGGCCTGGCGATCTGCTTCTGAAAACCTTGAAAACCCTATGGAGCAGTTCTATTCTGCACACATGGTATTATCATGAGTCGAACCTGACTTAACAGTAACTAACATTATCAATAGGGTTTGAACGGGTATGTATTTAATCAATGACCTCTCTTGCCAGGAAAACGAAAGCTGATTTTTTTAGGGTTTGGGGCATTCTCCTGCCAGGGACCTGCCTAAGCTTCCTAAGCCCAGCTAAGAAAGAAAGGAAACATTTGGCATAGAAAATTCTCCCAAGACCTAACTTCCCTCGGGATTCCTGAAAACCTCATCCCAGGATGTTCCTGGGCAGCTGGCAGGCCAATATTGAATCTCACAGAGGTTGAGTTTTCATTCCAATTTCACTGTACACTGCAGCATCTGATATAATAATCCCTTAAAGGCTCTCAGAGTTTGGCCCTAATCTCCCTCCTAAAATATAACTCAGAGAAGATCTGAATACAGATGGTAGCCTGGCCCATTTTTCTGCACAAGTCAACACAGAAGGATCATGGTGAATACAGATTTACTGTCTATTTTCTCACTTACTGATGCCCCCGGGGCTGTAGAACATAGCTAAATGGAAGAAGTCATACAACCAGGCTGATTTGACTTTATTATTAATTCATCTTTACTTAACCTCAGCTGGGGCCTCACTGCTGCTCAGCAAAATTTCTGTACCCCATCCCATTTTCTAGATGACTATACTAAAACAACTTCTTTCTTCTTCTACTAGAGATTAGTGGTTCTCAAACAGGGGTGGGTCCATCAACCCTAAAAGGGCATTTGCGGTTGTTGCAATGGTTGGGGGTGGGGAGAGTGGGGTACTGCTACTGGCATTTGGTAAGCAAGAGCTAGTAATGCCAGTGGGGGTGGTCCCGCCCAATGAACTTAATATATGGCTGAGGTACTGCCTATGCTCCTAGTATGGTTCGGAATCAATAAGAACCCATTCTAAACACTGGAGAAACTAAAACAGGGGAAAAATAACAGAACCCCAAATGAGAGATATGATAAATCAGAAGACCCAGGGTGTCTCTGCCAGCAAGAGTGATGTTGGCCCAGATGTTGTCATGTGGGGCTGGGCAAGAGAAGATAACAGAAGCAGAGGTACTGTTTGCCTTATCTTCCCACCTGGTCAGTTCCAGGGGACAAATGGACAGCAGCTAGGAACAGATGTGTTCTACTTTTCTGTTTCCCTCTCCCTGTGCATGAGAACAGATAATAGACAGAAGAGACAGGGAGGCATAGAGGGAGAGAGGGAGGCATAGAGGGAGAGAGAGAGGCAGAGGGAAAGAAGAGAGACATGAAGGAACAAGAAACAAGAACAAACTCCTGTGTCAGGTGTGCCCCTCCCCCCACTCAAGTTGAGTCAAGTCTCACAGCAGTAGGTTGCTCCTCCCTCACCATCCCGTTGATGTTTGCTGAGCACTAAGGATGAAGTGGAAAACTACACTTACAGCATGACTGTATACATACCTTTCTAGATCTCCACATCATAGGGAAATACTGTGGCTTTTAGTTGGCTAGTAGTCAGAATTCATTCATTGAACAAATATTTACTACGTGCCTACTATGTGCCAAGCATTGTTCTACAGGTTTGGAATACATCTAGCAGTGGCTAAAAGACAGAAACTCCTGCCTTATTGGACTTATTTTAAAGAAGAGGGTCAGGGAAAACCTTATTGAGAAGGTGTTATCTTATCAAAGATCCACAGAAGCTGAAGGACTGAGCCACAGGGATACGTGGGAGAAGACAGCGCAAAGGCTCCAAGACAAAGGTGGAGAGAGTGAACTGGGAGGAGTAGGAAGTGAGGTAGAGAGTGGAAGAAGGGGGTGTGGCAGGTAGGCCACACGTGTAGGCCATGATGAGAACTCCGGCTTTTACTTGGAGTGAAATGGAAAGCCACTTAGAGAATGACATCCAGAGATGAATGAATATACAGACAGCGACATGTGTGGGAATGTCTCTATAAAAATGATTGTGATGTCGTCTGCCAGGACAAACTCCTAAGTGGTGGCCCCACAGCCCATGCAGACCTAGCTGGCATGCTGCAGAGTCCCAAGGGCCACTGCCAGTTGACATCTAGGTACTGTTTATCCCATTTCCTCACAGAGTAAAGACACGGGGCATGCAGCACTGTCTGGGGAAGCTCTGGGGAAATCACCCCCACTTTCTCCTGAACTTGTGGGTTGATGCTATTATGATCACTACCATTCTAGGATGGTGTTAAATTAGCCAATTTAACAACAACAACAAAAATCCCCACACAAATGTAGCTTCCAAGGGTATATTCATTTTTATTAACTGGCTAATTTAACACCGCCTTAGAACTGCAAGAAGGGCGGCAGTCAGTGAACATGGCAGCGTGACACAGTCCTCGCCAGCTCTGGACCCCACCTCATCTCAGGTCACACATCCTGTGTGTGCAGGGCACCCAGGTGGCAGAGAGGTCACTGTTCTGGGCCAGCATCCACTGTGAATGCCTGTGAAATGTCATCCGCTGGTCTGCTCTCCCACACCTCCCCTCTCAATATTCCACAGAAGCCTGTGGAAGTCAGGACAGGCGCGTGTGGATGCGGGGACGGAGCAGGAGGGCTCCATGGAGAAGGAGCAGGCGCTCTGCACAAACGTATGGGCGAACTGAATGTGCACCCACAGGGGAGTCCAGGGAGCAGCCCTAAGCCTGATAAACTTTCTCTGTGTGAAGTCTAGGATTTTATCTTGAAAAATAATATGAATAGAATATGATTCTATTTTTTTATGTAAACATTCTTCCTCCAAAAATCTTCAGGTAAAATTGTCAGTCAAAGACATTCTATATGTACCCAGTGGCTTCCCATTCTCCCTTCAACCTTTAAGAGGAGCCTGGACCCTGGTCTTACAGGACCTTATCACTGTCATTAACTTCCATAGATGCTGTCACCTCATCCTTACCTTGACTCAGGAGACACGTGTGGCCTTGACTAATCTGATTAAACAAGGATACCATGCCACCCAACACAGACTGACAGCTCCTGTGGATGGGCATCCATCTATCTTGCCATCTGTTGCACATGTCACAGTCTTACTGCATTCAGTAGGGCAATCATGATGAGTAAAGGCACTGGGCTCTGGTTTCAGGGTACACACACGGGTCATGGAGGAAGGTGATGGGAGCAGAGACCTGGAAGGTGGTGACTATACGACAGTCTTGTGTGCTGTTCCATTCCTCAGCACACATGGATTGTGGCCTGCTATGTGCCAGGCACTGTGCTAAGGACTGACATACAGAGATAAACAAGGGCCATGCAGGCAAGTGGAAAAGATAGACAAGCACATGATAGTCAGTATGCAAAACAGAGGCTTCTTCGGGAGAACACAGGAGAGGACTGAAGCCAGGCTCCTAGGGATAAAGGGGGGTGATGGAAGGAGAAAAGGGACTGGGGCCCTCTAAGCTGAAAGAGCAGAATGGGTGAAAGCCCTGAGGCCAGCATGGCTGGTTCTGGACACCTTGAGTGCCTCTGCTCAGGAAGAAGCTCGGTGGGGGTGCAGAGAGGCAAGGCTAGAAAGGTGAACAGGGCCCAGGTCATGAAGGACCTTAAGTGTCTCATTTTGAAGGCAAAGGAATCACTGACAGGTTCTAGGCAGGAGAATGACATGAGCAGATGTGCATTTTAGGAAGGTCTTGCTGTGCACGGAAGACAGACTAGAGAGGTCAGAAGAACAGAAGCAGGAAGACAGGAAGTTAAAAGACGGGAATCCTGTTCTAGAAGGAAGATTGGAATAACGATTCTGTAAACACTTATGATCCCTGGCCATATTCCTAAGAAACAGGGTGGGTGTTGTCCCTAAAAGGCCAGGTCTCAGATGTTCCAAGAAAGCCCTAAATTTCTGCTCACCCACAAATTTCAACAGCCAGTACCAAGGACAATATAACCACGGAACTCAGCCTATCTTCTATCCAGCTCTCCCTCCATTCATTTTCTATTTTTACATCCCCTTTAAATTTACCAGTCTTATGTCTTCAGGACAGAGAAACAAGTTAATCCAAGTTGCTGAGGGCCCTTGCATAAGATTTGGAGATCAAACCAGGTTTTCCTGGCTCTCAGAGGGGTGGAGGTGTAGGTTGAGAACAGGAAAGGAGTTACATTAATATGCTGATGGAGATGGTGTGGATGATGAGACTAAATAATTCAGTTTGTGTTTTTCTGAATATTCCACATATTCTTTAGCAAAAGTTCTTTCTTTAAAATGAAAATCAGGAAGAAATAAAACCACTCAAACTTTTAAGAAGGAATCTATACGGTTAAAAAAAAAAAAGGAGGGGGGGACATGCCAGGAAGCAGGTCAAAGTGTGCCATCCGTAGGAGTGCTCCATATAAGCTGCATTTTCCCTCGTTCCTGTTTTCAATTCTGGATAATTTCACTACCAGAGTCTCCCTCCCTGGTTCATATAATCATGTCCCCCCGCCTCGCCGCCCCCGCTGTTCGTGGGGTGAGTGGCCCCCATACTGACAGCCTGGTGCTGCGGTAGGATGAGTTATGGGTATGCTCTCATCTCTCTCACAAGATAAGGTGCAGCTCTCCATGGGAGACGCAGGCAGATATATATCAGGGCCCTAACCAACAGAGATAAATGTCATAACTCCAGCCCCTGTCCATAAATACATGCGGCAGGAACAGTCTTCAACAGCCCACTGTGCCCAGAAGAGACAGGATTTAGTGGGCTTCATTACTTGCTCATGTGCTGAAAAGCTCTTTTAGGAGGGAGTTAAATAGGCACATTACGCAAGCTCATGGACCAAAAATAAATAAAGCATTCTCGTTCTGTGGCCATCACCCACACAGAGAGGCTGCGTGTGCCCTGCTCCACAGGAAGGGAGAGCCAGACACTTCCAGGGCCACGCCCCTGAGACAGTGCCCTGCAGACCAGCACCTGCTTGGGCGGCTAGAGGGCAGGGGAGGCGTGTCTTCATGAGCACGATCGCTGCAGAGATAGGCTGTTTGCACCACACATGCTGTGACCCTGTTCCCTTAATCTTCTGTTATCTCCTAGAGATCTGCGATTTCTGGAGGTGCAACTGGTGGGACATTCCTTGATGCAACACCCTTTATGATGATGGTGGTACAATGCAGTCACCTCCCATCCCCTGCTCCTTGCCTTTAAGTTGGGGCTATCAATTTGGTTTTTCATACAAAGCTCTGCTCCTAAACAAGCAACTGGTTCATCTCTCCAAATCAATGAAGCTGTCCAGCTCCCAGGAGAGGGCTATATTAAGTATCAATCATGCGTATTATTTTACAATATAATTACTTTGGCAATTAATCCATAAGAAGTATTGCTCTCCAGATCCTAACTTCTGCCAACACAAATACAAAGCTCTTGGAGAGTGGTCACATGGATGGAGACTGAGTTGCGGGGGAGGAGGATGGACGCTACACACAAAGCTGAAGACATAAGAGATTAAAGGATAAGATTAATCTCCCCAGAGTTTCTTTCGACTCTTACTTCAAGGAACCGGCAGAGCCACTGTTTAATCACGCCTAAGAAGGAATCAAGCACAGATGTGGGAGGGACTGACATCTTACCTGAGTGGGTAATAACAAAGGCTCCTGTCCTCATGAGCCTTACCTTCTGCATGCTGGGGGAAGTGAAGACACATATTTCCAAGGATAAGATCTTCAGTATGGCACCTCCACACTGACATGGCAAAAACCCAATGCTACTTCCATGAAGGGGAGCCTTTGTTCACTGCTGTATCCCCAGAACACAGGATTTGCTCAATGATATTTGCTAAGGAAGGGAGGGAAGGAAGAAACATGGGTTCTACCAGGCTCATGTCACCGAAAGGCATTCACCTAGTTGCCCTATGTACTTTCTAGTCACCATCAATCAGCCAGTCCATCTTTGCCCACAACACAGAAGGTGCTAACGAGATAGCCCTCCTAAAAATCAACTACTGACTGTTTCAATAGGAATATAATGAATACGAAAAACAAAAAAAAATCAATCCCACTCTCCAAACCTAATTGTTGTCATTTTCTACATATTGCCTCACTGTAATTCTATCAAATTAAAAAAATAAGTAGCAGCATTTACTGTTTAAATTTTATTTCCTCTCCTTTCTCCTTCCCTATGGAGAAGGAGGAACAGTGAAAAGGCTAAGATAAGAGGAGCAGCAGGAGACAGCAGAGAAGGAAGTGATAATTGCCAAACTGGATAAGAAGCTTCTGAATAACTGACAATTAACGAGGCTTGTTTTCCAATAGCTTCAAATCTCACTGGAAAGGATTCACTGATGGGGATGCACAGATGAGGGAAAAAATTTATTTTATCAAAAGCATTTAAAACTTTTCCTTTTACTTGATACTTCTTTTATTGCCCCAATTAGTATCATTATGACAACAAATTAAATAAGGGGCAGACTGAGAGAGTTAGAGAGAAGCACTGAGCACAGGGATGATTCATAGTCCATAAAAAACAAATGCTTTCTTCCGGGCTGCCCCCTTCCCTGTAAGAAGAACAGAGAGGGGGGAAAAATGAGGGGCAGGAAAAATAAAAGTGGGATAAATAAAGAGGGAAAAGGGATTGAAACTAAAAAGGATTGCCAGTGTGTGTGGATGGTGAATAAAACCAAAACCATTGCCCTTGAGTCAATTCTGACTCATAGCGACCCTACAGGACAGAGCTGAACTGCCCCATAGGGTTTCCAAGAAGCGCCTGGTGGATTCAAACTGCCGACCTTTGGTTAGCAGTCAAGCTCTTAACCACTGCGCCACCAGGGCTCCTGGGTGGTGAAGTAGGAAGGAGGAAAAATTCAACTGACTCTGATTAGCAGTTCTTAGTGGGCAAAGGCTGAGGAAATGCTTCAGCCGGTCAAACACCTTATCACAGAATGCCTTTGCCTCTTCTAACTATGCTTTTCTCGCCTGTGCTACAGTCACCCATAGTAGGAAAAATGGCCAAGATTGTATCAATAAAGGAAAGATGTTTTACAGGCATCTACATGAGTAAAGATGTTCCAGTTAATTACTGGTCTCAAAATACTGGGTATCTGACATTTTCAATTTTGATAAGCAACTTCAGAAAAAATCTGGATTGTTGACGAATGTCATGTCAAAAATGAGTTACTAGCACAGAAAGCTAAAGCAAACAGCCATAAAATCTAATATAACTACCTTCCTTGGTGGCTAACGGATCTGCTCAGGAATCTCCAGAGGCTGCTAAGGCCATGAGGTCTGAAAAAAATACAGGAAAGCTAAGAGTTCTTAATTTTCAGCCTAGAGCTAATAGTTTCTCAGTGAAGTTTGCTTCTCCTGTCCCCTGAGCTTGCTCCATCAATTTGTACCCTCGTGGCTGTTGTCCGCCCTTTGGAAATCAGTGATGATCTCTATTTATGTAGAGTCCTGATTGCTAGAGGTAGAATATACTCCAGAGACTCTTTGAAGTACATGTTGGTGCCATAAATACAACTACAGAACAAAACTCCATGAGTATCTTGGAAATGATATAACCCAAAAGAAATAAAGGTCTAAAGCTGCCATGCAATGAACGTGTATGTAAGAATAAACATACAAGAAGTGTAAGGTAGCGGAACTATGGGAACACATAATTAGGGAAGGGCACTTACTCTAGGAGTCAGTAAAGTTCTCAGGAAAAAAGTGGTGCTTAAGCTGAAGGATGAGTAGGAGCAGAGCTAGTCCCTTCAGTGTGGCACTTGTGGATTTTCTAACATGCAAGCCCAAATGGGGCCTGGAAAAGAACTAAAGGATATTCCTCTAGAGACAGTACTCTTTCTGCTTTTTCAGAGATACAAGGCAACACTGGAGGTCATTTGCTGTGGATCCCATACTCACCACTGTGAGGGGGCTAAGAGTTGGTGAAAAGCCCCTGATCTCAGGCACACTCTTCACCCAATTCAGCTCCACATTTCCATCTCAACTATCACATTCTGTTCCAAACAAATTAGCTTCATCCCCTAGAAGGAATTCATTTTCGGAAGTAGAATCACTCCACTTTGGGAGCCTGTAACCTTAAACACATCTGAGACTGAACCAGCAACTACTATTGCTACTGAAACCACTGACTGGGTACCCTTCACTGGGTACCTGGGCCCCACTCTGCAGAATCACACAGAGCAACTAACTACAGGCATTAAGGCAGGAAACATCCATCACAGCCCAGAAAGATGTGGCCACCATGACAGACCAGCTGAGGCTGCTCCACTGAGGGGCCCAGCACCTCTGAGCATGCGAGGGGCTAGCCTGAGCAGCAGGGAGGAAGCAGAGCAGCAAGACGGTGGTTTTAGTTGCAGGGGTGGGAGGTGAAGCCAGCTGCAGCACTGGCACAAGGGCATGCTCTAAAATGCCATAAGTCTGGGGCCTCCCCAGACGATGGCATCTATGTGGACAGAGTTCAAATCCTGCATCAAGTTATGGTTCAGAATGGCTACCTAGGGTTTTGCCTGCATCATACAAATGCTGTGTCACTGGACAAGAGGGTGAAAGCTTCTACAGGACACAGAGAGGGCAAAGTCCGCGGTACTTGTAACTAACCTGGCAGCTGTAATTTATGAATGCCGTACTCCAGAGCCTGGAGGTGTGAGAGCGTAAGGTGCACCCCTTCTGTGCTCCACAGCCAGCACTGAGCTGCCCAGAATTTCCAGACTGTTTCTAGGACAATGTCTTTTATCATCGTCTCCTTTCTACCCATCATTAGGAACTAAGCAAACTGAAGCACTCCTGGGGAAGGCAGCCTCAACAGAAAAGCACAAGCCTCTAGAGCCTTAACAGGGGAAAAAAAAAGGCAGCTACAATTTATGGATGCTTGCAGGTGGAAAGCACCTTGACGCAGATTAGAAGCAGTGGTTAAGCGCTTGGCTGCTAACTGCAAGGTTGGCAGTTTGAATCCACCCAGTGGCTCTGTGGCAAAAAGACCTGGAGATCTTTTCCTGTAAAGATTACAGTCTAGAAAACCCTATGGGGCAGTTCTACTCTGTCACATGGGTTGCTGTGAGTTGAAAACCAACTCGTCGGTACCTAAGGAGTAAGAGGGGAAGCCTAAGCTCATCAGACTGGCTCCCAAATCTGTTCTCTTAACCACTAAGGCTTTGTGTGTGCAATGGATATTTCATAATTCCCAAATCTAGGAAAAGATAAAAAGTGGAAAGGAAGTCTAAACCCTCCCTAATAAAAGGTGTGGTCTGCAGATCATCACCTGGAAACTTGTGAGACCTGCAAACTCTTGGGCCCTACTCCAGGCCTACTAAACAAGGTGGAGGAGCACTATCCTGGGAGTGATGAGCTTTCAGGCAACACTCACCTGGAAATGCCAGGGAGACAGACATCCCAGGACTCTAAGGACACATTACTGCCCCGGATATAAGTAGTCTAGTCACACTGGGGTCTCGTGACTACAGTCCCTCTAAAGCATCAGTGGTTTTCTGACCCAGCATCCAAATTTTCTTTCATGTACAGTGAGGGGAGGAGGAAGAGGAGGGAGTTGGGGGAGGAGGCCCATAAGCACTCTACTTCTATTCAGCATAAAACCAGGCCCACCAAATAATAAGGGAAAGAAAAAACAAAGTGATAGAGCATTCAACACAGCTGGGGATTAGCGCTGACAAAGGCTGAGGGAAGCACCTTTTCCGTCTTCAGAGAATCTAACCAACACTTAACCCTGGGCTGGGGCCAAGTCTGGAGCAGGGAGGCAGCGAGGCAGAAGCTTGGTGGAAACAGGAATTTCTTTCTTGGAGGAAGTTCAAAACAGTAAAGATGACTTCTGAGCTACTGAGTAAAGGGTATTTTTTGTTTTTTAATTCAAGATTCCACCCTCAGGCACATGCTGCAGATGAGATACTTTTTGCCCGAAAAACAAAACAACAACAACAACAACAACAAAAGAAACCCACGCAGTTTTTTTGTTCTTAAATGCTGCGGGGAGAGTGATTCAGTTTTGAATGTAATAGTTAAAGCTGTAAACTCATTTTCTCACTGTGCATGTACATCTCATCTCCTTCCAAACATTAAGAGATTAGAATCCACCTCCTCCAAACTTGGCTCATTATAGGCAATCTTCCTGCTAAGTATTGAACTTAAACTGCTTTTAAGCTTGATGCAAATAAAGGTCAAACTATTTTATTTCCTTCTTAAAGACTGAGGGAAAACAAACTTCCATGGGTGGGGGGGCTTAAGGCGGAAGAAATGAATGAGCGCTGAGACCTCACCATTCAAAGTGATTCAAGAGACAACACGGTTTCATTTATATGCCAACTCCTGCCTTCTCATCCCTCCCCTTCAAATCTCTCCACATTTGCATTGTTCATGTAAAATGAGTCAGAGAATGCAGAAGTGATGGTTCTCATAGCAACTGTTAACAAGCCCACTCTGTACACAAGCACTATTGGCAATTACTAATTGGGCTGTTAACTGAAGGTGAACCCTTAATACACCCCATGTGTGAAGTGGGTGAACCAGCATTCCAACAGAACTTTAATCTTACGTCTTTCTCAGCTTATGTGTTGAAATCTGTAGCCTTAGAAATGGGCACGTGACAAAAACAAATCCCAGATAAAGCTAGTGCTTAGTACATGAACCTACAATCCCACCAAGAACAGAAAGAACTAGCAGCATAGGAGATTTGGGCTGTGTCAGGGGCCAGGTCCTGCATCAACTGGGAAACACGGGAGCAAGGAGGCACCCCAAACAAGCAGGTAAGACAGTTCCACAAAGTGCCTTGACTTCTCTCTGGGCCATCCCAGAAGCCAATAGTCCTCATCTCATTAGGGCACTAATTGCTCTTCTGAGAACTGGATCGAAGGCATTAGCATTAGCCCTTGGCTAGCTCACCTTTGAGCTCAGGATACTTTAAAACTGAGCACCATCATCCAATTAGAGTGTTTATCTGATGAACTGAGGGGAGACGCAGGCTGCCTCCTAAACTGTTATCTCCTACTCGAACAGGTGACATTTACATCAGGGTGAAAATTCAACCAGCTCAATTTACTGGGTCAACTGACTTGATTTCAAACTCAAAATCTAAGAGTAAGGGGAAGCAGTCACAAGATCATGGCATTTCAGGGTTGGAAAGAATGCCAGCCACCACTTACTATAACCCAAGGTCACACAGTAGGACTATAATTGGGAGTTAATGGCCCTGCGGGTAGAGCCTATAAGAGTACAGACAATGAGATCAGAGAAATGGGGGCAGACACCCATGTGAGCCTTGTTTCAGGGCATACAGTAAGCAGCAGTCAGGATAAGAAATAAGGTCTCCAATTTCTTGTTCAATGAACTTTCTATCATCAACTTTCCTTTAAAATATTTCAAACTCTTCTTTCACCTATTTTATTCCCCTAGAATTAGGTTTCCTATCCCCACTCTGGATCCCTGGTGGCGAAGTGGTTAAAGAGCTTGGCTGCTAACCAAAAGGTCGGCAGTTCGAATTTACCAGCTGCTCCTTGGAAACCCTATGGAGGCAGTTCTACTCTGTCCTATTGGGTCGCTATGAGTTGGAATAGACTTGATGGCAATGGGTATTGTTTGGTTTTATCCCCCATTCTGGAACCCTGATAGCACAGTAATTAAGCATCTGACTGCTAACCAAAAGGTCGGCAGTTCGAATCCACCAGCTGCTCCTTGGAAACCCTATGGGGCAGGTCTGCTCTGTCCTATAGGGTTGCTATGAGTTGGAATCAACTGGATGGTAATGGGTTTGTTTTGTTTTTTTTAAATCCCCATTCTGCTAAACTGAATATTCCCCACTGTAATGAAAGTAGCAACCTTCTTTGCAGTCCAGGGTCATGAAAAGTAGTGGGGGCAAAATGCTGAGATCACGAGACACAAATGTTAATAATGATAGTATCATTATTGTGACCATTCCTGTTGGTAAAAATCAAGACCATTCACCAATGAATGAGAAAAAAGAATCTAGTGAAGTGGAAACTGACTGAATCAGTGAGGACAAGGACATATGCCCATTGCCGTCGAGTCAATTCCAACTCATATAGCCCTATACAGAGTAGAGCTGCCCCACAGGGTTTGCAAGGCTGTGATCTTTATGGAAGCCAACTGATACATCTTTCTCCCTCGGAGAGGCTGGTGGGTTTGAACCAATTCATTTTAGTGAAAATTCAGGGAGACACAAGACAGCGAGTGGATGGAGAAGGGCAAATCCAATAAGAGCGTGCAAAGTTAAACAAAAAAGAGAGTCTTCGCTTTAATATCCTGTGCCATGAAATGAGAGACAACCACTAGGTGTCATGCTTTCTAGTTGGCCTGGTGGGGGCAGCAGCCTTGAGATGTCTTCCTTGGTGTCTCACAGGGTTCAGCTAATATGTACAGTTCATCAAGAAATAACTGATATTCTCAGAGCACACTGAAATAATAGAACCCAAATGTGCTTAGAGATGACTATGAATAAATTGTTTCCTATGCTCTGACCCATTATTAACTGAAATCTGAAATAAGATTATATAGCTCCTATCATTTCTAAGAGCGGCATGAAAAACTCGGACAGAAAACATGCAGATATAATGGGATGTGTACTCTCCCCATGGCTTCCAGACAGGGTCTCTCTCACCCCTGGAAACACCTGGGCCGACAAAAGCCCCAAAGTTGCTAGAATGAAATCTTTTGAACCAGAAAATGGCCTGACATTTGAACAGAGGACTTGAGAGCAAGGTTTCCCTTAAAAGTCTGGATACACGATTGCCACAACTCGCCTTCCAAATTGGGGTGATTTCATGGTTTCTGCCATGCAACAGGGATGGTGATCACATGAACTTTTTTTTTTTTTAAAGTATGTTTTATATGAGGTGAAAAAAAATTATTTTATGCTGTTTATAGATGCGAGAAGCAATCTGGCAAAAATCTTCTGGTGCTAAAAATATATATAGAGAGAGAGGTAAAGCAAATAAATGGGGCAATATGTTGGCAATTCCATAAAGGGTAAATGGGAGATATTTGTACTATTCTTGCACCTCTTTTGTAAATTTGAAATTTAATCAAAAGAAAAAGTTATAAGAAATATTAAAACAAAAAACCAGCCAACTTGTGCTGCTTCACTGTTGGATCTCTGGGCACACTTAGTCACCATAATCACGACCTTCTGTGAAAGGGGCATCATATCTAACAGTCTGGGACCTGGGCAGACACTTCCTCAGAGGGAGGCCCTTTGTTAGCCTACAGTGGGAACATTTCTACACTGGTTTTCTGCATTATCCCTCAAAAGTCTGCTACTCAAGCTCACCAGTTTAACCCTTTCACCCCAAATTAGAAGGGAGGGTTCCTCGGTGGTCAAGGAAATAGTCTGTCCCTCTATCCTGTTCTCTCTAAGCTATATACTTAAGTATCACCAGGACTAGGCAAGTTGTTTGGCCTTTTATTAGTAAAGCAGCTGAATAATTTATAAGGGTTGCATAGGGCCCATTAGAAGGGCCAGAGCAGTAATAACTGGCTTAGGACTTTGCTTACTAAGGACTGCAGTTTAATTTGTCCATAAATGCCCCAGCTCATAAACCCATCCCACAGGTCTGACCTGCACTCTCCTCCACAGTTACACGTCCCAGCCATGCTCTGGTCTTTGACATGTTCCTATGAGTGTCATCTCTGGGGCCCAAACCCAAATGCAATGACAAAAAACTCACACCATTTCAATACTACGTTTCCTCAAGAGGGTCACTACCACTCCTTAAGCTTTGATTTTGGTCATGCCAAGAAAGGCAGTGCCCGGTTTATTCCTAGCCAAGAACACAGCATAGGTAGATGTAGTGAACTGAGGGGAGACCGAAAATCTCCTCTGTTACCTGGAGAAACGGTTGAGGTAAGACCTTTGGAACAATATTTCAATGTTTCAGTATTTCTGACTCATGGCAACTGCACGTGTGTCAGAGTAGAACTGTGCTCCATAGGGTTTTCAAAGGCTTATTTTCCAGCATGGATTTCCAGGCCTTTCTTCCAAGGTACCTGTGGGTGAACTTGAACCTTCAACCTTTCAGTTAGCAGCCAAGAGCATTAACTGTTTGCACCACCCAGGGATTCCTTATAATAAATACTTACTAAGTAAAAGCTATTATTAGAAACTCGGATCTGGAATAAACCCTAGAGAAACTTAATCTAGTCTGCTCACTGCATAAAAAATACTGAGGCCCACAGAGATCATGTAACTTGTTTAAGGCTTTGGGGTAGATCCGAGTCGTAATGCAGGTCTCCTAATGGACCCCAGTTTGGGGCTCCGTTGGCAACTTCAGGGCTGCTGTGGCTCCAGAGTTCATTCTCTATAAGAAGAGTGGAGTTATTTTGTTTTCTGAATTTTAAAATAACCCGTGTTAGCCCAGAAACAACAGTGCAGATTCATTCATTCCAGAACGACCTACTGCATGACTCTGGGCCACTGTAGGTACTGTCACAGGGGGTTCAGTGGTGACAAGACAGACAAGGTTCCTGCTCTCCAGCATCTTACATTCTGGCAACAGAGTCAATAAAAAAGCCAATAAATAAGTAAATAAACTAGATAATTTCAGATACTGGAGGTGCTATAAAGAAAACCGAGTGATGGCAGGGTTGCAGTTGGGAGGGTAGAAGCCTTTTAATAGAGGTTTCTTTTCAGTTTAATCTCTAGAAAGATGGCACTGTGACACTGGTTTCAGCATATGCATATATGAATATGTATGGGTATATGTGATAAGAAGAAATTATACAAAGTGGCATCACCCGCTAAACATTTCACTCTTGGGCAACAATATCAGAAATAAACACACTAACCGTTAACGAGTTTATCAGAATCAACCTTTTCTGGTCTTCGGTCTTACTTCCCTAGCCTTTCTAGTGCACATGGCTAGATTAAGGCAAAAGGGCATTAGGGTAATCAAACCAGGGTGAAGTTCATTTCTCTAGCCTCTTGAGGTGGATTCTTAGCCTTTGGCATCTGTGCTATGTGCCACCAAATTCCTGGCCCAAGGGCCAGCTCAGGGGATCAAAGAGCTATTATTCATGTCTCCTTTTAGGCCAACTGAGGGAGGGACTGGCGGTAGAGGCAGGCCACTCACCCCTCCATTCAGCCGCCCTCCTCCACAACGGGGGCATTGAGCAGGCGCTACAATAGAGGGCTGAGAAGGGAAGGCCGAAGGAAGGCCTAAGAGTCCCCTCGCACAGACTCGGTCATTCATCACCAGGCAAGTGCCAATATCTGGGAACAGCAATCTCAATTTCTGCAAATCCTCCAACCTGCAACAGCTGCTAGTGACTCTGGTGGGCGGCTTTGCTGCTTATGCGAGTTTCCAATACCAACCGCTGGCCAGGAGCCAAAAAGACATTGCTTAGGTTAGAGACACGCTGGCTGCAGAGAGCAGCACAATGGGCTCACAGCTTATAAAGGGCTCCCATGTATTTCAAAAAGCACTTCAGATAGCTGGTGAGAGAAGCTATCTGCACAAGCATTCAAGCAGTTTATTCCTAACCCACTTAATTCAAGGTTTCTGTCAGAAGCCAACGACATAGTGGAGGTAGGTGCAGAGAGCCGCGCGAGGGCTGGCGGGCCTGGCAGCTGGGGGAAGGCAGGGAAGCCACGCCCCTCCTCTGGAGCGCCAACCCGGTGGGGTGGGGAGTGACTGGCAGCAACCAGCCCTTCACCTGGATAACAAATGTGATGAAAACATGAAATACAGTCTGTGGGTTTCCTCAGCTTTTTAGTGAGCTGTTTGTCTCAGTTGCTTTCATCAATGCCATTAAGTAGCATTTATAAATGTTACTGAATGAACACTCGGAGCGCCATTGAAATGCCTGCTGCCACACAACCCAAATGAACCTTCATCTAACGGCACAGGTGATGGAGCCCCTGGCACCTCCTGCTCCGCCCTGCCACTCCAACGTTGCCACGGACCCCTTATCCCCTCCACATTTGCCAGGCTCGCCTTGTTAACCATAACTTAGTTTCTGGAGAACAATTCTGCCAGGTAACAGGCACAGGGACCAAAAGAAATGAAAGACTAGAGGGGAAGGCTGAGGCCCAAAGGCCCGTGTTTGGAGCATGGAGCTCATGGAAGCCACAAACGTGCACCAAAAATCAAGACCATCTCCACAGAAGAGAAGAAATACAGAGGTAGGTAGCAATTCCTTATCAATTTTGTCTTGCCCATCAACTTTTCAAAAGAACTTCATAAGTGTTTTGGTTTATGGAAAATGAACTAACGTGCGTACATGAGGTAGGAAGTAGCCCTGAATTCTTAGACATTTAAGTGGAGTGGAAGGCCCCTCACATGACTATGTTTGTATTGCTTTGTGTTGGGTTTCTTAGAGAACTCTGAATCAGCAGAGATTTTGGATAAGAAATTATTACAAGAATAATTAATACAATCAAAGAAAATATACAGAGCTGTACCAAATGTGAAGATGAATTTGACACTGCTCAGTGCTGCTATGTTGAAGGAACAAGAGTTACATACTCATTCCAATGAGTAAGACCTGTACTCCAAGGGAGTAAGGAGTGAGTGCAATTTGGAAGTGTTTACTATGAGGTCAGCCTTGCATGAAACAAGCATGAGACGAGGCTCAGAATGCTATTATCCATACCATGTAATTTTATTTTGTGTGAAATGGCCTCGTGGCAATACTAGTTGCAGTCAACTCCGAGTCATGGCGAACCCACGTGTAACCGAGTAGAACTGTCCTCTGTAGGGTTTTCAGGCTGATTTTTTTTGGAAGTAGATCGCTAGGTCTTTCTCCTGAGGTGCTTCTGAGTGGACTGAACCTCCAACTTTTTGGTTAGCAGCAGAGCACGTTAACTGTTTGCACCCTGGTGGCAATGAGACACCTTAAAAGGATCTGGTCTTGAACTAACATATCATCTGTACTTGGATCGTCCATCTCAAAGGCAACTCTTCACTCTTTGGATATTCCAGCAGCTAATTAGCAGCACGAGGATGACATGGATGACTATACATAGTGCGGAGGTAGGCAAATAAAAATTGTTTCTATTGATTGCAGTTTTTGCTTTCCTACCCAGGATGCACATCTACTATTTCCAGTATAACTTCCCTGGATTTTTCATGCTATGTTTCATGCACTAGATTTCACCAAGAGGAAGTGCCCTGAGAGAGAACTTAGAGAACCAAAGTTAGAGATCACAGAGAAACAGCACAATGACACGAAAGTAGACTAATCTATCAGATCTCTACTTTTTGCCCCAATCTGCTTCCACAAACAAGCTAAGGACTTGGGCCAGCAGAGCTGGGCAAGAATAGGAAGGCTCCATTCCCAGGTCCCTAATCCATGACTGAGTACCTCTCATGGGGTTCTTGTGATCCAGGGGCTATCACTCTCCCGAGAAGACTTAACTACTGGCAACACTCCTTAAGAAGCCCACCTCTAATCTGGTATTTTACAATCTAATATTTATATGCTGTACTGTAGTATAATCTAAAGGGTCTTGTCAAAAGCAAGCTCCTTGAAGGCAAATAGTAGTTCCTTTTTTCCCCTCGCAGTGCCAAGCAATAACAGGTGTTAACAGATAACCACTGACTAATCAACTCTAAAAAAGAGGGAGTACAAGCAAGAACCAGTAGCTGTTCTCATGTCTTCCCACCCAGCAGACTGTGCAGGAGAAAACTCCCTCCTCCCTAACCAAGCAGGCTGCTGACAAGGAGCACCACGTGAGAAGGGAAAGATGGCCACGCTACGCAATATGCCTATTTTGATATGAAGGGTTGGTCTGTCGTTAGCACTTCCCAATCAGCAGCACTCACAAATAGGTCTAAACTTGGAAAAGAATTAAAAAAAAATTCAGACAATGAAAATCAGAGTAAAAAAACAGCAGTTTGCTGGAAAAGAGACTAAAATACATCAGGGCCTTGAGGAGTTATTTCTGCATTCCCTGCACATACAATATCATTCATGAAGAAGGCAATGGTACAAATATAGCATAAATGTCGTCTGCTCCAGCTTGTAATTTAAAATGCAAATGCTAATGAGCACACTGGTATATCAGTGGAGTTAATAACCACATGCCTAGCACAGGGGCTGCATCCAAAACACACATAGAGAAGAGACAGGCACCATGTTCCAATTTAAAAATAAAAACACCCAAATTAACCCTAGAAAAATCACTAGCAGATGTACACACTCAGGGAAAGGAGGCACACAAGGGCAGGGAAGTGGGAACTTCTCCACTGCTGTAGACCAACTAGTTGTTTTTAAATATCTTCCTACATATAATAAAGGTCAAGCATGGGAGTGACTAGGGTTTCTTCAGGAATGTGATTGTAAAGCAAGAGTACAACAAGGGAAAACTAAAGGGAATCCAGAAAGCTAGAACAGAAACTTTTCTCCAAAGTCTGCTTAGAAGCCTATCAGTCAACCTTGCAGGAAGCCATAGGCCAATGAAGACAGATGCAGATCTCATTTATCTTAACGCAGGCAAAGGGTGATAAAGCTTTGGATAAAAAACCAACCAACTAACCAATCAAAACTGAGGAGATCTGGATTAAGCGAGTAATTTAATAAACGGGGAAAAAGCTCTGGTGATGAAAAACTACAACAGAGAGAATGTGGTTGTCTCAGATGCCTTCCAAATATGAAAAGAACTTCTGTGGATTGTTTTTTCTCCGACAAGGTCCCATGCTTGGCAGGCCTGCATCAGAATCTGGGAGCAGTCCCAAGGCACTGAGGCAAGAGAAGCTCCTGGGGCTTCCTCAGAGTCCCGCCGAGCGTGAAGCATGAAGAAGTGCACTGTGTGGTCAGTGGTCCTATCCAGTTCCTTGAATAAAAATCTGTACAGCCCTGTCAAGGTCAACAGGAGGGTATAATTAGGCTAGTCGCCCACACTGGGCACGTTAAACAAACAAACAAACCAGTTGCCATTGAGTCAACTCCGACTCAGGGTGACCCCATGTGCGTCAGAGTAGAATTGTGCTCCACAGAGGTTTCAATGGCTTTTTCAGAAGTAGATTGCCAGGCTGTCGTCCTGAGGTGCCTCTGAGTGGATTTGAACCTCCAACTTTTTGGTTAGCGGTCAAGCACGCTAAGTATTTGTACCACCCAGGGATTCCTCTGGACACCTTAGTGTGTCCTAATTCCCATGTTAGTGCCATTCATTCACATTTTATACAAAGGACCAGGCACAAACTCAGGCAAATCCTGCCCACTGGTTTAGGGGAAGACTGAGGAAAACTTTCTAGAAGGAATCCAAGGTGAGCAATAACTTGGGGCTCTGGGGAAGGGGACACAGACAGTTTTTTAATGATAAAGAACTATTTTGTATTTCTTTTTCTAAAACTGAGTCAAACCTCTGTTTGAAGGGGGGGCTGTGAGAGGTGGTTCCCATGGCAACCAGGATTAAGTCTGACAGCAGTATGCACTGCTGACCCTGGGGCTGTCCATTACCAGATTTCAAAGCACTTTCCTTTAATTTCAAATTACCAAACCATTTATACCCTCTCCTGCATCCAGGTCTTGCCATTTTCTACTATTAGACTGGCAAAATGAGACCCGCCCCCACAGGGCAGGACAGGTGGGGAGTCGCCCAGCCCCTGCTGCTGCTGCCTGCCACCATGACAACTAAATGGCTGGTGGGAAATGTCAAAAGGTTGACAAGATGGATGTCTCAGTCATCTGGTGCTGCTCTAACAGGAATACCACAAGCAGATGGATTTAGCAAAGAGAAGTTTATTCTCTCACAATCCAGTAGGCTACAAGTCCAAATTCAGGGCTTCAGATCCAGGGGAACACTTTCACCATCAGCTCTGGAGGAAGGTCCATGTCATCACTCTTCCCTTGGTCTGTGAGCTTCTCTGCACGGGAACCTCAGGTCCAAAGGACATGCTCTGCTCCCGGTAATGCTTTCTTGGTGGTACGAGGTTCCCATGTGTCTCTGCTTGCTTCTCTCTTTTATATCTCAAAAGAGATTGCATTAAGACACTAATCTTGTCAGCCTCATCAGTAAAACCTGATCACAGTGATAGAATTTATAACACATGAGGAGATCACATATAATCTCATCATAGTGGTAGAGTTTACAACACATAAGGAAATCACATCAGATAACACAATCATACAATACTAGGAATCAAGACCTAGCCAAGTTGCTACCCACATTTTTTGGGGGACACAATTCAATCCATGACAATGGAGTTGAAAAATCCACATTGAGCTTTATTCTTCTGGGAAAGCCACAAGAATGGAGTTAGAATGGAGGCATCTGGGCACAACCAAAGAGACAGGTGCTGGTGTTGGAGATGCTCCAGCGGAGAAAAGGCATCAGATTTCCACCAGTCTCCCATTCCTTCCCCCATGCGCACTAGGTAAAAAGCAGCCTCGACAACCCTAACAGACTCAGTGTGTGTGTGCGTGCGTGCGCGCGGGGTGGGAGGGAGGAACTGTAGAGGAGCCCTGGGGAAAGCTTCCCAGTCTTTCCCTTTTGTACCCACTCAACTGACTCTTACTAGCTCTGCAGAGGACAGGCCTTAGAAGCGATATCTTATCCTGTCCAGGATATTTTTTCCTTGCCCAAAAGGCATACACGAAGAGAAATTCTGTCCTTATCTCATCATTATTAAAACTCAACAGCAGTGTGAGTGAAAAGCACGAGAAGAAGGTGGACGGCAGGGGATTTCGGAGGAATGGCTTCTCTTCACTCATCTTTGACAGATCCAGAGGCAGTCAGTGGGCCTGTCCCCAACAGGATAAACCAACATCTTTCTTTTCTCGATGCACAAAACCCAACTGAGATGGAGAGGCTGACTGACTCAGCAGAAGGTGCTGCCACCATTAGGACTACCTTTCCCTCAGCCACAGGAGCCCCTAGACAGGCTGGCACAGAACTGCCATCTGGGCCTTGTTGCCTCCATCATCTCCAGGTCGCCAGCATCACACCAAGATAAGCAAGCCCGTCTGATGGAAATAATTAACCAGGAAGCAGGAGAGCATGGATGTGTCTTCAAGTGTTTTAGCTTCAAGGTCTGTACCTGCCATTAAACCATGCTGAACAAACCTTATTTTTATCGATGACTTTATTTATTAGTCTGTCTCTCAATCAAAAAAAATATTTGAAATGGCTACTGAACAAACCAGATCCCTTCCTCTTTTACCCTAATACACGCCACCATGTCCTGGAAGTCACTTTTTTCATTCCTACTACTAGCAGAGGGCCAGCAAAGGTGAGGAAAACCTGAAACGAGATGGATTAACACAATGGCTGCAAAAATGGACTCAAAAATACCAACGATCATGAAGATGGCACAGGGCCGAGTAATGTTTCATTCTGTTATACATAAGGTTGCCATGAGTCAAAACTGACTGGACAGCACCCAGCAACAACAACAACTGCAGTCCTCAGGTCTTGGCAGTTTTAGGTCTCCCTTTATCCTGGTCACTCTCCTCTGATCCTCCTTCAGTTTGCTGATGTCCTTCCTAACAGAGGAGTCCCCAGATGGGATATTCTCCTCTAGCCTGTACTGCCCTGGGCTGAGCTGGTTGCTCTGGGCCACCAGTCTGGGTCCTACACTTCTGGGTTAGGGACCACGACTGCCTTGTTCTTTCTGATAGTCTCACAGCATTTACTCTTACTGTTTTATAAAATTTCTAAGTTGTTTTCATTTGTATGGTGTTTAAGGTATGTTTTCCCTATCCTCATTCTTTTTAAAAATACATATTTTTCATGCCTATACATTCTTCACTTCAGTAGACATAACTACTTTGCTTGAAGGCAGGAACTATATCTTTCGCATTTCTACATTCCTAGCATAGTGCCTAGTAGATATAAAAAACATGTTAAATAACCATGCAACTGAATGACCCACAAATATGATTAGGCTCATTCTGGGGATGATTCACGATCTAAAGATGGCAGATAATCAGGCTATAATCGTAGGCTTGCACTTTCATCCACGTGACCAGGGGGTGATGGTATGCCTGCAGAGCCTGGGAGCTGAGGGCAGAGCACTGAGTGCTCAGTAGCAGGGGAGCTGAGGAGACAGATACGCCAGTACAAAAGCAGAGAAGAAAATGATTGATGAGTACATCCATTTCTTTTAGGCAACTCTTCCTGAGAACTAATGATATAGGCAAAGTTGTTTGGTCTAGACGAATCACATCCAGCCTGCCAAAATGTTCCCCATCTTCTTGGAGGCTCAAATGCCATCTCCCCTGGGAAGTCTTTTCCATTCCCCAATTAATTGTTCTTTCCTCTGCATTCTCATGTAATGTTGCCTATATGCTGGATTAACTTATTTTGCTGTTCCTTGTTTCAGTTCTTCATGTGGCTGTCTCTGCTACTAGACTAAAAGCTACTCAAGAGCAGCAGCACTGTATTAATTTCTGTACCATCCACAAGCTCTCCATCAAGGATTGCTTTTCGTAAAGTGGGCTCACAAAAATCTTGGCCGCACTAAAAATTGTTCTCCAAAACTGTTTATCGGGCTAATGCTTTCCTATAAGTGACCCTCTGGGCCCTCCTGACAGAAACATAATTCTTACCATTCATAGAATGGTACATATCTTTAAAAGTGAAGAGTGAGGGCAGTCTCAGACAAGTTTCAAGTCAAGCTGCTCATTTCCAGTAATGGGGCCCAACTGAAAGCAAGTCGGCAGTGGAGACAGAATCAAACTGGGAAGTCCCAAGAGAAAGGATACCCTACTTTACAAATATCCATTAAGCTGCAATTCAATTAAAGCATCTGAAAGGAATTCATAAGTATCAGCAGACCCTGTAATTGCTTAATTAAGGATAGAAGCCCAGCAAACACAACCACAGTAACAGCCTGATTCATTAGCACCTCTGTGATTGTAGAATGGGATTTCTCGCTGAAACATGCATTGGCTTTAATTGTGTAATTTGGTAGGGTGCTGGTAAACAATGGGGATCCACCATTCCTGGGGCCAGGAGATGAGGAGGAGATTCCTGTTCACCTTCCCTTCGCTCCCATCCTCTCATTACAAGTTTCTGGTCTACTGAAACAGGCAGTTGGTATTCCTACTAGGATTGGCTGGAGAAGAGACGTTAAAGAGAAAAAAGGAAACAAGGCACTTTACTCAAAGGCATTCAGGGTGGAAGGACACACAGCCAAACCTTTAGCTCACCATGCACACTCACCAACACTGATCAAATCCCAGACACCTAGGACTTTTCTCATCACCTCCTTTGCCATAATGCAGCTCCAGAGGGGAGTTGTAATCAGACAGAGAAAAAAAAAAAATTGAAAAACGCCAAAGGGCAGGCAAAGGAAGCCTCATTTTCTAGTCTTGTTTCATATGACTAGGTAACCGGTTGATTATAAGTCACCCGCTGTGATCCACATGGGAACCCCCTGCCAGCAGGCTGCTACCTTTAGGGAGTTTGTACTCTGAGTTCCATCCAAGGTGAATGATACCCACTGCTCCCCTCAGCCGGCTGCCTTAGTCTGTCATTCATCAGACATACTGCTGTGTACCTTTTTCAGAACATGGAAGTGCAAACAAGGGTGGACTACTTGGTGAGGTCATAGAAGACCCCACATATCTGACATAAGACTCTTTAGATTACTTTGCATTAAACTTCAAATGATTATTCTCTTTTGATTCAGGAGAAAGCATTTGATTTGCAGGCCTGACTCGATACTTGCTATGCTTGGCCATTAGGACAACTTCCTGAACTGCATGCCCTCAGCAAGACCCTGATGCCCAAAAGCTGAAAAAGCAATTCAAATTAAGTAAACATAATATAAAGGGAAGGGGCCATGCTGGCAAAACGGTTAAGCACCTGGCTGCTAATGGAAAGGTCGGTGGTTTGAACCCACACAGCAGCTCCACGGGAGAAACATCTGGCGATCTGCTCCCATAAAGATTACAGCCTAGGAAACCTTATGGGGCAATTCTACTCTGTCACATGGGGTCACTAAGAGTCAAAAATGACTCAAAGGCACCTAACAACAACAATAGAAAGGTCACAGCAATAGGACAACAAACGCTCCATGCCCAGTGGTGCTATTAAATAAAAATGTGGAATGTGGGCCAAGCCATTTGCAAATATGTGCCTCAGTCTCCCTGTAGACAAGACACTAAAGTAATACGTGACACACATGACAAGTGAAAATAAAGACTGTGGGCAAACTGCTTTTGTTCTAATGGAAAGAAATGTATGGGGCTCACTAAAGGCTAGATAAGGAAAAAAGAAGCTTTTAAACAAATGCAGGCCGCCTGGGGATCTTGGCTTTCCTGCTCACTCAGGACAAGAAGTGACTGTGATTGCCTCCAAGACTGAAATAAGTACGCATAGGAGGCAGCCACAGCAGCAGGCAGCAGGACCTTGAACAGTCTCCATTCTGATGATGTAAGGTCACCTGCTCACCCACCAAACCTGAGCCAGGTGCTCAAAGGACTAAAGGGCAAGCGCTTTCAGGAGGCACTGACCTGTTAGCTACGCTGACTTTTCCCAGCCCCACCTGCTATTCCATCTGACCAAGCAATCATTCCGCATACAGGGGTGCAGGAACCGTGACAAAGAGGCCAGCTGGCTCAGGCCAAATGCCACTCCCTATCAAGCTGTGGGGCCTTCTGCCCCAAAAAGGCCACATAAAAATGGAAGTGTCCACTCCACCTTGAAATACAGAGGGCTCTCCAAAAGGCTGGGATTAATGAGAGCAGCATGTAAGGGACAGCTCACCACAATGATTCTGACTTTCCCCTCAAGAATCACAGCCCCACTCTCCTTGCTGCTAATAGGTAGCACTTCCGATAGAACGCCAGTTTTCCATGGTGTGGAGAGCATTCCTCAGATATCTGCAAAGCTGTACCAAGAGGGTCATTGTCCTGGCGACCAAATTCACAACAGGAACATCCGGGTTTTGCCAACAATGGCTACTAGGTACAGAACCCAGAAAAACATCTACATTGGCCAGCCACCCAACTTTTTTACATGCGAATGAGGAGTTTCTGAAAATTTTCTTTGAATGTTTCAAACACAAAATGATCGAAAACTAATTACCAAGTAGCAGCCCTGTGAGTTTAGGATGCGATCCCTAATAGGGATTGCGGAAGGAAAACTGGATAAAGGAAACCCAGGAACCTGTAGTCAATTTCAGAGCTACGTTCTCCTCTTGGCCCAGTGAAGCCCAGTCATTACTGGAAGGAAAGCTTTGCTCAAACAAATCCACAGCTTTGTAGCAGAGGCCATGCCCAGCAGGAGAAATTCTGCCCAGCTACTCATCAGCTCTCCACGAGCTATACCCAGACAAAGGCCTAACAAGGAGTGGAGACCCAAGGTCCTGTACATATGAGTGTCCATAGAATTCTACTGCCCTTCAAGTCTATCCTGTCTGGATGAAAAGTCCATCTATAGGATTAGTAAAGAAAAGCAAGACTTAGCTTAGTAGTTAAGTTAAAACTTAAGAATGAAATCTTGAAAAGATCCTCAGACTAGCCATCACTTCTACAGTGAAAAAATGATAGAAGGCTACTTCCAGGCCCACCACTACCCAACAGAAAAATGCTTATGTTCCTCTTTTTTGACTTCTTGTCCCGGGCCAGTGGGACATAAACACACAGAAACAAACTCCCTGTAAATCCTAACCTTTCCACAGACCACTTCCTCCCCATAACTACCTTAACAGAAAGCTGTTTTCTCCTCATACATCCTAAACCAGGAAGACTGTAGGGGTGGGTGTCAATATCTCCAGGTTACTTCCAAATACCAACCCTCTATGTATGTGTGACAACTCAACCTCTTACAAGTCCTGTCACCTGGTTTTATTATCTTCGACTTCTCCTTGTCTCTGGTTTTTTTGTGGTCACCTAGGTCACTTCTTTAAGGAGCCCTGGTGGTATAATGGTTAAGCACTTGGTTGTTAACTAAAAGGTGGGCAGTTCAAAGCTACCAGTGGATCTATGGGAGAAAAGACTTGGAGATCCGCTCCCATAAAGATTACAGCCTGGGAAATCCTATGGGACAGTTCTACTCTGTCCTATGGGCTTGTATCAACTGACTCGATGGCATACAACAACAACAGGTCACTCCTTTATACTTGGCACAGACTTCTTCTCCACCTTCCATTCAAACTGGATTATTTCAAGATCCATGTGCAAAATCTATCCAAATTTATAACAGTAACAATTACAAGTAACAGCTACCATTTATTGACCATCTACAATATATCAGGTACTGTGATAAGCATTATACATGTATTATATTTAATTTCAACATCCTTGGCAAGGTATGTGTCATTATGCCCAATTCACAGATGAGAGAACTGTGATTCATGGGAACTCTTTCAGTGAAACATTAAGCTCTAACTAAAGCTTCTATCCTGCTAGTTCCCTGCTGCCCATACTCACTCCTACCAGACACGCGCCTCTAGTCAACTGGCTCCCTTATTCCACCCTTGTTTATCAGGCCCTTCTCTGGTCTCATTTTATTCCCCAGCCTCAGTGAAGTTCACAGCTGATGACTCAGCAGCCCCCTCAATATCTGTGACCTGCTAGCCTTCTTCAAAACTCTCAGCCTGGATCCATCTTCCTGACTCCCCCACATGAACAGCAGAGCAGTGAGAACACACACATGTTGATAATTTATGCTGCAAGATTCAAGATTCCTAATCTCAGCAGGCTCTTCAACTAGTCAATCCTTCTTCTACTGGCCTCTCAGGCCAGTTCCTACACCCGTGTCCCTTGGCAGCTTTTCCAACCCTTGCTGTCACTCTTCTCAAACCATCAACCCTCACAGTGAAAATTAAAGTCACTAGTCAAAGCCATCGTGTCTGTACCAGTACTCATTTTCAGCTTTATAGTTGGTCTCCGAGCACTAAGCACCCCCCACCCCACCTGAAGATACTCCCTCCACCTGTGCTTTCTACCCATTTCATTCATTCAGTCTCCCCTCTGGATCACTGCTCTATTAATTATCCCCTTGCATCCTTGTTCCTTCTCAGAATTCAAACCAGTGCTTCTCAACATTTTTTAACTCATATTCTCTAGAATATTTTCTCACTCCATCTTTTTTATATCATTTGCCAAGAAGATTTTGTTGAGTTTTACATTATGTAATTGGTATTATGAAAATAATAGGTATATTGAATGGTTTTTCCAACTACACACACCACTGTCTGCTCCACTCTTGAATAAAAATTACAGTTATAAAAATACTCAAGATGCTGACATCCTTAGAATGTTACCTTGACCCTTTAGCTTTCACTTTTCTGCTCTCCTTTTCCATTCTCTGCTAGGTTTTTGTGAAGAGCAGTCAGTATTTGATAATTCTGTTCCTCACTTCTCACATTTCCTCCCCAATCACCTGTAATCTGTCTTCAGCTGACTCAACTCTGATGAAATTGCACAAAGGTCATCTGTGACATACTAATTGATAAATAGTATAAAACCACTTTATAGTTCTTACCTACTTCATCTTTTTAAAAAACATTTTACTGTGTTTTAGGTAAAGGTCTACAGAGCAAATTAGTTTCCCAATCAATAATTTACATACAAATTGTTACATGGCACTGGGTTGCAATCCCTGCAATGTGTCATTACCATCCTGAGTTCTCCATTTCTATTCATCCGGTTTTCCTGCCCTTTCTACCTTCTCATCTTTGCTTTTGGGCAGATGTTGCCCTTTTGGTCTCAGAGATGATTGTTCTAAGGAGCACCTTCCTCATGGGGTTACTGTTTATTTTATAGGCCTATTATTTGGGTGAAAGGATATTGCTGGGAGTGGCTTCACCCTACATACACACACATGCATACACCTTCAAATACTAGGGATTAAAAATTCTAAAAGAACTGCCCAATTGTTTTCCAAAGTGGTTGCAATATTTTACATTCCCACCAGCAATGTATGAGGGTTCCAGCTTCTCCATATTCTTGTCAACACTTGTTATTTTTTGTTTCTTTGTTTCTTCCTCATACTTTCGTGTTACCCTTGATTGTGGACATCATGATCTACCCAATTGCTCAAGCCTTGGATGCTTCACTTTCCTCCCTACTCTTAACATCATTCCTGCCCTCGACCAAAAAATCTAGTCTTTCCCTGAATCCTGTCAAGTCTACCTCCTAAATACTTTTCCAGTTTTTCTTTTTCTGTTCACTGCCAGGCCTCAGGTCTCTATGCTGCTTGCCTCTTAACTGCTCGCCAGGCCTCCAGACTCACTTATTCCAATGTATCCACCAAAATGAACTTTCTTAACCCAGGTCTGAGCGGTCCTCCCTTGCTTAATACCTTTCAGTGACTGAGGATCCACAGAATATTCCAAAGGAGAAACACTAGCTCCTGTCTGCCACTTCCAGACTCATTTTACCCTCTATCCCTCTGTCATGGATTGAATTGTGTCCCCCAAAAATATCTGTCAACTTGGCTGGGTCGTGATTCCCAGTACTGTATGATTGTGTAATTTGATGTGACTTCCTTATGTGTCGTAAACTCTATCACTATGATGAGATTATATGCGATCTCCTTATGTGTTGTAAATTCTATCACTGTGATGAGGTTATACTGATGAGGTTGACAAGATTAGATAGTGTCTTAATGCAATCTCTTTTGAGATATAAAAGAGACAAGTGAGCAGAGACACATGGGAACCTCATACCACAAAGAAAGCAGTGCTGGGAGCAAAGCGCATCCTTTGGACCTGAGGTTCCTGCGCAGAGAAGCTCCCAGACCAAGGGAAGATTGATGCATCACAAGAACCTTCCTCCAGAGCCGACAGAGAGAGAGGGCCTTCTGGAGCTGATGCCCTGAATTTGGACTTACAGCCTACTGGACTGTGAGAGAATAAACTTCTCTTTGTTAAAGCCATCCACCTGTGGTACTTCTGTTAGAGCAGCACTAGATGACTGAGACACCCTCCTAGATCTTTAGGCTCTACCAAAACCAAAGGGTTCATGGCTGCCCTCAAACATCGAGATGTATCATACCACTGCACCTTGTACAGGTGGTTACCTCTAACTAGAATGTTCTTCTACTCTTCTTCCCCTCCCCCAACATAAAAAAAAAAACTCTGATTTTTCCTTCAAAACACAGCTCAGATATAAGTTCCTCTGGGAAGTGTTCTCTGATCTCCACTTAATTACTAATCACTCCCTCCTCTGTGCTTCTTCTGTGCTTTGTAGATAATTCCATTCTTTCACCAGCTTCCAACACTGTACTCTGTTTACGTGTCTGTCTTCCCTTCCTAAGACCTAGGACAATGTCTTCCCTATGTCTCTATTCTTTGTGACAACGTTTCAGGACAATGCAGACTTCTCCTTGCTCCAAAGTATCAAAGGGAAAAGCCAGTAGCCCTCCTTTCAGTGAGCTTGCTCTTTGGTCAGGAGGAGGCTGGATCTATGGCCAAAATCTCCCTGGCAGAGCCACAGCAAACACACTGCACAACCATGCCATTCCATATAAGAGTTAAGGAAAGTTCTGGTTAGAAAATCACTAACCTTTGTCAGGGGAAGGAAACAAGTATTTATTGATTATCTACTTTATGGCAGGCTTGATTTGGATCCTTTACCCATTCATTAGACCCTCACAACCATCATGAGAGGCAAGAAGCCGTCTTCAGGTAACTGATGTGTAAACCAAGGCTTGAAGAGGGTACACAACCTCCTGAAAGTTGCCCGCATGTACATATTAGAGCCAGGATTCAAACCTAGGTCTGCTTTCTCTTAAGACTTTTCAATGTCCTGTATCCTTGTCAAGTTTCTAAAGAAACCAAAAGATGCATAATATAATAGTATGTAGTATGGCAGGTGAGAAATGTAAAAGCTTGTATTTTTATCATGAAGTTGCCTCTGTGTAATCTGTCTTTCAGAATGTACGTTAACTCAGGGAATGCTGTTGGAATTGCTAAACTCAGAATAATGCCAAGTACACAGAGGAACTGGTGGCTGCAGAGTCTAGTGAGCAGACTGCTTGTGTCTAAGCAAGGGAAGACTAGGAGACTCTGCAGGAAAACTCAAGCCAAGAGAGGTCTATGCTTAGAGTCAGCTTGATTCAGGGAGTGTTGAGTTTAGAAACCAGAACTTCCATGTTTTCTTTCCCCTATATCTGTGGCCAAGTTTCCCAGAAAGAATAATATTGTTTCACCTTTTACACCTTGGGGATAAAGCTCTACGCTGCCAAAGGAGACTTTCGTTTTTCAGGTGTAGAGGAGAGGATGAGTTGAGTATATACCTCAAACTCTATAATGACAAGAATTCACTGCTAAGAAACTTCTTCAGTGCAGAAATCTTAAGAAAAGGGCCCAAATGGCTCCATGAAAGACCTTCTTACACACCACTACCTCTCAGCTGACTAGAACTCGTATTTGCAGGAACAAAAGTGAAGTCTCCAATGCAGTGTGGATTTGTTGTGGCCCTCCTTTCCAATAGCTTCCCCTGAGCCTGGTGTCATGCTGCCATCAATCCCTTCAGAAAGGCTGCAGGGCTGAGTAGTGATCATTCCGTCCTTAGGAGTGTGCGAGAGGCTCCATGAGAACTGAGGGCCAAGCCGCAGCCGTGAGCTTCATGGTCACGTATGAGTTCTTTACCTCACATAACTCAATCCATTTAGTCAGGGCCTGAGGGAGGCCCTTACCCAGAGAAGAAACTAGCCATGCCTTTTAGGAGGCAGAGGCAATCTGGTCAGGAACAGCAAGTCTGCCTCCTGTTTCCCTTCCCCCATTGTAAATTCTATTCAAGAATTCAACTGACAAAGTGCTAAGGCAACAGGAGAGCCACAAAAAGGCTATATGCCTTGGGAAGACACAATGGAATGTGTCCTTTGTGAGTGAGCGCATGCGTGTGCAGGTCTCGGGGTGGTGAAGTAAAATGACAGCTTTCTCTCAAAGACCACAGTAAGCGGAGAAGACATGAAGCAGTTAGCTCCTTGAATGCATAAATGTAAATTGCTCCAAGAGCACAGTTCAGATGTTGTCTTGCCAGCTTGTGAAATAGAAAGCTACTAGAAAAGACAGAATGAGAGAGATGTACATTCAGTGAGCAAAGAAAGGAGGGAGGCTGCCCTATGACGCCAACCTTAGCGCCCCTGAGAAATACTGTAGAGGCAGGAGCCTGTGAATGTAACTTCACGGCCAGGGTTTCATAAAGGATTTGGATCCTAATGACATTGGAAGCAAATAAAAGAGAGACAAATGGCACTGCCTCAGGAGCTACAAGGGCCAGGTGTCTCTGTTCCTCAAGGCCTGCCCGTGACTAAGACGGCAGGGGCGTCTGTCTCCAGTGGGTAATGCCAACTATGAGAATTTCACTGTTAACATTTTTCTATATCTGGAACTCCCTTCGTTCAAGCTGTCTGGGGTTTGTCCTTTAAGCTACTTTCCTCCTAAGTCCTGTGGTTGGTGGGAATGAGGAGCAGGAAGAGGGTTCATTGGTGGGTCTGCAGTGAAGGGGGATCAAATCTAGAAATTCTAGTTTATATCCAAATTAGAGATGAAAGAACCTAAATGGGTTCCAGATCCTACCCAAAATACAGGGGAAAGGAGGGCATGTGACCTCCAGGAAGAATTTTTGGAGTAACATATAACACATAAGACTTACCTGCAAGCAAGAAGGTGATAAGGCAAGTTTCCTTTGGCAAATAGAGTTTCAGACGAGAACCACTGAAGACGTATTCCACCACAGCTTCGGAACGACCTGCCCGCTGAAGGAAGGGGAGGAACTGCTTTGCTTTTTGGGTATCCTGTTGGGGAAAAGAAGAAAAGAATGATTAGAAAAGTAATGGAATCCAGGTAAATGTTTCTTTTGCTTTGGCCTACCACATAAAGTCTAGCAGAACACTGGAAGCTAGGCAGATAACCCCATAAAAGCAAACATTTCTGAAACCATCACACAGACATGATACTCACCTGACCTCATTAGAAGAAATACAGTTCTAATCAACAGTTTCCAGAACATTCTCACTGACTCTCTGCTTCCCTCTGCGCTCACTGGATGTACGAGTTAGGAAGGTGCTTTGAAAATGAGACTTTCCCTCCTTATCTAGGACAGGAAGAGGGACGCTCATATTCCATCAATGTAAAACTGAGGCCAGAAAACCAATACTAACCTTCTATGGAGGTTAATTTAACCCTTAATTTCCCTTTAAAAAAAAAAAAAAAAGTGGCTCCCAGGCTGTGTCATACAACTCCCAACACTCTTCCCCAGGAAATCAAAGGTAGTTCACCTTCAATCTTGAGCAGGTTATACAATGGTCAGAGCCCACTGCTTCTTAACCTTGAGAACAGTCCACCTTCCTGGGGCATCAACACAGCAACTCCTGCTCTATGTGCCTTTCCTGGACGGGGCAGTACCAGAGGCATACTGTTCCAGTTCCCATGGGGCAAAGCGGAGCAGCAGGACGTGCTCCATGGAGAGAAATACCACGTCATGTCAGCAGGAATAATTATTAAAAAAACAAACAAACAAACCCACTGCCGTCTAGTCAATTCCGACTCACAGAGACCCTACAGGACAGAGAAGAACTGCCCCACAGGGTTTCAAGGCTGTAATCTTTACGAAAGAGTGGCTGGTGGGTTCAAACTGCCGATCTTTCAGTTAGCAGCCAAGCGCTTAACCACTGCATCACTAGGGCTCTTCGAATAATTATAGAAACCATAAAAATA
Organism: Trichechus manatus latirostris; assembly: GCF_000243295.1. Classification (NCBI taxonomy): domain Eukaryota; kingdom Metazoa; phylum Chordata; class Mammalia; order Sirenia; family Trichechidae; genus Trichechus; species Trichechus manatus. The sequence continues at coordinate 2,811,523 of NW_004444033.1, read as the reverse complement.
CATGAAACGGCAGAGGACTTTTTAAGCTTTTCTCATGTATCAATAATACAAAGCACACGCGTCCTCCCCTCAAGAGTACCACACTGTGAACATTTCCAACCTCAGAGCTCACCTCCACAGAAGAGCTAAGAACCTTCGAATCTTTTCCGCCCCTCAAGCTGATTAAACAGATGACAGAGTATGCAAGCATCAACATATCACATCGCATGCGCTGGGGCAATAGTCACTGGCTGTCAGAATTTCCAAGGTTTTCAGCCAAGCCAGCAGAACTGTAAACTCCTTCTGAGGATAGCAAGTTCTGCACACTCTCCTGACTCCCGTGACACAGGAGTCCGCCAAGCTCTTCCTCTCTAACTCTGCTCCTAGCAACTGGGCTATTGTATCTTCATTAATGCACATTAGATAATGAAAATTTAACAAGCCATCAAATATTTGAGAGTTTCCACAGCAGCCAAACGGGCTCCTCTCACTCAGAAGCAGTGAGGTAGGCTGGGATGAAAACAGTATTTATAGTAATGAGATTCATCCTTCCCTTCAAACAGCTTCTCAGAGAAAAGAGGAGACAGTCATCCATTCTCAGTACCTCTAATGGCACACTGGTAAAAGGTAAGGAAACAATGAGCTTTAGTGGGCTGGAAACTCCCTTAACGCACACTTAAGCAACACACATTCTACTATATACATATACAGTAGGAAAATGCCTCTCTGGTAGTTGGCTGAAGTCCAGAACAGTCAAGCAAGACAAATGCTCCACGGGAAAGAAAGCACTACCTGATTAAAATCCTTTTGCTACACTAGTCTAAATCTGGGACATTTTCATGAACTGAGCCAGTAAGTCAAAACAATTATCAAATAGATTATTGCAAATCATGAGGCAACTTAATGTCTCTCAAGACATTCCCTCAAGACTGGACTAATTCCTATTTTTCAGAAATAGACTTTTGCTCCTCGTTGTCTTTTTGGATGTATTTATCTGAAAAAAAAAGAAAAAAGATGCTTATAGGAATAACAACAGCATACATACACACACACACACACACCACACACAAACAAAGGTATGCCTTTAATGGAAGAGCAACAAGGAAGTCTTTACTCCAGCAGAAAAACACACTATAAAGAATGGATCAACCTGCTGCAGCAGACTCTTGTCCCTTTTTGCTACTCATGTACTTTATCAAGAGAGATACTTACTCAGACTGAGAATCAAAAAGAAGCAGTGGGACCTTCCCATTATCCATGTAATAAAATCAATACATGTTCCTGACTCTTTCTAAGCCTCAACCCACAACTCAACAGCCCTATCCCAGAAAAGACATATGGAAGATAGCACAGAGAATGTGACATGCCATTTATTATGGCAAAGATGAGAATGAAAGCCAACTACAACAACTGAAGGTATGAAAGCAAATCTTAAAAGCCTACCAGAGCTAGCCACATTTATTTCCAGAGGCAAAATTACAAGACACAACATGGAGTGCCCATCTTCTCTTGAGGCAAGTGTTTCAAAGGCTGGGATGAGAGGATATGCCCGTGGACCACCCACTATGGGAAAAGATGGCAATACGGTCCATGCTGACAGGTTTTAGGAACGGAAAATTCTTATAAAGTCAATTACACTGAATCAGCTCTTTCAAATCTCAGAAACAGCCGCACAATAATGTCTGTCTTTCCTTGTCAGCTCACACACCACCCTAATGCTTCTTTTGCTTGGCATGTTCCCTTTCAATGCAAAGATTCCTGAAGCCTTTATATTTGTTTCAGTGGCTCAGATGAAAAGATGGGTAAGGTAGATTGACAAGTTCCCCTGAGTGAGAGGGATGTAGCCATAAATTATTCCCTGCTAATTTAGTTATGGAAATTATTTATTTTAGGAATTCTGATTGTATGACTATCAAATGGACTAAATGTGGTTCAACAACTTGCCTTCCAAAAAGCCTGTTCAAGTATAGCAATGTGCTTCAGTCTCTTACACTCATTCCCAAGGTTCTGGCAAAAGGTAAATAAGAGAAAACTCGACCATGAGAAACAGTATCGTGGAGATCAGTTTAGGCTCTCCTAAGGGGAACACATAAACTTCAATATCCTAGGCATTAGTGAGTTGAAATGGACGGGTACTGGCCATTCTGAATTAGATAATGATATGGTCTACTATGTTGGGAATGACAAATTGAAAAGGAATGGCATTACATTCACTGTCAAAAAGAACATTTCAAGATCTATCCTGAAGTACAATGTTGTCAATAATAGGATAATATCCATATGGCTACAAGCATGACCAGTTAATATGACTATTATTCAAATTTATGCACCAACCACTAAGGCCAAAGACGAAGAAATGGAAGATTTTTACTAACTTCTGCAGTCTGAAATTGATCAAACATGCAATCAAGATGCATTTATAATTACTGGTGATTGGAATGCAAAAGTCAGAAACAAAGAAGGATCAGTAGTTGGAAAATATGGCCTCAGTGAAAGAAACGATGCCAGACATCACATGATAAAATTTTGTAAGACCAGTGACTTCTTCGTTGCAAATACCTTTTATCAACAACATAAACGGAGACTATACATGTGGACCTCACCAGATGGACTATACAGGAATCAAATCAAGTACATCTGCAGAAAGATACGATGGAAAAGCTCACTATCATCAGTCAGAGCAAGGCCAGGGGCCGACTGTGGAAGACCATCAATTGCTCATATGCAAGCTCAAGCTGAAGGTGAAGAAAATTAGAACAAGTCCACGAGAGCCAAAGTATGACTTTGAGTATATCCCACCTGAATTTAGAGACCAACTCAAGAATAGATCTGATGCACTGAACACTAATCACCAAAGACCAGACAAGTTGTGGAATGACATCAAGGACATCATATACGAAGAAAGCAAGACATCATTAAAAAGACAGGAAAGAAAAAAAAGACCAAAATAGATGTCAGAAGAGACTCTGAAACTTGCTCTTGAATGCAGAATAGCTAAGGTGAAAGGAAGAAATGAACAGATAAGAGATGAACAGAAGATTTCAAAGGGTGGCTCAGGAAGACAAAGTAAAGTATTATAATGAAATGTGCTAAGACCTGGAGTCAGAAAACCAAAAGGGAATAACACGCTTGGCATTTCTCAAGCTGAAAGAACTGAAGAAAAAATTCAAGCCTCAAGTTGCAATACTGAAGTATTCTATGGGGAAAATATTAAGTGATGAAGGAAGCACCAAAAAAAGATGGAAGGAATACAGAGTCACTATCAAAAACAACTGGTCAACGTTCAATCATTTCAGGAGGCAGCATATAATCAAAAACCAACAGCACTAAAGGAAGAAGTCCAAGCTTCCCTGAAGGCAATGGCGAAAAACAAGGCTCCAGGAACTGAAAGAATACCAACTGAGATGTTTTAACAAATAGATACAGCGCTGAAGTGCTCACTTGTCTATGCCAAGAAATTTGGAAGACAGCTACCTGGCCAACCGACTGGAAGAGATCCGTATTTGTGTCCATTCCAAAGAAAGTGATCCAATAGAATGCGGAAATTATTGAACAATATCATTAATATCACACACAAGTAAAATATTGCTGAAAATCATTGAAAAGTGGTTGCAGCAGTACGTTGACAGGGAACTTTCAGAAATTCAAGCTGGATTCAGAAGAGGACATAGAATGAGGGATATCACTGCTGATGACAGATGGATCTTGGCTGAAAGCAGAGAATACCAGAAAGATGTTTACCTGTGTTTTATTGACTATGCAAAGGCATTTGACCATGTGGATCATAACAAATTATGGCTAACACTGAGAAGAATGGGAATTCCAGAACACTTAATTGTGCCCATGAGGAACCTGTACATAGATCAAGAGGCAGTCATTTGAACAGAGCAAGGGGATACTGTGTGGTTTAAAGTCAGGCAAGATGTGCATCAGGGTTGTATCCTTTTACCATACTTATTCAATCTGTATGCTGAGCAAATAATCTGAGAAGCTGGACTATATGAAGAAGGACACAGCATCAGGTTTGGAGGAGGACTCATTAACAACCTGCAATATGCAGATGACACAACCTTCCTTGCTGAATGTGAAGAGGAGTTGAAGCACTACAGTCTTTGGTATGGATTACACCTCAATATAAAGAAAACAAAAAAATCTTCACAACTGGGCCAATAAGCAACATCATGATAAATGGAGAGATTACTGAAGTTGTCATTTTACTTGGATCCACAATCAACGCCCACGGAAGCAACGGTCAAGAAATCAAATGACAAGTATTGCATTAGGCAAATCTGCTGCAAAAGACCTCTTTAAAGTGTTAAAAAGCAAAGATGTCACTTTAAGGACTAAGGTACACTTGACTCAAGCCATGGTGTTTTCAATTGCCTCATATTCATGCAAAAGTTGGACAATGAATAAGGAAGACCGAAGAAGAATTGACGCCTTTGAATTACAGCGTTGGTGGAGAATATTGAATATACCACGGATTGCCAGAAGAAGGAACAAATCTGTCTTGGAAGTACAGCCAGAATGCTACTTAGAAGCAAGGATCGTGAGACTTCTCACATACTCTGGATGTGTTATTAGGAGGGACCAGTCCCTGGAGAAGGACATCATGCTTGGTAAAGTAGACGGTCAGTGAGAAAGAGGAAGACCCTAAACAAGGACGGATTGACATAGTGGCTGCATCAACGGGCTGCTTAAGCATAACAAAAATTCTGAGGATGGCACAGGACCAGGCGGTGTTTTGTTCTGTTGTACATAGGGTTCTGTTGTACACAGGGTCACTATGAGTCAGAACTGACTTGACAGCACCTAACAACAACAAGGGGTTGAAGATGCCAGGTAGATCTTATTGCTATTGTTGTTAGTTGCCACCAAGTCAATTTCAACTCATAGCGACCTCATGTGACAGAGCAGAACTGCCCCATAGGGTTTTCTTGGCTATAATCTTTACAAGAGCAGATCGTCAGGTCTCTTTCTCCCATGGAGCTGCTGGGTGGGTTCAAACCACCACCCTTCAGTTAGCTGCTGAGCGCCTAACCATTTCCGCCGCCAGGGCTCCTTAAGGATGTCATTAACTTGACATTTTAAATTCTCCTCCGATAATCCTGAAGCATGGCCCACTGAGATTTAACGAAATTAAAGTTTCTTTGGAACTTTTTAACTACCAATATATTTTTCAAAATAAAGATTATAGGCCTCAGATTTAGAGATAACACCAGGACTTGTGATACAGAAAGCTTCGTTTCAAAATAAGACTACTAAATATCAAACATTTCTGCTTAGAAGTCTATATGCTCTCATCCTCAGTTTGTCTCTGTTGTGGCTTATTTACATGAGGCTTAGGAATCTATTTGCCGTAGTTTTCTGGTGACATTGGCTTCCGGCTTTGAGAATCTGTGTAGATAAATTAGCTATGGTTTTCTGTTATCTGTACCAGTATTCCCCTCCATTGGTGTAAATAATCAAGAAGCAACTGAATTCTGAACAGAGAAGTCTTTTTTACTGTACTGGTAGTTTTCACATTACCTGTGCGCCAAAACAAACCATACAGAAGTATTTTCCTGTACTCTTAGAAAAGCTAATTTAAGGTTGCATTAGCTACATTTAACCTGCTATTGTGGATGGCATCTCTTTAAGGAATGTTTCTGCCTCCTCAATGCACCTTGAAATTGAGAAAGTAATGATGCAACAAATGTGCCTGGGGTGACTTCATTTCAAAGGATGTTAATATCTATAACTCAACCTTATGGAACGGTTATGAATGACGGTGAAGAAAAGCAGGGCAATCCTTAGAGAAAAGTAAAGGTTGTAAAGACACCTAAACGATGTGCCCCCACTCGGCCACCACTTCTGGTTTTTCAGGCCAAACCTCTTCCAAATGTGGGTCATCTGTCCCTGCCTGTAAGAAATCCCCTTCAGCCACCAGACTGCAACTTATTCCGACAAAGAACCTCGCTGTGTATACAAACACGTCTGAAATCACTTTGTACACAGCATCATCAGGTTTAGGAAAGTGGGAATGCTGGGGGCAGGGGGCAGCAGGCGAAGCCGAATCCCAACATGGCAGGCACAAGACAGCAGTGGCTGAGAGAACACTACTCCGACAGCCAGACCACTCACATCCCAGAAGAGTACAACTTACATAAATCAAAGATCTGTGAATTCTGGAAAATTCTGGAAAAGCTGCCGGTTCGCACTAAATAGTAGTAAAATGAATCCTATTATTTCTCCACTGAAAATTCCCATGTAGCAGTCATTGAAATAGTTAGGGCTGGTGAGATGCAAACATCACAACACATAGAATAGCACAGGGAAAGGGGACTCAGAGTAAATCTATTAGTTAACAATTAACCACTCAGGATTATCATGTGCAAGCAAGTCTCAGGTGGGAACTGTTAATAATGAAGCTCACTAATTAGTTCTCATCACCATAATCACTCTTTAATTAACATCATAGGGAAAAGAACTAAAAACAAATAGTCACACATCCCTTAACATTCATGATGCAGTTCTATGAAATAGGACATTATATGATTTGGATGTTGTGTGAACATCATATTATATGCAGGCAGTTCCCAGGTTATGAATATCCGACTTATGTACAACTCGTAGTTATAACATACATATAACCTTAAGGGACCATGGACATATATACGTGGTCAGATGTTGCCTGAACGGACGTTATGCGGTGTATGACTGCACATGCAGCACTTAGTATGAGGGCACCCCAACAGCACTTGAGAAACTGAACTTAGAAGAGGCCCTTCCAACCTGACGAGCCTTCCTGGAGGTATAGCTGGGTACCTTCCAGCTCAGCTCAGCATGCGTCTTCCCTACAAAGGCTGAATGTAGTGCTAGGCCCTATGGGGCCAACCCCAGGATGAAGGACTCCAGACAATGCTGTTTTGGGTCCAATCAATTTTAATACTGAAGCAGCAAAATCCTTGTGAACAAGAGGGCAGATACACATCGCAGAGCCTGGAGATCAGAACTAACTGCTAAGGATACTGAAGTAAACGTGCTCTCATTTCAGGGTGCTTTGTGATAACTCATCACCATAGTTATCTCTCTCTCCTGCGCTGTGCAGATCAGAAGAATTACTTTTGCAGCTGTGTGGAAGACATAGCATAACTATCTCCCCTACCAGAAAAGGCAAAAAGTCATTCATCATGCCACACTCTTCTTCCTTCCCACTTTCTGGGCTCTATGCCCCAAGTTGCATTATAATTCACAGAATAGGTTTATGATTCTTTGTGAGAAGCCAGCCACACAGCAAGATAATCTCTTGAAATAAATGGGACCCTAAGGGGAGACGATGGGAATGTCCTCCAGCCTAAGCACTACCACAAAGCACTTTCAATTTTAAATCGACCTTCCCTGGCTGGTTATCAGTGTTTCATGGTGAGGTGTGTGTGTGGCC
>NW_004444033.1:2740960-2804021 GCF_000243295.1 Trichechus manatus latirostris | reverse complement strand
GTGAAGTGAACATAGGAGAGAATCCTAGAAAAAACACCTTGACTAAAGAAAGCATTAAAAAGAAAGTTTAAAAAAAAAAAAAAAAAGCGTTGAAGCTGGGCCATCAATAGTCTTTTATTAAGTGTTGTGTGTAGTTTACAGTTTCTCACATTGTTTACTTAGCGGGCACAGCATCTTGCTCAGGCCTCTAACGTGTCAAAGAGAGTAGGAAACAACACAGTTAAGGCTCTGGGCTCCACTCCTGGAAGCATCAAGAGGACATCTGTAGGTGCACAAAGCTGGAAGAAAGCCCTGAGCTTGGAGACTGGCCTTCTAATCTGTGGCGCCCTCAACAGAGAACGCACCTGATGTTTTCTTCTCTGGCTCTACTCCTTTACCAATTACGAAGGGAGATGGACTGGCTAAGAAACGTTTCCAAAAGGGCACCTGCTAGACAAGGACAGACTGAAGGGCGGAAGGAGCTGGAATGGTATGCTTACCAAATTGCAAGATGGACACTGCCAGGGTATGCTAGTGCAAATGTGGCTTCATCTTCCAAACATGAAAAAATACAGTTTTTACTCTGCAATCAGACTTATAAAAACTAAATCTTCCACAGCTTTAAGAATATGTCTGCCCTCAGGAGCCCCACAAAGGACGTGCTTCAATAAATATTTTTCTTTCTCAAGGCAGTCCAACTGAAAGAAAGCTAATCATATTATAGGAATAGGTTGTTGTTGCTGGGTGCTGTCGAGCTGATTCCGACTCATAGTGACCCCATGTGACAGAGTAGACCCCATAGAGTTTTTTTGGCTGTATTCTTTATGGGAGCAGATTGCCAATTCTTTCTCCCATGGAGCCACTGGATGGGTCCGAACCAGACCTTTTGGTTAGCAGTCAAGTGCTTAATCATTGTACCAACAGGACTCCTTAGGAATAGGTTAGGTACCCCAGAAATATGGCCTAGGTTTCATTTGTAACTACCCAAAACTGGAAACAATCCAAATATTCTTCAACTGGGGAATAGATAAACAAATTGTGGTACATAAACACATATGGAATAATATTCTGCAATAAAAAAGCAATAGGTAACAACATGGATGAAACGCAAATGCATGATTTCATTTTTGCAAAGGTTAAAGTACAGGGACAGAAAACAGATCAATGGTGGCCAGGAATTGGGGGTAGGATTAGGGGTTGACTCCAACGGGGACAAAAGAATTATTTGAGATGATGCAATAGTTCAGTATCTTTACCCTGGTGGTGGTTACATGTGTGTACATGTTTGTCAAAATGTACGCATTTGTCAAAACTTACAGAATTACATGCTAAAGTTGGTAAATTTTACTGTAGGTAAATTATACCTTACTTTTAAAAACAAACAACAACAACAAAAAAAAAAAAATGGCCTGGGTGGATAGAATATACAATATTTTAACTCAAGATAACTTTTTTCTAGCCAACTAGCTTGAAAGTAGCTCAGAGAGAATAACTTAAGTTCAAAATTAAATAATAATTCTGTGTCAGATAAACTGTTATAATATAATAAGCTGTTCTATTATAATAAGAATTACTTTAAAAAATTCAGCTGAAATGGCTTAGAAGAGAAAGCAAGGAGTTAAAAGAAGATATAAAAATATCCCACCCGTTTTTGAAAAGCAGCATTAGAAAGTATTAACTCCCAGGCAATCGCTAAAAGAAAACCTCAGAAGCGTGATACCATTCTCAATTAGACAGAGGAAATGTTTTCCCTAAATAAAAAAAAAAAGTACAGTCTCGGGGGCCATCTAAGTCAGCTGGTATAACATAGTTCATAAAGAAAATGTTCTACATCGTACTTTGGTGAGTAGTGTCTGGGGTCTTATAAGCCTGCCTGTGGCCATCTAAGATACAACTATTGGTCTCTTTCCGTCTGGAGCAAAGGAGAATGAAGAAAACCAAAGACTCAAGGAAGCAATTAGTCCAAAGGGCTAATGGACCACAGCAACCACAGATTCCACCAGCGTGAGATGAGATGAACTAGACGGTGCCTGGGTACCACTACCAACCGCTCTGACCAAGTTCACAATAAAAGGTCCCGGTGAGAGCGGGGGAAAAATGTAGAACAAAATTCACATTCGTAAAAAAGACCAGATTTACTGGTTTGAGAGAGACTGGAGGCAGTCCCGAGACTATAGCCCTTGGACACTCTTCTAACTTGGAAATGAAGGCATTCCTAGAGATCACCTTTCAGCCAAATAATAGACAGGCCTATAAATAAACAATAACACCTGTGAGGAAAGTACTCCTTAGAACAATCATCTACATTAGACCAAAGGGCAACATCAGCCCAAAAGCAAAGATGGGAAGGCAGGAAAGGGCAGGAAAACCTGACGAACGGAAATGGGCAACTCAGGGTGATAGTGGGAAGAATGAGGACACATTGTGGGGATTGCAACCAACAATCTGTATATAAACTATTGAATGGGAAACTAATTTGCTCTGTAAACCTTCACCTAAAGCACAACCAAGAAAAGAAAAAAGCACTACTAAGTCCATACACCTATTGACATTTCTTTTCTACCCTGAAACAAAATCATTTGATATGGTTTAAAGTGAATAAAATAATATCCAATTCTCAATCAAATTGAAATTCTAAATAGGCTCAGAGATTATTCTTTTATTGAATGACTTTCAGTTCCCCAAATTTAACCAGCTAAAATTACGCTGTGAGAACCATTCAATTTAACCTTCAGAAATGAAGTAATTGTCTTTTAGTGTGAAAATCTGCATTTTATCATCAACATGAAACACAATGCCTTTGGCTTATTCTACAAGACTTCTTTTTTGTGCTGTAAGTTTAGCATAGAAAGTGCAGATTACAGTATATCTGTGCCTTATATAAAAAGGGTGGAAGTATATACTCAGAATATTACAGTCTGAACTACATAAGCTCGCTTTCTTCCTATCTCGTACAGTTCAGTCGTCTTCCTTTAACGTGGATGAGATGTAGCCCATCAAGGCAGTGCCAAAGGGGCCAAGCGATATTCCTTGACAGGTCTGCCAATCCACAGGACTATCTGAAAGTTATGGCTCATAATTCATGTTGTCCAGAAACATTTTCATAAATAAAACCCACTTCCATTCCACTGCCACTTAACCCCAAACTACCCCTTCCCCCATACTTTTAACTTCCCAACAGATTATTACAATTTTTTGTCAAATTGATATTCAGTGTTTATGATATTATGACTTTGTAAATACTGAGGCAAAGAACATACCATAATAACCTTGCCTCAGATTCTCCTCAACATTGTCACACATATCAAGTAATCCACTGGTTCCATGCAAACCCCCCTCACAACTCCCAGCCTTCCAGAATCCTCTTCTGGAGCTCACCCATTCTGCTGCCGACTTCTGCACTGTGGATTGCTAGGCCTAATGCACAACAGATGTCCTGGGCCATCCTTTCACCAAGACCCTGGAAATTCCCTTCACCTCCTTTCCTGATTGTATTTCCTGGATGCATACCTCCTTCTTTCTTGGTTTATTTCCTTTTCCTTTTTAAAAAAAAACATCCTATTCTTCTTTCATGGAGGCAATGACTTATCTCTCTGAGGTCAGGTAAGTAAATATAGGATTGTTTCTGTAGTTTTATTTGTGAGAACTTAGTATCAACAGATAATTTTCATTATCCATCAGCACAACAATAAACTATAATTCTAATACCACTGGCTAAGATAGTTATATTGTGAAGAAAATTTGTTTTATTATGAAACTTAATTGTAACTACTCAAAAATACAGTAATAAAAGAAACCAAAAAAACCCAAACCCATTGCCGTCGAGTCGATTCCGACACATAGTGACCCTACAGGACACAGCAGAACTACCCTACAGTGTTTCCAAGGAGCAGCTGGTGGATTCGAACTGCCAGTCTTTTGGTTAGCAGCTGAAGTCTTAACCACTGCGCCACTAGGGATCCATAAGAAAAGACAGTGCTTCAAAAATACCAATGTGTAAAAAACAAATGCTTTTAAGGCAGCTACAACAGGCTAACTGCACTGGGAGGCATACCTTCCAATTATTTTCAGGTTAAATATTTCTCTAAAAAACATGCAATTCATTCAAATTATAAACATACAGTTTATATAGAATAAACCATTAAATTGATAAGAAAATAATTGAAGGTAGCATTTCTACTTTGAATTGGTAAAGATGAAGATAACCAATGTGGGTTTAAGAAAAAGGCCATTTAACTTTTAACAACTCTGATGCTACTTTTCTAAGTATGAAATGATAACGAGTTTTTACACCACAATAAACATCTTGGACATTTTCAGAAATGAGACATGAGACTAGCCTAAAAACATAGCTTATACATGCTATCTGTCAGTGAGAATACGGAATAAAGCACATCAATCAGGTTTTACAATTCTGGATATCAATATAAGGTGAGGATTAAAAAATACCTTACAAGTTTGAAATACTCTTTTTTCTTTAAAACTTTTATATCAATTTTTATCACTTCCAAAGTTTCTATAGGCAAGAGGTAAGAATTTATTATAGAAGCAGAAAATGGCTTGAGAGATCATTAAAATAATATGTGCAGAGTAAAGCATTTAAAAGACGGTCTGATGAAGCACCAAGTTTTCATTTCACGGGCAAATCAAGAACTCGGGGGCAAGGAAATTGATGTCATGCTAAACCCTGCCCCACCCGAGACAAGAACCAGGCTTCAGAAAAGGATGGAGAATGAGAAATCAGCAAGCAAACTATATGGCATAAAGTAACAAATCAAAATAAATGTTCACAAAGGTGAGAGATGGCTACAATAGTTTCAATACCCCCTAAAAGTACTTTGAACCTTCATTTTTGCCTGCAGATATACCAATTTAGGTCCAATATACATTAAGTAAAAGGGTATTACGTCTAGTTAGTCATTTTAAAGCCCTACATTTTTTTGACTTTTTTTTTTTTTTTATTGTACTTCAGGTGAAGGTTTACAAACAGTTTCTCATGAAACAGTAGTACACATATTGTTTTATGACATTGGTTAACAACCCCACGACATGTCAACCCTCTCCCTTCTTGACCTTTTTTTTTGGTGAAAATATACATAGCCAAAGATACACCATTTCAAAAATTTCTACATGCACAGTTCAGTGAAATCGACTACGCTCTTCCGATTGTGCTGCTATTCTCACTTTAGATGAAGGCTTACAGAACAAAATAGTTTCTTATTAAACAGTTAGTACACATGTTGCCCTATGACAATGGTTAACGACCTCACAACACATCAACACTATCCTTACTCAACCTTGGGTTTCCTATCGCCAGCTTTCCCGTCCCCTTCTGCCTTCTAGCCCTTGTCCCTGGACTGCTGTGCCTCATCAGTCCCATTTGGTTTTATGGGGCTGTCCACTCCCCAGCTGAACGCTGAACCTCAGAAGTGACTTCACCACTGAGCTAAAAGGGTGTTTGGAGGCCATACTCTGGGGGTTTCTCCAGTCTCCTTTAGGCCAGTAAATCTGATCTTTTCTTTGTGAGTTAGAATTTTGTTCTAAATCCTTTTCCAGCTCTGTCCAGAACCGTCTGTTGTTATCCCGGTCAGAGCAGTCAGTGGTGGTAGCCAGGCACCATCTAGCTGTACTGGACTCAGTCTGGTGGAGGCCTTGGTAGATGTGGTCCATTAGTCCTTCGGACTGATCTTCTCTTTGTATCCTGCTCTCTTCATTCTCCCTTGCTCCCGGAGGGATGAGACCAGTGGAGTAGCTTAGATGGCTGCTCACAGGCTTTTAAGACCCCAGATGCTACTCACCAAGGTAGAATATAGAACATTGTCTTTATAAACTGTGTTATGCCAATTGAGCTAGATGTTCCCCGAGACCATGGTCCCCACCACCCTCCGCCCAGCAATTCGGTCCCTCAAGGAGTTTGGATGTGTCTATGGAGCTTCCATGACCTTTCCTTGTACAAATTGTGCTGGTTTCCCCAGTACTGTGTACTGTCTCACCCTTCACCCAAGATACCACTTATCTACTGCCTATTTAGTATTGCCCCCCCACCCCTCCCATCCCTGGTAACCAACAAAGATTGTTACTTTTTATGTGTGAACCTTTTCATGGGTTTTTACAATAGAGGTCTCATACACTATTTGTCCTTTTGTGATTGACTTATTTCACTCAGCATAATGTCCTCCAGTTGCATCCATGTTATCAGATGCTTCACAGATTCATCATTGTTCTTTCTCGTTGCATAGTACTCCACTGCATGTATGTACCATAGTTTGTTTATCCATTCATCTGTTGATGGGCATCTAGCTTGTTTCCATCTTTTTGCTATTGTGAACAATGCTGCCATGAACATAGGTGTGCATATGTCTATTCGAGTTACGACACTTATTTCTCTAGGATATATTCCTAGGAGTGGGATTGCTGGATCGTATGGTATGTCTATTTCTAGTAAAACCCTAATTTTTAAAGATAGTTAATAAATAGAAAATTAGAAAAATTGGAAGAGAAAGTTTTACTCAATAGAGATTTATAGAACTATGATGTTAAAAAATACATGCTATCTTTTGGCCCAACATTCTACTTTATGGAACTGTTCAAAGAAAATAATTATAGACTATGAAATGATTTAGCTACAGGGAACAACATTGTTTATGGCATGAAAAAAATCCATGCAAATAACCCAAGTACCAACAATAGAGTGATTTAATCAACCACAGTACAGCTAAAGAATACTAGGCAGATGTTAAAACTGAGGTTAAAGAAATGTAGTTAACCATATTGAAAGGTATTTATAATTATGCGGAAAAGGTAATTTATAACATTCATCCACCTAACAATAGTTATTAAGCACCTACTATGTGCCACACATTGTTCTAGGCACTGACTGTAGAGTTAAGAATAAGACAGAGAAGGTCCCCGTCTTGAAAAGCTTTTGTCAATTAAAATAAAAATAAAAAAAAAGGAAAGGAAAAAAAATCACATTTTGGTGAATACATGCATTAACAAAATATCTGGTGGTAGTAGTACAGATGATTTTTATTTTCTTCCTTCGGTTTATTTATATTTGATGCAATTAAAACCAAAAATTTTGAAATAAAGAAAAAAAATGGTAAGTTTCAGTGTTTAAAGAGGAAAATATGCTGACATTTGGGGCTGATTCTGCTTTGCCCAGAGAAATGTACACATTATTCAGGTCAGAGAACTGTCTCAGTTTTTCAGAGCCAGCATTCAACATTCTCTAGAGTGATTAGTTCTTTATAATTCTTCTATATATTGTGAGACAGAAAAATTATTATCAACACTGTTATAAAGTATGTAAACTGATTTGGAAAACATCTTGACCTGAAACTACATGTGAAATCTGTCCATGATTCCATCAAAACCAGCATTTAGCGCTGTGCTTTATGGCACTGTTGACATCAAACTAAGTAGCTCTTTTCCTAAGGATTAAAGGTTTAAGACATATAATTATGATCCAGAGTAAAAAAAAGTATGGACAGTAAGCAGAAAAACAAACAAAAATCACATATCAGTATGAAGTGAGAATAAAAAATGTATCCCTAGTGAAACCATCAGTATGTAGTGAAAAGCCCCACAATCAGGCTCAGAAATACATTTAATAAAGTGTACTCCAAATTGCATGCATACACAAAAAATCTGTGATCATCGGCTTAAACAATAGTGAAACTACTCTTGCAGAACTGTATCTTTAACATTGCTAGGAATGTAGTATTTTAAGGGTATTGGGAATTCTATTTCTTCCTAAGGAAAAATATAAACTTAATGCCTCCTCCTCTCACTGGTTTCACAATTTGGTATGATGTAATCACATGTGCATATATTTTTGGGCTCCTAGAATTGAGGCTCTAAGGACCTAACCTATCACTGGGAAGCCATGTACCCCAAGTGCATGAGTGAGAATTGGGGCGAGGAGTTTTGGTCAAGATAATAGAAGTTTGGTTGCTTTTTCAACCAAGGATCTCACATCATTGTCATTTCTTTCTCTATGAGTGCATCTGTAAGTATGGATGCTCTTAAAACTTCCTACTCACTCAAAACTACATAGATACTATCGTTACAACCTTTATTCGTTTCCTATGCATAAGAAGCTCCTAAAACTACAGATAGAGATGTAAGACAAACTCAACTCCCTGCTTATAATCCAGTTGGGAAGACATCCAGCTTTCACCCGCCTCTCTTCATTCCACAAAAACTGCTCTGAGGTCACCAGTAACCCATGTTCCTAAGTCCACTGATGGTTCTCAGTCTTCATGTTGACCTTGTAGCAGCCTAGTTGACTGCTGGGACATGAAGCCCCTCTCCTCTCAGTTTTATATCACACTTGTCTGGTTTTCCTCCTACAGCTCGAGCAGTAACTCTTTAAGTTTCTTTTACCAGTGACTCCCCACCCATTTCTGGAGATAAAGGATTTGGCCTAATGACTCTTCTCTTGTCTCTTCATATGTTTTGGACAATTTTGTTCACTCACATCTGTATGTCTAATAGTCCTAAATTCATGCATGAAGCCCAAGCCACTCTTTTGGGCTCCAGATCAATGTATCATTTAATGGCTCATAGGGGCCAATTTGAACATGTGCCGGAATGCTTAAATTTCCTCCCAAATCTACTCCTCCAGTTTTTACCATATCAGAAAAGTAGCGCCATTATCAATCACTTACTCGAGCCAGACATTTAGAATGCTCACATCTGACACGCAATATCACCCCTTACTTGACCGTTGATCCAATCAATCATCAAATTCTACCAGTTCTTCTACCAAACTAAATCACAACTTTAGCTATTGACCTCTACTACCGTGATCCTAGTTCCAGCCACCAGTCCATCCTCAACTAGTTCATTCCAATGTCCTTTCTAACCAGTATCCTGTAGCCCCTCTTGCCTCAAAGTCTATCTCCACACAACAACTAGAATGAAAATAAAATTACATATACATATGTATATGTATATAAAATACTGACCCAATTATTCCACTACTATTTCAATGATTTCTCATTGTACTTAGGGCAAAATTAAAAATACTGAATTAATGAAAAAGTTGACAAACTGTGTAAAATGTAACCAATGTCACTGAACAAATTGTGTAAACATTGTTAAATGGGAACCTAATTTGCTGTGTAAACTTTCACTGAATATACAATAAAATATTATTTAAAAAAATCCTTATCATGGACAACAAAGTCCAAATGATTCAATCATTCATTGTCTTATCTTCTGTCACTACCCTCAGATCCCAGCAACACTGGCCTTCCATGTTGAACTCATGTGCCTTTCTACCTTAGGACTTTCCCATATATGGTTTTATCCTTCAGCCCTGAATAAGATCTTGTCCTAACATCTCCTTAAGCCTCATTTTAAAATCAGAAACTTTCTCTGACCACCTAGAATAGGCTATGGTCATCAGTATACACTCTCACAGGACTCTGTACTTCTGTCACAACTGTAATTATATAACTAAATTGTGTACGTTCCAAAGACTGTATCTGTCTTGTTTAATATTATATCCACAACACCCAGCACTGTGTCTGACATATAATAAGCTCTTGACAAATACTTACTATTTGATCATTCATTCACTCATTCGACAAGGCAGATGCATTAAAAACAAAACAAAACAAAACAAGCCAGAGATAGCATACATTAAACATCCAATGAGATAAACAGGTCATAAGAGAATTCAGGAGAGGGATGACTATGACTAGAGACTTTAATTGGATAAAGAGTTTGGAATATAAATACTACTGATGATGATGATGATGATGATGGCAGCTATCCATCAGAGGACTTTCTGTATGTTTCTATAATCTCAAATCCCACCGTATGTCACTATTATGCTTTCAAAATACATACGTATAAGCACTCATAATGTTAACTCAGAAACAGAAATATGTACACTTCTGTGAGGCTCTCTAACATTAAGTCATTAGAAACCTGTTAAGTCATGAGAAAATTATTTAGAAAATTTCTGAACTTAGACACAGAAACATAGAAGTATGTTAAGAACGTGGTCAACAACCTTTAAGTTGACTTTGACGTGACATGCTGTGTTAAAAAAAGATATAACATAGTTAACCTTTGTAAACGTGCCTTGAGACATAAGTCTAAACAACCTCCCTAATCTGTAACCTTGAAGAAAAGATGCCTCATCTGGCTCGTCTCTAACCCTAGAGAGAAGACATAACATACTAGTCTCTGATGTCACACTTGCCCTTGTTGTGTGGCGCCAAAGTGTCAGATTCACATATAAACCCTAAATTTCTGCTCGCTCACTGAGAGAAGGCAGCGGCAAATACCAAGAGCCTCCTGAAACTCTCTGCCCACCACCACCAACCTTGGACCCTAGCTACCAGGTATCTCTGCTGACTTCGAGCTGTGGTTAGGGCTTCCTCTCGAGACCTCTTGTTAAAGATAAAAGCCTGAAGTCTAAAGATTTGGAATTCTACCACTGAACTAACATTGTAATTGTAAATTCTGACTCCATGGTTCCAAATGAAAGTCGTCTTATTTGTGTGCCTTGTCATGACTATCTTGCAATAAACTAAATGAGTTTATCCATGACAAACCTGAGTATCTGTCTATTAATTTTC
Source organism: Trichechus manatus latirostris (assembly GCF_000243295.1). Classification (NCBI taxonomy): domain Eukaryota; kingdom Metazoa; phylum Chordata; class Mammalia; order Sirenia; family Trichechidae; genus Trichechus; species Trichechus manatus. Next base: position 2,793,444 of record NW_004444033.1, on the reverse strand, counting down.
TAACATAAAATCCTCCAGAATAGTGTTCTAGGAAGAATGCTAAGCAACTTAATAATCACTGTCACCATGTGAACATTTGCTCTCTGTTGAGTTCTTATTACATCAACTGTTCTGAATACTTTTCAGGTATTAACTCACTGAATCCCTGCCACAACCTAATGAGGTTAAGTAACATTATGATATCCATTTTACAGATGGGAAAACTGAGGCACAGAGAGGTTAAGTAACTTCCTCAAGGTGACAAAATAATAAGCAATGGACCCAGGACTTGAACCTGGGCACTCTATATTCTAGAAAACATACACCTTTTCTGCTGTATCCTCCTAGCCTGCCCACTTCTAGATACTAACCAGCACAGTCAATCCTGTACCTAGCAGCCAAGGCAATTTTTTCCAAACACAATTTTATTCTTTTTACCTCATCACCTGGTAAACTAAATCTAAACTAGGCACTAGATGCTGTGTGCCATCAAGCTGCTTCTGACTCACAGCAACTCTATAGTACAGAGTGCCACCAGGGCGCCTTATAAGGAGATATGAAAAACATCCCCTTTTCTTAGGAGTTTAGAAACCAATGAGGAAAACCATTGTACATATCAAACAACTTGAGAACATTTACCAATCAATATGGGGTTACCATGAGTTGGAATCGGCTTGATGGTAACTAACAACAGCAACAAATACCAACAAGTGCAAAACTGATTACATAAATATTGAAGAAAAACCTGATCAGAAGGCATGGGGATAAAGAGGGAGAGTTGCCAGGAAGAGAGATACGCTGGAGGAGGAGGAGGTGGCATGGCCAGGAGAGAAGAGAGCATTCCAAGGAGAAGAAATGCCACCCAACAAGTGCTCATTAGCAAAGTAATTGGGGTAAGCTGACTGAGAACCTTCAATAGTGGAACAGACTGGATTTTATATAATAGAAAATAAATAGAGCCTGCCGTGGGTGAAGTATACAGGCATGTTGCAGGAATGTAGTCAACAGAATATGGATATTCTGTGAAGCCTTGGTAATAGCTTATATTCTCAGGCACCTTCCAAATCTGATACTGTATTGGGTATTCTATCATTTCTTCCTGACAACACCATTTCCTCGGGAACTGAGGCACAAACTACTAGGGGATTCCAAAGCCACCCTCAGCTCCAATTCAAGAGTATCTATCTGGACATCAACATTGCAAGGAGTGTCCAAAATTCTGTACAACATATTCTGTAGGGAATATGTTGGAAGCACGCTAAATAAAGCCTTAAACTACAAGTAAGTAGAATGTCTGTTAGTAAAATGACTTCCTTTGAGATGTTTACATAAGCAATCGCCATAGGACAAAATGAGTTCAACCTAGAGCTAAGTAGTGTTATGATGGTGAAGTGGAGAGCGAAGCCCTGGCTGCGCAGAAATATTTCAAGTTTTATCTCATCACTCGGCAGCCATGAGACAAATCAGACAACCCAATCACACACCTCAACCTGGGAATCAGGAATTTTATCAACTGCCTTCAAAACACCCTTACATTCATTTAGCAGAGCCTGTAGTGGGCTCATTTAACCAATTTGGACTCATGAAACAGAATCACAGAGCAATATCCACATGCACCCAGAGAATGGGAAAGAGAACAGAAGAGCATGAAATAGCTAGCAAAATCTATGCTAACGGCAACTCTCTTTGGAAAGAGATGCCACTTTGTTTGGAAAAAATGCTCCTGGGCTTCCTCAATTTCCTTTTTCCTTTCTTTGAACAAAGGAAGAAAGGCAAAAATTGTTATAGCTCAGTACATTTAAATGAAAGCTAGGATCCTGTCTCTAAGGAGCTCATTTACATGCATTCCTGTGTGTGAAGTTGCAGATTAAAAAGTACTAAGAAGGAACCCAGAAACATACGTAGCAGAAACCATTCTGAAAAGGGAATTTACTGCAGTGAGATATCAAGTCTACTGATTATGTCAGGCGGGAGATGTTTTGCTGTGAGAAGCAATAAAAAAAAGAAGCCCTGTCTCAGGGTTCCACCAACAAGGAAGCCATCTGATCAAACATGCCTTCACATGTGCTGAGCTGCAGAGCTGACACATGCCCATCAAGAGACACGGTGCCCTGTCTTCAATGTTCAAGCTCCCTACAGCAAGGTTATCTGCCATGGTGCCTGGATTTTCCCAACAAAAGCCTGTCAGTGAACAAAATGGTAGACCAAGTAAGACACAGGCAAGGAACCAAGCACTCTGCAGGTGAAAGATACATATTCACTTTAGAACTCTTTTTTTCTAAAGAACTTTCTCAACCAAATTACTCTTCACATTTTTGGGTACAAAACAGGCAATAAAACAAAGATTCTCAAAGCACATAATTATGTGATCTCTTATAGCCCACTGTTATAAGTGGTTTTGTATTTCTTGTTTCTGAAATTGCTTCCCTATTAAAGGACTATTTTCAAAAAAGTAAAATCATAACTCATATAAAGTAAAAGTATCACAAATTTTAACTGACTAATTAATGAGGGAACCAGAAAGATATTACAAATGATTCAAAGAAGAACCTGAAGCACGCACGCACGTGCACGCGCACACACACACACATACAAGCAACCAGGAATGCTGAAGTGAATTTGCTAAAGATGAAAAACTGTAGAGTAAAACTACAGAGTCAAAATGTAAACTTTCAAACCATTTCTTTTATAGGATGGAAATCAACCATCTCTCTACAGGACCACATTTCTAGAACAAGAATCATTTGCATCACCATCACCAGTTAAATTCTATCTCTACAGAGGTGTAAAATAGCCCAGCCCCAAACCAAGGAGCAGACCTCTAAAGAATCAGAGAACTCCAAATGGTTTACTAGACAGCACCCAGCATTCCACTGGAAGGATACTCAGTAACCCTCTCACCCATTTCAAAGTCTTTAACAATTTCTCCTGATGTCCCCAACTACATAAAAGAGGTGAGATACTATGTCCTAAATTTAATGCCTTACAAGTGCTCAAAGAACACAAAAGGAACCGAATTCAGTGGAAGAGTGGATTCAAATCTGTCAAAGAAGGTGCTTAAAGATAACCACCCCAATTGTGTTAAATACCATCCTGAAAATATCCTAGCATTTCTTTCTAATTTCCATTTAGAAACTTGTTCAACCTGTGAAAAATAAAGTTCTCTCCTATTCCCATGGAAAAGAGAAATGCTTTTAGATTTCTTTAGAAGGAGAAACAGACACCCCTGTAGTTTTGGGGAGTTGGAGCAGGAGAGCTTCAATAAACAAGAATTGGCCACACAGAACTTAGTGGCTGAAAAGAATTGTAGACAAAAGACAATAAAGCAATGACCTCAATCCTTAGGGTGAGGACAACCAGCTGAAGAACACTTTGGTACAATCAAGGTCTCCTTAACAACATCCAACATTTCTGTAGAGATGGAGTTTTAGAAAATGTTAAAAAAAAAAAAGAGAGAGAGAGAGAACAAGAAGAAGGAAAGAAAGAAACAAAACAGAAAAGAAGCTGGCCTTTGCACCAGCCTGGGAGTGTGCCGTGTGCGGCCAGACAGCAGAGCACGGCTCTATAATGAGAATCCAAGGCCATTAGCTGCACATGTCAGTCCAACTGGAGGTCAGGAAACTTTAAGTGGAACAGAGGAAAAGCAAACAGAGCAATACCTTCCCATAAATTAGCAACTACTAGAGCTAACAAATGCAGCAGAGATGCAAGAAAGCCAATTCCGAGAAGCCAGTGCTCCCACTACCCACGGCTTCCCTTCAAGGGGACAACCATATTATGTTCCGAAGACAGTGACACAGTGCACTGTGCTCTTTCAGACTTTCTTCTGGATTCTCTAAGGGCAGGCGCAGCAGTAGGTAGGGCGCAGTGGCTTGGGTATGCACAGAGCTCCAGCACCAGGAAACCCCTCCAGTTCACAGAAATCCACCAGACAGGACCATGGGCCTGGACCTTGAGTTATATGTACAACTCACGCTGCAGGAAGCACAAAAGAGACATGAGCACATGACATGAGGCTAGGGGAGAGTAACAGCAATGGATTATTGAAAAACAAACAAAATCAAACAAGAAAGGAGCATTTGTGCCATCAAATTTCCAGTGATAAGAAAGAACAGTAAGGTGGCTGAAAGACACTTTAGAATCATATGAGAATAAGAAGAAAATCTAAGCCCAGTGGCCAGAAGACATATAAAGGAAACTGCAACTTAACATAGAATTAACTTATAAAGCCCCTGAGTGACTGTGTCACTTTTAACTTCTTCCGACTTAACTCTTTAGTCAAAAAGAATATTATTTTTAAAACTTAATCTCCTAGTCTGTGAGGCCCAACTCCATGTGAGGCTAAGAGAACTCCTGAAAAGGTCCCCATGCCTTTTATGGAAAGAGGGTCTGCTTCACATACCCCAAGGAGAAGGGGTCAGAAAGTGAGGGCAGCGGAGCCAACATGGTGCTACAGACAGAACCACCACACCGTCCCTCCACAGCAAAGACCTGAAAAACTAAGTAAAACAGAGACAGACATCACTTCTGGAATCCCAAGTGTCAAATGAAGAGATAAAGAACTCAACTCAGCACCAGAGAGCGAGGAGAGTTAAGAGCAGAGGTCCCCTATCAGCTAATGCAGCACAGAACCACCATCTTGGACTCCTGTCCGAGATTGGCAGACAGAGTGTATGGGGGAAAGCAGATTCATGGAGCTCCCAACAGGTGACAGAGCACACAGTAACCAGCGATACACACTTTCCCACCCCCCAAACTGCCTCCCCTTGTTTGGTCTTTGCCACTTCCCAGCTGGCTGATAGAGGCTTCCCGGCGGGCTGTAATTATGGCATGGGAGGCACTCGGTCAGTGCTGTGCGGATTCGCCCCGCCCACACCGGCCAGCTTCTTCAGTGCCATTTCTTTGTTGCTGGTGTTGCTTTTTTCGGCCTCTTTTGGTTTCTTCCCTGCCTCTCACCTCCTCTCCCTCCTTTCTCTTGAACACCTGATTCCGTATGCCATCTTTGCTTCTTCTTGACAGGTTGTGAAGCACCGCTTGGCCGGGGAACTGCTTTCACAGTCTGTACCACGACGCTGGTGGGATCCCTGGGGACTTCTTTTATCTTTTCTTTTTTTTTTTTGTTTTTTTTCCTCATTCTTTTTTCCATTTTATTTTTCGGTTTCTTGTCTCTTTCTACTTACCTTCTTTTCCTGTCTCCTGAATACCTGGCACTGAATATCATCTCCACCCCTTCTAGCTGCGCTGTACTGCCACCTCCCCAATCTGCACAGCTGTGACAGTGGGATCCCTGGGGGCATTTTTTTAAAAAACTTTTTTTCTTTTTTTTTCTCCCGTTCCGTTTTTCTTCATTTCTTGGATTCTCGTCTCTCCACTCCAATGGCAGGCTCCTTCAAAACTTTTTTTTTGGCTCCTGTTTCTCTCTCTTCTTCTAGCTCCACACATCACAAGCTGCCTCTTCCCCCCCCCCTGCTCACCTGCACTGTGTGCTGAACACTGCACTACCAAGCAACACAGTCACGGCCTACCAGAACCTGCTCTGCACTGATCCCAGGCTCACCCTGTTGGTCCCAGTACATGCCACAAACAACCTATCCTAGCCCCTCCCATTCAGCTGGACATGCCCCGCTGCAAGACAGCTGAATGACTGGTCTTGACCATTGGACAAGGAGATGAAAAATACTGTGTCCACAGATAAGCAAACAACAAAAATGCACAACCCGCCTGCTCAGACATAACAAAACAAAACAAAAAAGCAGGACGAAACAAACAAATTTACAATCAATAAATGAAAAAATAACTACTGAATGTCTTGAAGACAGCAGACAATATCAAAACATATAACAAGACAGGACAGGATGGTTCCAGTAGGCGTTCAAAATAAAACCCAAGATGACTTTCCAGTAGAAGGAAAGGCACTAGAACTACCTGATAGGGAATTCAAATCTCTAATATTAAGAGCTATCCAAGAGTTGAAGCAAAAAGCAGATGAAAATTAGGAAAAACAGACAAATTCATGGAAAAGGCAGACAAATTCATGGAAAATACACACAAAAAAATGGAAGAATTCAGGGAAATAATACAGGAACAAAATGCCAAGATAAATTCACAACTAGAAATCATACAAAAACAACAATTAGAAATCCAAAAGATAAACAACAAGATTTCAGAAATGGGCAGTGTCACAGAAGGTCTGAGGAGTAGGTCTGAAATGATGGAATACAGGACCAGTGAAGTTGAAGACAAACACTTGGATACAACTTTGTACGAGGTAAAATCAGAACAAAGAACAAAGAAACCCTGAGAATGATGTGAGATACAATCAAAAGCAAAACTCTGCAAGTGATCAGAGTTCCAGAACAGGAGGAGAAAACAGAAAACACAGAGAGGATCATTGAAGAATTGCTGACAGAAAACTTCCCGATTATCATGAAAGATGAAAAGCTGACCATCCAAGAAGCCAACGAACCCCATATAGGATAGACCCCAAAAGAAAATCACCAAGGTATAGCATAATAACACTCACTAAAACCAAAGACAAAGAAAGAATCCTTTGAGCAGTTCGAGAAAAATGAAAAGTCACATACAGAGGTGAAACAATAAGACTAAGCTCTGATTACTCGGCAAAAACCATGCAGGCAAGAAGGCAATGGGATGACATATATAAAATCTTGAAAGAAAAAAGAATGCTAACTAAGAAGGAATAATATATCCTGCAAAACTCTCAAAGATGATGGTGAAATTAGGATATTTCCAGATAAACAGAAATTAAGGGAATATGTAAAAACCAAACCAAACTTACAAGAATTATTAAACGGAGTCCTTCAGTTTGAGAACAAAGAACATCAGATGACAGCCTGAATCTAGGATGCAAGATCGCACTAGCCAGATACCAACCTAGGAAATGAACTCTCAAGAACTATTCAAAACTGAAAGATTTACAACAGGGAACCAGAAAGGTTAATCTGCAAATGACAACAATGTCAGAACAATAAAAGAGGGAATAAATGGTGTAGCTATAGAACTTTCTAACGGAGAGGAAGGCAAGGCGATACCAAGTAATAATAGACTGGTTTAAACCTAGGAAGATAAGGGTAAATTACAAGGTAACTACCAAGAAAGTTAACAAAGCTATTCATTAAAATAAAGGAGAAAAACATAAAGTTTCAGTAAAAACAAAATCCACAAAAAAAAAAAAAAAACAAAAAACCACCACCACCACCAACAAAAAAAGCAACAAACAAAAGGAATTCAGCACAGGAGAGTAAGAGGAACAAAGAAATCATCAGCACCACAAAAAAAAAGTACTACAAAACGAGAGCTATAAACTCACATCTATCAATAATTACACTGAATGTAAATGGCCTAAACGCACCCATAAAGACACAGAGAGTGACAGAATGGATTAAAAAACAGGATCCATCAATATGCTGTCTACAAGAGACATACCTTAGAAACAAATTTATTAAAAATCAAAGGATGGAAAGAAATATATCAAGCAAATAGCCACCAAAAAAGAGGAGTGGCAATACTAATCTCAGATAAAATAGACTTTAAAAGAAAATCCACCATAAAAGACATAATAATAATAAATATCTATGCACCCAATGATAGGGCTCCAAAATACATAAAATAAATTTTAACAGTACTGAAAAGAGAAATGGACAGTTCCACTATAATAGTAGGAGACTTCAACACACCACTCTCAGTAAGGGACAGAATATCTAGAAAGAAACTCAACAAACATACAGAAGGTCTAACGGCCAAAATCGGCCAACTTGAACTCACAGACATATACAGAACGCTCCAAGCAACAGTTGCAAAGTACACATTCTTTTCCAACACACATGGAATGTCCTCCAGAATAGACCACATCTTAGGCCACAAAACAACCCTCAACAAAATCCAAAATACTGAGATAATACAAAGTATCTTCTCTGATCACAACACAATCCAAATAGAAATTAACAACAGGAAGAGAAAGGGGGAAAAAAATCAATTACATGGAAACTAAATAAGACCCTGCTTAAAAAATCACTGGGTAATAGAGGAAATCAAAGATGGAATCAAAAAATTCCAAGAATCAAAGGAGAACAAAAACACATCATACGAAAACGTTTGAGACAAAGCAAAGGTAGTGCTCAGAGATCAATTTATAGCAATAGATGCATACACAAAACAGAAGAAAGGGACAAAATCAAAACATTAGCTAAACAACTCAAGCAAATAGAAAGAGAACAGTAAAAGAAGCCTACAGCTACCAGAAGAAAGGAAATAATAAAGATCAGAGCAGAAATAAATGAAATAGAAAACAGAAAAACAATAGAAAGAATCAACAAAAATTGACAAACCACTAGCCAAACTGACAAAAGAAAAACAAAAACAGAAGAGAAGACAAATAACCCAAATAAGAAATGAAATGGGGGATATTACAACAGATCTAACTGAAATACAAAGAATCATAACAGAGTATTATGAAAAACTATACTCCAACAATACTGAAAATCTAGAGGAAATGGATAAATTTCTAGAAACACACTACCTACCCAAACTATCACAAAGTGATGTTGAAAATCTGAACAGACCCATAACAAGAGAAGAGATTGAAAAGGTAATAAAAAAACTCGCAACCAAAAAAAGCCCTGGCTCAGGTGGCTTCACTGGAGAATTCTATCAAACATTCAGAGAAGAGCTTACACCAGTACTACTCAAACTATTTCAGAATATAGAAAAGGAAGGGATACTTCTAAATTTATTCTATGAAGCCAGCATAAACCTGATACCAACACCAGGCAAAGACACCACAAAAAAGAAAATTACAGACCAATATCTCTCATGAATATAGATGCAAAAATTCTCAACAAAAATTCTAGCCAACAATTCAGCATCATATCAAAAAAATAATATACCACAACCAAGCTGGATTCATACCAGGTATGCAAGGATGGTTCAACATCAGAAAATCAATCAATGTAATCCACCACATAAATAAAAGAATCACATGATTATCTCAGTTGAGGCAGAAAAGGCATTCGACAAAAGTCCAATACCCATTCCTGATAAAAGCTCTCAATAAAATACATACAAAAGGGAAATTCCTCAACATAATAAAGGGCATCTATACAAAACCAACAGCCAACATCATTCTTAATGGAGAGAGGCTGAAAACATTGCCCTTGAGAACAGTAACAAGACAAGGATGTCCTTTATCACCACTCCTATTTAACATTGTGCTGGATAGTCCTAGCTAGAGCAATAAGGCAAGAAAAAGAAATAAAGGGCATCCAAATTGTTAATGAAGAAGTAAAACTGTCCCTATTTGCAGATGATATGATACTATACATAGAAAACTCCACAAGAAAACTACTGGAAGTAATAGAAAGATTAGCAGAGTAGCAGGATACAAGATAAGCATACAAAAATCCATTGGATTCCTATACACCAATAAAGAAAATGACGAAAAGGAAAACAATACCATTTATAATACCCCCTAAAAAAATAAAATACTTAGGAATAAATCTAACCAAGGATGTAAAAGACCTATACAAAGAAAACTACAAAACATAACTGCAAGAAACCAAAAGAGATGTACATAAATGGAAAAACATACCCCGCTCAAGGACAGGTAGATTAAACATTGTGAAAATGATAATTCTACCCAAAGCAATCTACAAATACAATGTAATCCCGATCCAAATACCAACAACATTCTTTACAGAGATGGAAAAAATAATCATTAACTTTATATGGAAAGGGAAGAGGCCCCGGATAAGTAAAGCTTTACTGAAGAAGAATAAAGAAGGAAGAGTGCCACAACCTGACCTCAGAACCTACTATACAGCTACAGTAGTCAAAACAGCCTGGTACTGGTACAAGATACATTGACCAATGGAACAGAATCGAGAACCCAGATGTAAATTCATCCACCTACAGTCACCTGATCTTTGACAAGGGCACAACATCCATCAAACGGGGAAAAGACAGTCTTTTTACAAATGGTACTGGCAAAATCGGATGTCTAGCGGCAAAAAAATAAAACAGGACCCATATCTCACACCATACATACACAAAAATTAATTCAAAATGGATCGAAGACCTAAATATAAAAACAAAAAACTATAAAGATCATAGAAGAAAAAAACAGGATTAATGCTAGAGACCCTAATACATGGCACTAACAGGATACGAACCATAACTAACAACATACAAACTCCAGAAGATAAGCTAGATAACTCGGATCTTCTAAAAATTAAACACTTATGCTAATCAAAAGACTTCACCAAAAGACCAAGAAGAGAACCTGGGAAAAAAATTTTGGCTAATACAAATCCGACAAAGGTCTAATCTCTAAAATCTACAGGAAAATGCAACACCTCTACAACAAAAAGACAAATAATCCAATTAAAAAATGTGCAAAGGAAATGAACAGGTACTTCACCAAAGAAGACATTCAAGCGGCTAACAGACACATGAGGAAATGCTTCTGATCACTAGCCATCAGAGAAATGCAAATCAAAACCACAATGAGATACCATTTCAACCGTCATTACTGGCATGAATCAAAAAAACAAAATAACAAATGTTGGAGAGGCTATGGGGAGACTGGAACTCTTATGCACTGCTGGTGGGAATGTAAAATGGTACAACCATTTTGGAAAATGATACGGCACTTCATTAGAAACTAGAAATAGAAATACCACATAATCCAGCAATCCCACTTCTAGGAATATATCCTAGAGAAATAAGAGCTGTCACATGAATACACATATGCACACCCATGTTCGCTGCACCACTGTTCACAATAGCAAAAAGATGGAAACAACCTAGATGCCCATCAACAGATGAATCGATAAACAAACTATGGTACATACACACAATGGAGTACTACACAATGATAAAGAATAATGATGAAATCTGTGAAGCATCTCACAACATGGATGAATCTAGAGGGCATTATGCTGAGTAAATTAGTCAATCACAAAAGGACAAATATTGTATGAGACCACTATTATAAAAACTCATGAAAAGGTTTATACACAAAAAAGAAACAATCTTTGATGGTTACGAGGGAGGGGAGGAGTGGGGGTGGAAAAACACCAGACAATAGATAAGTGGTAACTTTGATGAAAAGTAAGACAGCACAATTTGTTCAGGGTAAGGTGATGGAAGCTCCATGGACAAATTCAAACTCCCTGAGGGATCAAATTACTGGGCTGAGGACTGTGGGGACCATGGTCTCAGGGAACATCTAGCTCAACTGGTGTAACATAGTTTATAAGGAAAATGTTCTACATTCTACTTTGGTGAGTAGATCTGGGGTCTTAAAAGCCTGTGAGCGGCCAACTAAGATACTCCACCAGTCTTACCCCTTCAGGAGCAAGGGAAAATGAAGAAAACTAAATACACAAGTGAAAGATTAGTCCAAAGGACTAACAGGCCACATCTACCATGGCCTCCACCAGACAGAGTCCAGTCCAACTAGATAGTGCCCAGCTACCACCACTGACTGCTCTGACAGGGATCACAATAGAGGGTCCTAGACAGACGAGGAGAAAAATGTAGAACAAAATTCTAACTCAAAAAAAGACCAAACTTACTAGCCTGACAGAGACTGGAGAAACCCTGAGAATATGGCCCCCAGACACGCTTTTAGCTCAGTAATGAAGTCACTCCTGAGATTCACCTTTTAGCCAAAGATTAGATAGACCCATAGGACAAAACGAGACTAAATGGGCATACCAGCCCAGGGGCAAGGACTAGAAGGAAAGAGGGGACTGGAAAGTTGGTAATAGGGAACTCAAGGTCAAGAAGGGAGAGTACTGACATGTCATTGGGTTGTTAACTAATGTCGTAAAAGAATATGTGTACTGTTCAATGAGAAGCTAGTTTGTTCTATAAACCTTCATCTAAAGTACAAAAAAAAAAAAAAAAAAAACTCCTTGAAAAAGAAAATGAAGGGAGAAGTCAGAAGGAGGTGCTAAGAAAATCCAGACTTTATTTTTTCTCTCTCTCTTTTTTTTAAATTGTACTTCGGACCTTATTTTTTTTAAAGAAACATTTTGATCTTTTATATTTTCAAGTTAGAATCTTACTCTACAAGACTTCATTTCAAGATAAAACAGAGTAACTTAAAAGCACAGGGACTCAAACGTCTCATCCTCCCTCCCAATCCTCACAGCTGGTTTTTGGATCACTCCAGGCCACGATTTAGGTGCAATCTTATTAGTAATACTATGTATTGCCACAAAGATTATAGCCCAGACGGAGTGGTAGTTCTGCTCAGTCACATGGGGTCGCTATGAGTTGAAAATCAATCCAAAAGGAAACAACAACCATGCAAATTCAACAAAATCAAGCATGGATAGAGGAGGTTACAAAAAAAGGTAGTATGTAACATGAGCAAGAAACCAAGTGACACAGTGATCAGCGCCCAAGTAAGCACAGCAGCTGCTAAGAGACAGGAAAAAAGACTCAAGGATTTTTGAAAGCCAGGAAGGAGAGAGAGGCAGGGCAAATAACAGTGAAATCACCATCGCCAGGCCAGCAGTCAGGCTACAGAACAGGAGAAGGCAGAAGACGTTCAGGGGAAGATAACCCCCATTTTGGCAATCTGTCCCCATTCTGGGACTCATAGGAATATGACTGATGAGGATGCCGATCCAGGCTCTTTCCTCTAGTAATGCCATCAACAGACAAGTAAACAAGACCGGGGAGGAAAGAACAGGGACAATGGGAAATGCAGGAGTTCAAATGTGCACCTACATATACACCCTGACTCACCAGACTCATGAATACTTCTCATGCGCTAATGGAAGAGGGAGGTGTGGAGGTAAGGAAGAAATCCATACGTGCTGGCTGCAACCAGAGGCCTGGGGAGCCTTCTCTGATCTCGGAACCATAATTGATTTGTCTGATTTACTGAAACAACAGTAAGCCATGCACCAGCCCCGCTTTATTGCCTGTTTTACACTTTGTATCTCCAGGAGGTCATATTTATTACAGAGCAGGTTACAGCAAAAACAGTAATAAACCTAAGATAAAGAACAGCCTTACAGTCATTCCACTGACACGCACATTCCAACTTTTGTACATGGACGAGGGAGGGAATTGAGACAGGATCAGGGAAAAACAGAAGGCACAAATAATGAAAAGGTGGATGTACAAAGTGAAGCTATCACCACAGAACCATCCTCCAAATCAAATCAGATCTCTTACCAACTCAGTCAATTCTCAGCTGGCTTCACAGTCACAAGGGGGAACATCCTGGCCTGAGAGGAAATCAGATTATCACAGAAATGCCAATAACGGCTATCCCTATAATATCCCACTTCATTCACCTTGAAAAGAAAATGAGTAACTTCTTCAGGATCAGGATTGAAGTCACCCACTTTGCAGTGAAGTATCTTTGTACCCTGAGTGGTCACTCTGCAAATACGTGCAAAAACTGCAGATGGGCCAAGTGTATCACAGCCTTAGCCAAGACATGGGGTTTATTCAGTTGGCATAACATGAGATGCCAGTCACCTTCTGGAAAACACAACACTCAGTTGACATTAATGTCAAAAATCATCTATATTAACAACAAAAAACAAAGCGAGAACTCAAAAGTTGGAAGCTATCACAGAATTTTTGAGAAGTCCGAAAACTATAACCAATTCTCAATTGGGAAGAGAGGCAAGAAGTTCAGTTGGTATTATGCACTGAACTGGGTTCCGCAAACATATGTGTTGTAAATCCTAAACCTTATACATGTGGATATACTCCCATCTGGGAATAGGGTTTTCTTCGTTATATCTTAAGTCAATCACTTTTGAGATATAAAAATAGCAGCTCAGGCCCAGAAGCGAACAAGCATAGACTGGGGAAGATTGATGCCACACCACATGAAGGAACCAGGGAACAGAAGTTGAAAAGAGACAAGGACTTTCCCCCAAAGCCAAAAGAGAGAGACAGCTTTCCCCTAGAACTGCCACCCTGAATTTGGGCTTCTGGAGTCCTATACTGTGAGAAAATAAATTTCTGTTCATTAAAGCTACCCACTTGTGATATTTCTATTACAGCAGCACTAGGGAACTTAGTTGGGACAGCAGAAACACACAGGTGGAAGCCTGTTTCGTGGCTCAGCCCCGACCAGCTCCAACTCCAGGGAAGCAGACAAGTGCACAGAAGAGGCGGCTTGTCTCAGCACTGTGGAGGCCTGTGTCTCCCTTGCCAACAGGACGGTCAGCCTCTCATTCCTGTGTGAAGTGTACTTAATTCCTACCACATGACGTCAGTCAAGTAGGTCCTAGCCTCGCTCCGCCTCCATATGAAGTCATTTTCATGTACTCTGACCCAGGCCCTATGAAGTGGTTATTGAGAATGCAAGAGAAGAGCTACGGGCAGTGGCTGGAAACTCAGCTCCAAAAGTTGGAAGTTCTGGCTAGACTGAAATGATAGGTTTTTCATCTCAGAGTCACAATATAACTTCTTCTAGATAGCACGTTTCTTGAATGTGTTTAGCAGAGCAAATGTGAGCCTGTGCATGTCTTTTTCTTGCCAAGGATGTGTTGGGGTAGGGAGGTGGCAAGAGGTATTATGCATAAATACCAGTTCAGAGTAAATTATTTTGGCGGCATATTGCAAATACTGTCAGCTCAACAAAAGCTTTCATCTATCATGACCTGCAACTAAGAGGAGGTTCAATCCAGGGATGATAACAAGAAAAAAGCCAGATTAAATAAAGATTAAGAAGCTTTTATGAGACCATTAGGTATGTATATATTATATCGCCTCTATTCCAGGTGTTTCTTTTCTTTGTCAAGCTGTAGGCTGTTTGCCTGTCTGACCCCACATGCCTACCTATCCCTCAGACAGCCAAATTCCCAGCATGCTTCAGGAGCAGAAAAACCCATACATCTTCACTGAAATGGCACAAGGGCACCCAATATACATACACACACACACACATACTTAACACTGTGATGGAAAGAGGAGAAGGTTAGCAAGAGAAAAAGATAAAACTCCTCTATTACAGAGGCTCTCACAAAAAGTATAATCTGAGCTGAATAATATGTGATCCGGGCAGACAAGGGCATATTTGACATCTATGTAAATGAATAGCTTTTTCACTCTTTTGTCTCCTACTTGGTCATGCTTTCTTCTTTTATTTATGTAGTAACTGAGGGAAATTTAACTGGCATTTATTTTTAAATAACTTAAAAGCAAACCAATTCTCCAACAATCCAGACAGAAAAGAGAATAAAGATATGTATGAAACAAAGCTACAGTTTAAGACGGGGAAAAAAAAGGGAAGGGAAAAAATGAAGACAAGCTTCACAAGACCCTTTGCTACCAAAAACAAAAACACAGGAATAAGAAAACACCAAAAAGCACCAAGGTAAGAGGCAGCATAAGGCTCAAAGACAGCAATAAAAGACACTTACTAGGATACAGGTGTTGCTGGGTGGTGCAGTCAACGTGCTTGGCTGCTAACCTAGAGGTTGGTGGTTTGACTCCACCCAAAGGTGCCTCAGAAGAAATGCCTGGCAATCTACTTCCAAAAGATCAGCTGTTGAAAACCCTATGGAGCACACTTCTACTCTGACACACATGGGGTCACCATGAGACAGAATCAATTCAATAGCAATTAGTTATTAGGACACAACCCTGGCAGGTGCCGAGAAGACAGCCCAAGGAGCAGGTGTGTCTCCACCTCAAAAACACTGTTTAACCTGTAATCTGCAGTGACTGGCTATCAAGAAAGAAAAGCTAACAGAGTTCCATTGCTTAAAATGAATAGGCTACTACTACGCCTAGGTAAAGGTGAGCTGGCTGAATGCTTTTGTAATAAGCAATCACAAAGAACAACAGGCAAACAGTCAGACCTGGGAATATAACCTAACAGGAGGATAACACACTCTAATTCATCAGGACTGTAGCCTAGGTGAATTCTAGAAGCTTTTGTTTATAGTAATATTTTCTTCTCGGTACCCAAGGCAAATCATCTGAGTGTCCAAGGTAAGATTTACTAGCTCTTCCCCCTTCATCTCCTCTGGGATAGACGTCCTCCCTACACATGGCACAGACCTAGTAATGGGTGTCCCAGGAGAAGAGGGGGAATGGATGGGCCAAGGAGCCTTCCCTGGCTAACTGATCAAAATCAGCACTTGGCACCGCTTACTCTCCCATTAGCCAGTTTTATTTCTCTTCACAGCAGCTGTCACTACCTGACATGGCTCTTGTCTCTCTCTCTGTCTCTCTCACACTTGACTGTAGGGACTTTATCAATTTTGTTCAGTGTTACATTCTCAGTGTGTAGAGCAGTTCCTGGTACAACTTAACAAATATTTGTTGAATAAATGACTAAATAAACCTTCTCAACTATCAAAGGGATCTATTCAGCCCAAAGAGATTTTCTTTTTTAATTGTGCTTTAAGTGAAAGTTTACAGTTCAAACTAGTCTCTCATACAAAAATTTATACACACATTGTTATGTGACCCTAGTTGCTCTCCCTATAATGTGACAGCACACTCCTCCTTTCCACCCTGGATTCCCCGTTTCCATTCAACCAGCTCCTGTCCCTGTTTGCCTTCTCATCTCGCCTCCGGACAGGAGCTGCCCACTTAGTCTCATGTATCTACTTGAGCTAAGAAGCACACTCCTCACGAGTATCATTCTATGTCTTATAGTCCAGTCTAATCTATGTCCGAAGAGTTGGCCTCAGGAATGGTTTCAGTTCTGGGCTAACAGGGAGTCTGGGGGCCATGTCTTCCGGGGTCCCTCCAGTCTCAGTCAGACCATCAAGTCTGGTCTTTTTACTAGAATTTGAGTTCTGAACTCTACTTTTCTCCTGCTCCGTTGTATTCCCTGTCAAGGCAGTCACTGGTGGTAGCCGGGCACCATCTAGTTTTTCTGGTCTTAGGCTGACGAAGTCTCTGGTTTATGTGGCCCTTTCTGTCTCTTGGGCTAATACTTCCCTTGTGTCTTTGGTGTTCTTCATTCTCCTTTGCTCCAGGTGGGTTGGGACCAACTGATACATCTTTTAGATGGCTACTCGCTAGCTTTTAAGACCCCAGATGCCACTCATCAAAGTGGGATGCAGAACATTCTCTCTCTCTTTTTAATTGTACTTTAGATGAAGGTTTACAGAACAAATAGTTTCTCATTAAAGTTAGTACACATACTGTTTTATGACAATGGTTAACAACCCCACGAAATGTCAACACTGTCCCTTCTCAACCTTGAGCTCCCTATTACCAACTTTCCTGTCCCTGCAGAACATTTTCTTAATAAACTTTGTTATGTCAATTGATCTAGATGTCCCTTGAAACCATGGTCCCCAAACTCCCACCCCTGCTACTCTGTCAGGACTTAGCTTTTGGTTTAGTCCAGTTTTTAGCTCAGTTGTGCTGACTTCCCCTGTAGTGTGTGCTGTCCTTCCCTTCACTTAAGATAATTCTTATCTACTATCTAGTTAGTGAATTCCCTTCTCCCTCCCTCCCTACCCTCATAACCATCAGAATGTTTTCTTCTGTGTTTAAACCTTTTCTTGAGTTCTTGTAATAGTGGTCTCATACAATATTTGTCCTTTTGCAACTAATTTCACTCAGCATAATGCCTTCCAGATTCATCCATGTTGTATTTCATGGATTCATCATTGTTCTCTATTGTTGCATAATATTCCACTGTGTGAATATACCATGATTTGTTTATCCATTTGTCTGTTGATGGGCACCGAGGTTGTTTCCATCTTTTTGCTATTGTGAACAGTGCCGCAATGAACACGGGTGTGCATGTATCTATTCATGTGAAGGCTCTTATTTCTCTAGGACATATTCCAAGAAGCGGGAATGCTGGA
The DNA here is from genome assembly GCF_000243295.1 of Trichechus manatus latirostris. Classification (NCBI taxonomy): domain Eukaryota; kingdom Metazoa; phylum Chordata; class Mammalia; order Sirenia; family Trichechidae; genus Trichechus; species Trichechus manatus. The sequence continues at coordinate 2,775,628 of NW_004444033.1, read as the reverse complement.
TCGTATGGTACTTCTATTTCTAGCTTTTTAAGGAAGCGCCAAATCGATTTCCGAAGTGGTTGTACTGTTTCACATTTCCAGTAGCAGTGTATAAGTGTTCCAGTCTCTCTACAACCTCTCTAACATTTATTATTTTGTGTTTTTCGGATTAATGCTGCCCTTGTTGGGGTGAAATGGTATCTCATTGTAGTTTTGATTTGCATTTCTCTAATGACTAATGATCGTGAGCATTTCCTCACGTATCTGGTAGCTGCCTGAATGTCTTCTTTGGTGAAGTGCCTGTTCATATCCTTTGCCCGTTTCCAAAGAGATTCCAAATGTGAAAGAGTAAAGTTCTTATCACTAAACAGTCATTTGGACATGGTCTTTTGGGAGCTCAAAAGTCTTTCTGTCATTTGTTCTTCTGTATTCTCTCTATTATCATGAAGGATGCTCACATATTTCTCCATTCCCTCCCACTTATAGGCAACCAAGGGAAAAAGAAGTCATGAGAAAATCACAATCCATTCTTAAATTTGTCCTAAAGCATATACTTGACCTTCTTACTCTTAGACTTCCCACTCATAGTCAGAATTAAACAGGGATTAAAAAAAAACAAAGTTAATTTTAATACAACTGGGGAGAAATTATCTTCTAACTCATAATAATGAAAAATTGAAAAGCAACAGAGAAACAATTTGGATGAAGAGATAGAATAAGGCCTTATGCCCTAGTTCGAATTCTGCTTTTCTAAAACATAAAATAGGGTCAGTATAGAACCCTGGTGGCAAAGTAGTTAAGAGCTCAGGCTGTTAACCAAAAGTTTGGCAGTTCGAATCCACCAGCCGCTCCTTGGAAACCCTATGTGGCAGTTCTACTCTATCCTATAGGGTCGCTATGAGTTGGAATCAACTCAACGGCACACAGCAACAAACAACAACACAGATGCATAAGCAAGGAAGCCCTATAAAAAGTCACATTCAGACCTGAAACAACACAAGCTACGGGAGACACACACAAGCTTAAGTCCTCGGCAAGTGAGAACAAAGCTCTCGATGTCTCTGAGCCACCCAGCTCTGTTCAGGGACATGACTCACCCCAGATATGTCTGCGACGCGATGGATAGGTACTTCCTTCTTGCTGTGCAACCCTTTCCCATTCTTAATAGCTCTGTGAAGGAAGAAGAAAAAACCAATGAAAATAAAAATCACAAGGGGAAGGCACAGGAGAGCAGAAAAATGAAGGCAAGAAGAGAGGGTTGTTCAAACGGAGACCTACATCTACACACGTCACACTGGACACTGCTGAGTCGCCAGGCTGGATAAGAGTGTTTGGTGGAGGGGAAAACATAAGCCCACTCTTCTCCTAAGCCTAGTTACTGGTACTTGGCTGCTAGTTTCAGCTAACAGTATGCCTGGTAATCAGAGAGACCTCAGTACTTGTTTCCAAATTAAAGGCATTGTTCCAGGCACAAAAGAAGAATCAGTTGGGAGAGCACACTCATAAGAAACAGAAGTAATGTTTCTTTCAGCATTTAATCACGTGAAACATTTTAAATGCAAAATATGTAGCCAGTGTTCCAATTCTAATGGTAATAAGTTCCTCCCAGGTAAAAAGATAAGCTGCCCTGAATGAAGCAATATTGTACAGAAAGTCATTTAACAGTAGGAAAAAAATACGCAAATGCTACATAACTGACATTAAGCCTCATTTTCAATCAGTTTCAGGTTGTAACAACAGTGGACTGAACAGGGGACTCTGGGACTATGCCACACTTCTGACCACTGGCTGGTTCGCTCTAATCTTCCACCTTCTCTCTCTTAATTCCTAGAGTGGTAGCATTAGGGACACAACTGGGTTTCACTCATGGGACCATGAAGGCCTACAGAAGAAAAGCTGATGGGCAAAGCACCATGTCACTGCACTAGTAGGTAAGTCCTTCGTGTGTTCTGCCAGCCATGCAGATCCCAGCAGGGAACAGTTTTGAGTTTAGAGACAGAGAAATAGAAATTAGAAGGCATACCCACTCTGGTGTGACTAGCTTTTTCAAAGGTTTCTGAATTTCAGAGGAAGTGTAGAGAAAGCACCCAGGCCAGGGTGAGTGCGTGAGGCCCTCACACTAGCAGCCACACTTCTCCTTTCTCCCCATGCCAGCTCACACTTAACCACCAGGAGTAGGGACACTCCTCTTCAGGAGTTACTTTCAGAGTCCTAACTTCCTAAATCAAACCCACACAAACCAAACTGGGTGAAAAGTGGAAGAGTCATCTCACTCACACATTTGGGCCTTTATCATCTACTCTCCCCCCTTCTTCCATCCTAGGGTTTGTCTCTCAACTAATATGAAATGCCTTTGGTTGAGAAACAACAAACAAATGCGTTTCTCACTGTCTAGTTTCCATTCCATGATTAGTAAGAAATGAAAATACAGAATTTACAAGGAAAAAAATCATGCACTCACTCACTCACCTCTGATCTGAACTGCTAACTGAAAGAGGATTTTCAAGTTCCTTGAATCCCATGGTTCCGCCTTAAATTGAATCAAGGGATTCAGCTTTAGAAACTGCATCTGGGTCAGAATGTTTCCTATTATAATATAATCTAGTGATTTATCACTCAGGGATCTTGTTAACAATCATTGACTTGGGCTGATTCTCAAAGTTTGCCCTCGGTCCCTTGGATTTCTAAACTAACAGTAGAGATGGTTTTTATGGAAAACCAATGGCTAGAAGGAGTCCCTGGGTGGTAAATGGTTAATATGATTGGCTGTTAACTGAAAGGTTGGAGGTTCGAGTCCACACAGAAGCTCCTCAGAAAAAAGGCCTGGAGATCTACTTCTGAAATGTCAGCCCTTGAAAACCCTATAGAGCACAGTTCTACTCTGACACACGTGGGGTCACCACAAGTCGGAACTGACTCAATGGCATCTGGCTTAATGGCTAAAAGCCAACAAATAATCCAACTCTCTCATCTCCCAAAACCCTGCTTACCTATTACCTGTGTCCTATTTCTACAACCTCTCTGCCATTGACAGGCTCTCCTGTTTTGCTACCCTAAACTGTAGGGAAGAGCCTTAAGAAGGAAGCCTCTGTGAGGCAAGGCAGCTTACTCCCATCCGACTGTAACTCACCCTCCTCCAAGGCAAGGCCTACGAAGCTCTCTGCAGGTCCTCTGGGGCACAAACTGCCTACAGCCTTATCCTCCTCTAACAACAAGACCAACCAAAACAAATGGATCTGCCCTGTGCACAGACAGGTTCATGTTACAGCACTGCTGAACTCATGGCCTTTCCTCGGGCTGCGAACATCTCATATGCTGTGAGGGAAAAAGAACAGGGCCTCACTTGATGGAAAGTTAGAAATCACAGGCTCTCAACGCAAGGGCAGTAAGGTGGTAAACTCAAATTCTGCTTTCTTTTAATGACCCTAAGTAGCTCTTTGCCATAAGCAGAAATCTAGGACTCAGCCAAGAACTAAATATGCTACCAAAGGGAAAAATACTACACCCCAAACTGAAAATGTAGCTAATAGTGTCCACATGACATTAAAACACAAAACAGAATTCTTTAAAATTAAGTCTTTACATAAAAACAAAACAAAATTTATTCGTTTATGCTCTGCCTTCTTCCTAAAAAGGGTATTACTGGATACTTATTTGCATTCAGGCATTAATTTTAGAAAACCCTTCAAAGACTTTATTTTTTTCATATCTAAGATATGGTTGTTAAATTAGATCAATTTCAGGCACATTCAAGAGGCTGCTAGAGAGTAGCATTATAATATCATATATAAACTGAGAAATAGTTCTTATTTTGTTACCTCTTAACAAAATAGAAGGAAAATTGCAAGTTAATAATAGGTAGTTAATCATTCAGTTTAAATACTGCCCACCTAGGAAACACTCTAAGGTCTAAGTGGTCTACCAGACCCAGGCTACAAAAGGCGAGGATGGCTAGAAATGAGCTAAACGGTTTACTTCAGCGTGAGCCTCTTTTGCTGTGCCGAGCTTGCTCGGGTTCGTGTTCCCACACTGCTGAGGAAATGGCTCACGGTGAGCCATCACCAGAAAGGCTCTCTCAGCCTGCCAGAAAGCTAATGCTACAGCAAGAGCTTCTCCCCAGAACAGCACCTGGGGAAAGTGCCCTAACACAGAAGTTTATACATGTATCTCAAAGAGGTAAGGAGCAAAAACCGAGTGGTGGCTTCCCACAGTTCTTTGCAGAAGGGAATACACACCTTCTTTGTTCCAGAACTATGAAAAAGTATGACATGGCTGCCTAAGAGCTATATAGATGGAAAACAAAAATGTGGAGAGCCAGGGTCTGCTGCAAACAGTTAGCTGCCTTGTTGTCACTTCTCAGTGGGGCTTTCCCCCACATCTTACATAACCCGGCTTATCTGAGCTATGTTGGTGGGGCTCAGTCTTTGAGGTATGGGAGTCTAGTCAGGTAGCCACGCTTACTGCCACTGCCACCTGCTCCTAGAGGGAACACTAAACTTCCCTCCCCACACTGCCTCTCTCTGCAGGCCGCAACCACAGCTCTGTGGCCCTTTTCATTAGGCAAGGAATGAAAACTCCTGACTTCTAAACTTGTCCTGCTGCGTCTGCTTAATAGCAGCTTCCTCACAAAGGCAGGCGAGTGCTCCGGCTGGCCAGGAGAAAGGAAGCAGCGGGGCAGAACACAGCCTGCTCCTCTCAGAAGCTGTCTTTTCCAAGAAGCAGCAGCACAAAGACGGCAAAGACCAGCAGGTCCATAATGGAACCAATCACCACTAGTCAGGAAAAGCCAGTCCATGACCACGTACATACAAAGAGGTAACAAGCCAGAAGAGCGATGGAAACTCAGCTCTCTAGGTCGCTGTAGGGTGCTACAGTGTGGGAGAGGAACCCCATCCAGGTCGCTGAAAACACACTGCTGTTAAACGGCAAAGTCTGAAATTCTCACGTATGAGCTGCCACTGCCTTCTCACTAGAAGAGAAAATCTATAATTTTGCAAAGGCAGATGAGAACTTTGTTAAAGCAAAATCAGCCCACTGCTTCAACACAACAGGACTGGAAGAATCTGAACACATTCTTCAACTCTTTGGGCATAGGAATAGAGTTTGCTCTCAGGTTCTATGGTCCCTACCTCCGGAAGAATATCAGGATACTGAGTAAGCCACAGACAAGCCACCCCAGGGCTGGCCAGTGACTGCCTTGCAAGAGAACAGGACATAAAAAGGAGGAAGGCAGGAAATGCAGCAGTGATATAAATATCTTCAAAAAACAGAATTTCAAACTTCCCAGAAAAAAATTAATTTCCTAATAATCTAATCTGAATTTCTGAATTTCATAAATTAGACAATGGAACAAAATAAAGAGCTCTGAAGGCATTTTAACAGTTCCAAGACAGAGCCCAGGTAGCGCAATGGTTAAGTATTTGGCTGCTCAATGAAAGGCTGGTGGTTCAAACCCACCCAGTGGCTCTGTGGGAGAAAGGCCTGGTGATCTGCTCCCATAAAGACTACAGCCAAGAAAACTCTATGGGTATTGCTGTGTATATTCTCAAAAACAACAAAAACAACAAAAAATAAATTAAAAAAATTAGAAGCAAACAAACCTATGGGGCAGTTCTACTCTGTCACATGAGGTCGCTATGGGTCAAAATCAACTCAACGGCACCTAACAACAACAGAAGACTAAGACTTCTAAAGTTATTTAAGTAAAGAGCTGGATAACTGATAGCCAGAGGAAACAAGTGAGAATAAGGAAAGCTGGATCCTATAACAGCCTGAAAAAAACAACCAAATGATGAACCTTCTCCAAGCCAGAAGCCTTAGTACCACTGACATACAACAATAGTCCATCCTGGGCCCACAAACTCGCCACAATCTTAATCCCCATTCAGGGGGGGTAGATTGTTATACTCTAGAAATATTTTTGTGAGTTTACAAAGAAAGCCAAAAGAAAAAAGACTGACAGTTGGATCCAACCTCGCCACAATCATAAGATAGGCGTCACATAAGGAATTCTTCAGCCGGGGTCCTCGGTGAGCTTCAGGTGGAATGCTGGGAGTATCTATGAACTACCTTGAAATGGCAATAGAATTACACATGTGAATTTTCCTGGGAGTGGGATCTTTCATCAGATTCTCACAAGAAGCACTACTGTCATATATAAAAGGGATCTAAAGAAAATAAAATGATGGGAAGCAGAAATGGCATACAACAGAGAGGTGGATGGGGAAATGATGGGGCCAGGGAGGAGGCCACAGAGCAAGGAGCCCCTGAATACATCTCCTCATTCCTAACTTCCCTTTAACAATGTATTCCTGGTAACCAGAGACCAGAATTTCCTTGACTTTGGCTTCTGCTTTCTCCCCTACCCCCAAAACTTGTTTCCTTCCTAATTGCGCTCACTTAGCCCTTTTGTAAGCACCCTGGTCCAGGCCCTCACTATTTATTCCAAGATGACTTCAGGAATATTTTAACTAAATTCATTCAATCCCTTTTGATACTGCACATCACTCTGATTCAACAGGGCACACCATGACCACATGACCTCTCCATAAAAATTGGTTTCATCATTCGGTCCCCTACTTATACCCCAAAGACCGCCAGCCTGTTGCATCAAGCTGAAATTCTTATGCTTGGTGTTCATGGACCTCCACAAAGTGGCCTCAGTTATGTCTTCATATAATTTCCTCATTATTCCCTCTAATCAATTAGGCCCACATTTTCTCCAGCCCCACCCCCAACATTAAAGTTGTTCATTATGTGTGTCCCCTGGGCTTCTGCTCTCCCCTTGATCCTCTGTTCTTTCAGGTCTGCACTATAGAATGAAAAGAGTTTTGCTCTCTGTAGACATACACCAAGCAATACTGTATGTGTGCCACTTAGTTCAGCGTGGAATTATAAACGGCAATGTATTATTTTCAAATTGCATCATGTGTTAATCTTTATTTGTATAGCTAGACTACAGGCCCTTTGAGGGTTAGGGTTCTGTCCTTAACATTTGTTATGGTATTTAACACAGAGCTATATTCACATAATTATGTAAACTCAGGGTCATCTAGTTCAATTACTGTGTGCCTAGTAAAGCTGAACAAATGCCTGAGTACTGATAATCTAATACAAAACACTGAACATATTTCAAATTGGAGACACGAATAAAGCCAAAATGACTGCCAGGCAAGAGACTCAGGCTTGCTGGCTCTCCTGGACTCACAGGCTCATAATATATACTCCGGGTCTCGGGTATACTGGTTTTCATATTTGGGATGTCACAGGGCAGAAGAGGTTAAAGCCTGGGGTCTTTAACTAGACCCCAGGCTTTAACCTCTTCCTTGAGCAGAGGAGCATCAAGAACATAAAGCATCAAACATCCTCCATTAAGTCTCCTTGAACTAGAGAAGATAAGCAAACAATATGAACTGACCACAAGAAACAATAAAATGTAACCAAGTGGCAGGACTGTAAGGAACTCCTACTAGAGAAGAAAAGAGAAATGACTAAGGAGAAAGGAAAATAACTCCCACAGAAAAGGTTTAAAAAGCAGAAGAAAGAGTGAATAACTTGTTGAACTTCTAAAAGCACTTTTCACCGTGTTTCAGGTCACACTGACAAACGCATTATTTCAGTGTGAACCAAATACAGATATCAGTGAAACATGGCAGCGCTAAACAAGTCCTGTGCTATTTCTACTGGTGCCTTGGCAGCTGGAGGAAACAACAGGGTCCTGCTACTCACAAAACAGTCACAGGTGCAGAGTGGTGGGTGAGGCAGCTGAGATTATACAGCTGCATTTTCAACGAAAATGAGAATTACTGATAAGAAAGACAGAATAGATGGAGAGCACAGAGACTGGAAATGAGGAAATTGAGTCCTATGGTCAAGGGCAGGTGGGTGGACTAATGAGTCAGCAGGTATTAGGAGGCAGTAAAGCAAATAAAGAACTCTAGGCCATCATCTTGTCTAAAACTAATATAAGGAAGAAATGAAGACGAATGCTATTGTGGTAGGCGTGACAATGGACTGCAGTAGTTAGGTAAGTGCCAAAACCAAAACCATAGTGACTCACAGCAACCCTACTGGACATAGCAGAACTTCCCCATAGGGTTTCCCAGGAGGAGCTGGTGGATTCAAACTGCTGACCTTTTGGTTAGCAGCCAAATGCTTAACCACTGCACCACCAGAGCTCCTAGGTAAGAGAGAGGAGCAAAAACAAAACAAAACCCTGTGGGCTCTATGGCAGAGAACAACAACAGAAGCATCATCCCAATGCTAGAGACAATGGGAAACACAGACATGCAAACTCTACCGTCCCAGATTAGGATCAAAGGAACAGTAGGGATAGGAAGATGTTATTATCAGTCTAAAGTCTGCAAGAGAGGACCAAGTCTCAGCAAGGTGAGATTAGATGCAACGGTAACTAAAAACTGCCTCACTGACACTGGTTTTCTAGTTTGTGATGTCCTCATTAGAAAGGCAAAACAAGTCCACCAAAGACAATTTTTAAGAAACAATGATACATCATTCTATTCCAAGTTATAAGCACTGTTAACATATTTTCTGAGTGCTGATGAGCACATACCCATGTTACACGTTAAAAAAATTGCACCACAGTGGAAAACGTTTTGTAGCCTTCTTTTCCCCCCAGAAACAATAGCTAAGCGAACACTTCCCTGTGTCGTTGATTTTTTTACATCATGTTTACCAGCTACGCAATAAATCCATCATATAGATGTATGTCCCATAATTTAATCAACCCACTATTGCTAGCTATGTAGGTGAATACAGTTTTTTCCACTATTATAAATAACACCATGAGGAGTAACTTCCAGATAAACTGTTGGGTACCTCTTTAATTACTTCTTTAGGATAAATTCATAGACGTGGAACTGCTGGGTCATAGGGCAAGGAAGCAGTATTTCTGTTTTCCATCTTCCTTTCCCAAGGTGAACCAGACAGAACATGGCCTTGCCTCGTGGACTTTATTTGTGGATAACCCTTCAATTCAGGGGCTCATTTCCTTATGCATCCCTGCGACCCATATATCTCTCCACTCTTGCCATTATATTTGCAATTATTTACTTGCTCACCCAAACCCTTTCTAGACCTTGCACTTTTGGTTTTTATTTCCAATGCACTTGATAAAATATTTGTTGTTGTTATATGAACAAATTAGTAATAGAACATCTTAATGTGCCTTTTGACCGAGTGAAAAGAAACGTGGTTTGGAAAAAGGTGCTTTCCAGTGTGAGCTGCATTTACTGGGACCTACTGGAAAAGATTCACTGCCAGCCCCCTCGGGATCTGGCTCTCTGAATGTGACACAAAATCAAGAGGAAGGGGAAGTAATCCTTTTCAACTTCTGGGTCCAAAGCTGGAGGGGGAGTCAGAGGCAGTTTAAGATAAAACAGAAATGCACGAGGGAATTTACAAGGAATTCAGATGCAAAGAATCCTACAAATGAAAGAAACTAGGAGTGGATTTCCCCTTCATAAGGAGCAATAAACTTCTGTGCACTGATGTATCAGTGATTAATTATTCGGACTATAGTCTTCCTGAGAGATTTGCAAGGATTAGAGCAAAAGTAGGATAGGGCTATCCCTAACAGAGACTCAGCTCTCTGACCCACTCAGCCAACTGACATTGCAGATGAGCCAAATCAAGCAAGCACAGCAGCACTCAAGATGATTTCACATTAAATTAGCCAAGAGCTGGTAGAGGCTAATCAGGAGGAATCGAATTAAGGAGCCATGAATGCAGAGTCTGAGGAAGGGGAAAGAGGTGGGAGTCAAGGGAAATGACGAGCTGTTCAACTGGCTCAGTGGGAACAAGATAGCCGTGATCGCTGGGAAGACCCTACCAAGACATACTATAGAAACCCAAGGCTTGTCCATTCCGTCCTTTTCTCTATTACTTATTACCATGATTGTACTCCAATTATAATAAAGATTCAAGTATTCATCTGCCATAAAAGGACACAAACTGATTGTGTGATGGTGGTCCTGACCATTTACAATGGTCAGGAACTATTTAGGGTAGTGGTTCTTAAACTTTAGGGCGTTATCAGAATCATCTGAAAGACTTGTTAAGCAACTGCGGGCAACCAACCCACAGGGTTTCTGATTCAGCCGGTGGGGGAGGGAGTGCAGAGAACTTAAGAATTCTAATTTCTAATAAACTGCCAAATAACAATGATGTTGCTGGTCTAACAATCACACTTTGAGAACCACTGGTTTAGGGCATGGTTATAAGACATGTAAGGAAGTCAAAGGTCAAGTGTTATCACTTTACTGTTACAATTTATTCTGGACTGAAATTACATTCCCCAGCATGATAATCTTCAAATATATTGAATATTTTGGATTGTACAAAGGTGTAAGTCTCTTGGCCAAGAGAACAGTGAGATGGAGAGAATGGACGAGCTGCTCTGGACAAATGGTCAATAGCTGAACATATGGAGGGAACCAAATCATCTAGGAAGATTAGTCTAGAACAGTTTTCTCTGAAGGAACACAACCATGAGTGTGAACTAATGATTACAGAAGAGACTGAACAAGGAGAACATCTTACTACCAGTCTATCATCTCACCATGTCCCCCACAGCTTTGTACCCAAGACGGCAGATAAACCTAATGGATTCAAACTTTACTCCGACTCCCTCACATCAGTCATAAAGATAAGTCTCACAGCTTGAGTTATCTCAGGAGGAACTGGGGGGTGGGGTGAGGGAAGAGAAGGATAGGATGAAGAGCATGAACAGATCCTCTTAATATCCTGAAGGAGAAAACTATTTGGAAATGGAGACATTATACAGCTCTCCAGAAGTGGCCATTTGTGCTGCCTTAAATGCAGATTGATTACTGCTATTTGGATGTTGAGTGCATCATCTTTTCTGAAGAAAGGGAAAAGCTAAATTTCCCCACATTCAGCTGTATCGCCAAACCACTTCCCCACACCAGCTCTTTTAATGCATTTTCCTGTTATCACATCCACTTGCTATAGCTGCTCTACCCTACTCCCTAACAGTGAAACCCCCCACAATGAATCCTGCTGAATCCCATTAGCAACCTCATGACATGAACCCAAAATGCAGTAGGGGGTGCGGTTCCAGAGTTAAAGAAGAAAGGCAGCCATTAGCTACGTCAGGGAAAGGCCAGTCTTTCTCTCTGTGCAGGCTTCCGCCTGCACTGGCATGGTATAATGCAGCTGGGTGAAGAAGGCAGACGATCATTCACCCAACTCCTGTCTCTCCATGATGCTGAAGCTGAAAACCCAACAGTACTCTGGTGTTAAACAGCCATCTACGATTAAATGGCAAGGGAAAGAGAAAAACTTCAAAGCTCTGTTTTCACAGTAATCCATAGGTTCTTGTTATAGTCAAAGAATTCTCACTTGTTGAGGTCAATAGAGTGAAAGTGAGAAACCCTGGTTTATTTAAAGTTGTACCATTAAACTACTGAGAAGATAAGAACGGAGGCTGGATGGAAGAGGTGGCTTTCAGAGAGATGCTCCCATTGGAAAATTCAATAGAAGCGAGAGCTGGAATAAAAGGTAAGGCGGGCAGTGTTAACAGTGCAGAGGGAGAAAGGAGGAGGGGCCAAGAAAACAGGTTAGAGGAGAGAAGAAAACAGGAACATCCAGAAATACTATTACAATTATTTAGTGCCTGTTCCTACTGGATTGCATGCTTTGTAAGGGCTGAGTTTGTTATCCTTTTTGTTCACCACTATTATCCCCAATGTCTGCGACCCAGGACACATTCAAGAAAATGAGAATAAAGAGAAAAAACTGAGCACACAGCCATCACACGCCAGGAAAACCAGCCGTGAACAGCTGTTCTCAATAGAAGTAATGGTTTGTTTTCCTGTAGAACTGGTTAACCCATATAATCTTTACCCTGTTGTAGGATATATCCAAGGAGCCCTGGCTGCACAATGGTTAAGCACCCAGCTGCTAACGGAAAGGTTGGTGGTTTGAACCCACCCAGCGGATCCATAGGACGAAGATCTAGCCATCTGCTGTCATAAAGATTACAGTCTAGAAAACCCTATGGGACAGTTCTGTTCTGTCACACAGGGTCACTGTAAGTCAGAATCAGCTCAATAGTACCCAACAACAACAAGAACACAAAAGGATATATCAGGTTTAAAATGTCAAGGCCCATACGCTCAAATTCAACACCTATTTTCTCACTGGATTGACATGGAAATGAAATTTGCTGCTTTATCAAAACAGTCAACAAATCTGAATGGTGTTAAGAACCAGCGGTGCTGACTCTTCCATTTAAAAGTCCTGAAGTTGTATGTTTTCACTTAGCAACAGAAAGTGCTGGCAAGTAACTCTTCACATTTCATTTATAATCAATATAATAAATGCCAACAAAACTGAAAAACACAGATAGGAAGAATCCTATCAAAAACTGTTTGTTCTTACTTAAAAGCATTAAGTCTTTTTCTTCTTTTTTTTCCTACTGAATTTTTATGGAGAAATCCGTCTATAAACCAGGGAAAAAGTGGAGCTGCTCTGGCTAAATAAAGAGTAGGAGACCGATAGCACTTCTTTCCCAGTGGTACTGAAAGCACCTGAGTGGAGCTGCAGACTATAATTAAATGTCACTGCTCTAAGTGTGTGGAAGTTGGTAAACCCACCATGGCCCCCAGTAATGAACCACCCACAGAGATTCTTTATTAAAAGTTTCCCTCTTAATGGAATGCAGAGTTGATTGCCTACATGAACAACTGCCTCCTTTGCCATGAGACCAGAAGAACTGGATGGTGCCCGGCTGCCACTACTGAACATTTTGATCAAGGATTCTATAGAAGAATCCTGATCAAAAGGGGAAAAACTGTAGAACAGAATTTTAACTCTCATGGAATTCAGACTTTTTGGAGCTGTTGAGGCTAGATGAACCCCTGAAACTATTACCCTGAGATAGTCTTTAAACCTGAAACCGAAAACTAAAAATATCCCCTGAAGCCTTCTTTAAACCAAACAACAGTCTAACTTAAGTAGTAAAGAATATCTGCTGTGCGCACTGTGCTCCTACAAGGAACTTTTTCTATGGGATCGAATTGATAACAGCAACTTGAAAGGTTAGATAGGAAGCTTGGGGGAAGTAAGTTTATGTCAATAAGGGAGGAAGAAATTGGAGAAGGAGGGTGAGAATGGCTGCACAATTTGAAGAATGGAATCAATGTCACTGTATTGTACATGTACAAATTGTTGGATTGGTGTAATGTTTAAAAAAAAAACAAAACATAAAAGAAAACAAAACAAAAAAAACTGTTTCCCTCTTAACACTGACTACTGATATGGGTCCTAATAGGACAGAAAGAGTTACCAACAAGCTTAGAGCCTTTTTATCATAGTCTGTGATGGAAGTGCCAGTACAGAGTGCTGAGAGGTTCCAGCAGAGAGAAGCTTACAACAGGAGCGTGCTGTCAACCATGCTGAAAAAAAAAAAAAAAGCCAGAGCTATTTGATAGGATTTTAATTGAAGACTGGTGCTTATGGGGTTTAGAGATTGGAGATGTAGAAGGCAGCAGACAGGAGTGCTAGTTTTGTTTTTTAAAGAAAGGGGATGTTGAAAGGCTTTCTTAGTCAGAGAAAAGAGTCCTTGGGGGAAGTGGGAGGAGAGGGAGTCAAGGCAGAGCTGAGATATGGGCAGGTTCATGCTTGCCTCTCCAAGACAGAGGCCAACACCACAGTTTTCTGAATCTGCAATGTGCTGGGCAAGAAACAGAATACACACAAAAAGATAAGGGAGAGCCTGCCCTTTTCTCTTCTCCCGAGATAACCCTAACCTCATTATGTATGTCCAGAATGAATCTAATATTCATTTAAATCTGCTCAGACACTAGATTGTTCAATACAATTGCTTTCCCACAGTCAAGCTGGGGCATCAATTTCTTTCCTGAATATATACATCCTACCTTGAAATCACAAAATCTTAGAATTAGAAGGTGCCTTAAAGGAATAAAGCTCCAATTTCTGAACTAACACCACTGTGAATGTGTTTTCCTGCAATAAGCCACAGATTCTAACAGTTTCTAGGAATTGTTAAAATATCACCTTTTTAGGTAAGCCTAGGGTCGCTATGAGTCGGAATCAACTTGATGGCAACGAGTCTGGCTTTGGTTTTATTAGTCGCTTCAGAAGGCGACCTAAGGTGCGCTTCACACACCTAAGGCAAACATGGCACACAGCCAGGCTGTGATCTGACTCCAGCCATCACCCACTAGTCTTCAGTGTCCACAACACGCACAACAAAAGCCCCCGTGGAAGACACCTGGCAGGCTGAAGGATTCACATTGTTTCTTTCCAAAATTAAGTTGGGTATGTTATAACACTTGGGATAGAGCATATGGGAGATTTTATAAAAATCTTAAAAAATAAGAAGGGTCTGATAATGACTCAGTATCTTGGAAATACCTCAGACGGATGTAAGAGATACTCTTCACCTTAAGTTTAGAATACTCACCAAAGCCAGCAATGCGGCAGGCAGGCCAGATAACAGAGAAATATTAGGGTGAAGTGAGAATTGGAAACCTTGGAAAGCCAACAAGGGGATGAAAAATAAGGATGGTGCAGAAAAGAAATGAGGTGGCACACTCCCTTAGGAGTCCATATGATGCCTCTAGAAACGGGAACCAACTCAGGAGTACCACCAGTAAGTGTGGGAAGGGACAGATAACCCAATACGCAAGGTACACATGGGCTCACTTGTGCTCACTTACTAATCTGTAGTGCACAATTTCACCTGTTTTTTTTTCCACTACATGTGAAAATTGTTCACTACTGATTAGTAAGTAAACACAATTAAGCCCGTCGTGTGCCTTGCTTAATGTTAAGTCTGTGCCGCCTTGCTCACGGGTTAATCCGCCCCTGAGCATGCCTCAGCTGCACTTAAGACGTTTTCACTAAAAATACAGGGGACACATACTGGAGCTCTCAGAACCCTGGGACAAAATCAAGGGCTTTTCAATGGAGCACCCAAGAGAAGTGAGGCCTGAGAGCACATGCAAAAATGCCAAAACCTTATCTTGCCAGGACACAAGGTGATGAGGGATGAAGCAGCCAATGACAGACAACTGAACTAGAAAGGAAGGCCACCTTTTGGGAATTTGGGGTGTATTTATTCTTTAAATAAAAGAGATGCAGCTTGCTGTAGATGTGCCCTGCACCAGAGGCATAATAAGGGCTGCTCAAAAGCAGATGGGCATTGGCATGAAGGCACCCTGAATGGTGAGCAAACTGCACGGAGCAGCTGAGGGATCCGAGCTCGCTTCCAGCAGGCAGGCGGACATGCCTGAAAGCAATGGGTCAACTGCAAATTGGTATTCTTCTCCCCCTTTCTGTCCCACCTTGTCTCCCAATGAGCGCCTACCACATCATGCCCTGAGTTCCCACTGGAGGCAGCTGAGAAAGGTTGGCAGATCATACCCCCTTGCAGAGGAAGAAGCGCCTGCAGAGCCCTGAGAAAGCTCATCAACTCCTCTGGGCAGGCAGCTGCGCTGACCCGAGAAGTCAGACAAGTTAACAGGCTGCCCTTTCCCCAAAGCTTACAATGTTTCTCTAAAAGGATTAATGGCCAAGCAGTGCGCTGGAAAGCAAAGTCTATGGAAGAGCCCTGTGCACCACTGCCGATACCACTAGTGATAACCATACAATCAGGTGCACCCAGGGGGGCAGGGACAAAGAAATCTGTTGGAATCGACACCCTGGTGGGGGGCGTCTAAGGAGAATGGCCTTGCACTGTCACCTTCACCCACCTATTATCTGTCTAAAGAGTTGCAGGAGGAACGACTGACATGAACGCAGCAGATGGTATTAATCTGACCTTCGCTAAAGCATTAGATACAGCAACTCAAGAAATTTTACTTGGGAAACTAATTCAAATTGGTTTGGTTTGATACACAATCACTGAAGATTAAAAAGTGTCTGGAAGATGGTAAACAAAAGACAGTTAAGTGACAGCCCAGGCAGTGAGAGGCTTGGGGTCAACACCAAAGCTAGTCTTGTTTAGGGGTTCTATACAGGGCCCAGGCGAGGAGTAAACAGCTCACTAATGAGATCTGCAGATGACACTAAGCTGGGAGGTGGAGAAGCCGCATCGACAGGGGCATGAAATTACGAGACAGAGTTCAACTGGAAAAAACATAGCTAATCTATCTAGGGGAAAACAACCCCAAACTCAGATAATATCCAACAGACAGGCAGAGAAGGGGCAGAAGCAGCATGTAAAAAGAGCTCTAACATGCTGTCATGTGACAGAAGTCGGCAGAAGGCTAAGGGAGCGGGGGAAGCAGGCCATGAGGCAAGGGAGTTTCAAACTAAGGCAAACTAAACGAAGCAGGGCGTCAGAAAATAAGTGGTCTTGAAAAGAGGTCAACTTCATTATTCTCCAAAAAGGGTTCAATCTGCACTGGTAATATTTTTTGATGGCTACGAGACCACCATTCCTATCTGGCAGGTGTTCTGCATCTTTCTGGCTCTTGCTTCACTGCGCTGGGGTTAGCTTCTAGAAGATGGCGCCGGGCCACCATCCGGGGCTCACAGACAATACTGCTCCCAAGGAAAACCCACTGACACTTCATGTTGGCCATTCCTCCCAATTCTTTCCGCGGTCTGTGCAGCCTATGGCAATGCATCCCAGGTTTGGGGAAGTGGTTCATTTCTCTTCCTTTACTCAACCTGCAACAGGGCAATGACCCTGAAGCTGATTTTTCCACCATCAGCCTGAAAGCAATGGCTAAACACACAATTATCTCTAGGCAGCTCACCGCGTTAGCAGGCGAGCATCTTGTGACATACCTTCTGCTCAAAATGAGCACTAGACTAAAGAAGCTGTTTTCTTCTTAAAAACTAAACTTAAAAAATTCCAATATCTATGCATACTCATTAAACATTATAGCACAACATAGCTATTTCTAACAGCATAATAAAAATATTCTGGTCTCACTTTCCAGAGCTGTTTTGCAAATTATCTCCATGCTTACCTGCCTGTCAGAATTAAATATTCACCACTGGCAGAGGGAACTCAGGCTGGAAAATATGACTACACGTCCATTGTACTGCTAAGGGCTCCTGCTACCCTGTGAATGCATAACCCACTCTTCAAGTTACAGTCAGCTCAGACTGAACATGTCCACCATGCACCCACTCCCTGAATCTCACCTCAAGTACAGTTTAATAACAGTGTCCATTTCCTAGAGTTGCTGGCTGATCAGATAGTATAAGATGGGAAACAGCATTCCCCACTATGGGTTCTTTCTGCCCAGCTGGCTTAGTGATAATATAGGCGGCCCCCCTGTCAGGGAGAGAGGAATGAGGAAGTGAGGAATGATGATGAGAAACACCAATTACTAACTATGTATCACATCTCTGTTTTACTGGCCATTAATGAGCCTTGAGCAGCCCGTGACTGGTATTTTCACTGAACTCTTTACGTTCAAGAATAGGTCCTAGACAGAGCCTATTGGAAAAAGCCCACAAGAAAGAATCCAAAAAGCCATAGCAGCCTGCAGACTGACTTCTCAGCTGCCATTCTGTGTGACATTCTATAGATGCTCTACCCATCAGGATGTGACACGGTGTTAGAAGTAAATGTCACATTTCTGGGCCAAAGAGCAAGAGAAGTGATCTCAATGACAGAGTCTGAAGCTAAGTTTAGATAACATGTGCCCTGACTCATTCCTCCTCTAGCTGTAGAGCATAACCTGGTAATTACTAAATGTCTAGAACTCACTGGGCCCTAGGCCACAGAAGAACCGTTGAGTGAGGCAAACAACCACTTTGAGAATGTATTTTCGTTGGGCCTAAGCAGTATGCTAGGCTATGCAAGTCAGTTCAGCAATAGCAGCTTGGCTCTTGCTCTGTTTCCCTGGAATTCTGGGAATCACTCAGCTCCAGCAAGGCCCAGTGACAGAAGTCTCCCTCAGTAAGAGCCTTGAGGAATGACAATGGCAAGAAATACTGCTGAGAAGTATGCATGTCCTTAGGCAACCAGCCACAGGGATGAAGGACAAAAGTAAAATGTCACAGGGCTTCTAAAATGCTCTCCTGCCAGCTGTCAGAAGTACGAAATCAAACTCATTTCCTAATAAATGTTTTCATTTCCTTTGTACACGACAAAAGGTCTAGAGGTGGCAAATGGGAGGGGCTGGGCAACAGAGGCTTCTGGAGGTAAGAAACAGAGGCAATGGTGCAGCACACAGCAGCAGGCTTCCCTGTGAGTCCTTGGGAATGATGATAATGATGGTGAGAATGAAGACCTGGCATATAGTGCTTTCTCATCCACAGTTCATTTCATAACATCGACATAGAAAGAGCATATCTAACACATACCTATTTTTACAGATTTCAAAAAATGGAGGCCCAAGTATACTTAATCAAGGTTAGACAGCAAGTTCAAAATGTGCCCCTCCTGTTTTCATGGGGGAAAACTCGAAAAACAAAAGGATACAACCTCTCTCAGCAGATTATTTTCCCACACCCTCTGCTCAGGGACAGGCAGGCTAGGGGGAAAGAACCAAAGAAGGTGTGGGTCCCCACGTGTTCCCTGAAGTAATCACTCATCTCACCTGGCCTCAGCAGCAAGCAGCTCATCATAGTGTGAGGATCTCTGGTCATCATCCTGCCGGTATCTGATCACCGTGGCTAGACCTTTGCTGACAAGAGCCTCCGCGATGTTTCTGCAACAGAAAAGATAGGTCAGGGAGCACTAGAGGTGCATATGGGGCTCAGTCAACAGAAATAACAACAGTTAGCACCTGGAGGTCTTAACCCGTTCTGGCAGAGGGGGAGGGAGAAGATAAGGATTTCAAGACCAATGAGTTGCTAAGCTAGAAAGCCAAATAAAAGGTTGAATAACCAAGTTCCCTGGCTCAGCATTTTTCTGGTTAGTACAGTCAGATGCTATATCAATGCATACATAAAACCTAGCAGAAAATCTGTAAAAAGCCCACATTAGGCCAGGCTATTTACAGAATGTTATAAACAAACCACTACCCTCAAGAAAAGTCTGCTCTAAAATATCAGGCACACAGATAAAAACTAAACACATAAAAGCATGACCTAAATTTCTCAAAATCTCCTTTCTAGCCTATACTGTGACTAGAAAATGCCTTGTTCTGGTTCGGCAATGTTAAAAACATTAGTTTAACATAACCCTCAAAGCGCTTCTTTTCCCATTAGAACTCCTGGCAGTGGGTCTCCTACCCAGAGGAGGCGTGGAGAAGGTTAAGAGCCATGAAAGAATGGATGACAGGGGGGAGGGGGGCGCACAATTCTGATGGAAAGGTAGCTCTGTATGAAACATGGAACCAGATGGGGAACAAATAAGTAAAAGCATAGGCTCTGCGATGACCAGTTTTGGAGCAATACTCCAAAGGGACTACAGAAGAATCCCAGATTAGATTCCTGCTTAAAGCAATCCACAAATGTGTTGAGTCTTCTTTTTGGCACTGGAATAAGAAAATGTTCCCACTTGGGAACATGAAAGGTACCACATCTACCAAGTAGAGTGTGCACTGGAAATGGCTCTCAGACAGCTAATAAAACATATTTGTATGGTTCTCCCTGAACCTGGAACACCTGTAATATGAAGCAAACTGCAAATATAAATTTTCAAAATTTAACTGTAGCAAGTACTGGAAAACAAGAGGCATGATATGATGGAGGAAGAGTGGTGGTTATATCTTTCTTTGTGTCTGTCATAATTACACCAAAGGCCCCAATCAAACCATCTGGTTAGCTGCCCTTCAGGGAGGGGGAATAGTAAGCAATAGGCTACTGTACCATATGCTATGATTTAGTGTTATTTGAAAATGTACTTAACTCTTAACACGATAGTGATCCTTAGAGGCTAGTACTTTGGAGATGCTGGGAGCTGAACTAACCAGTCTATGTAGATGTTTAAGCCACTTTAGGGTTTTAGTTATCAAAATCCAGGAGGATGTACTTTTTTTTTTTTTTAAAGAAGAGAAAAATATGTGCGGATAGGGAAAGGAGGAAAAGATGCTGTGGCTGATTCTCTTCTCATTATATGCCCCTCTGCTGCCTGTTTATCTACTGCCAGCACGATATTAATATCTCCAAACCGCCACAGAATTAGCACTTCTCAAAATCCACTCCCACAAAGAGGCTGCTCTGCTGGCCACCCTGTCTCCTGAGTCACCGCAGAAGCGTGCTGGCAAACACTGTCGTTATCACAGAGCTGGGTTTGGCAGCACAGAGAAGCCAACAGCCACAAAGCAGCAGATGTATATATTGATGCACAGGGAGGATTTAACAACGGGTGTCACCAAGGAGCCCTAACAGGGCAGGTGAGAGGCTCCATCCACTAAGGAGCTAGAAAGGAGACGGGGGAGTGGTTAAGATGTCTTAGTGATTTGAAATGCCAAAAGAACAAAGACATATTTGCTATTGCATTTTGAATTACTGAACATTGACATTTGACAGTTAACACATGGGATCTAGAGGAGAAAGCTGGAATGGCAGAGCAGCCATAGAAAATGCAAACAAAAAAGCTTCTACATGAAAAGCTAGAGAATACCAAGCCAACAGCACAAATGCCTTAATGATCTACTCCTGTTAATGCTACTTAAATCAATTCACAGGTTTTACTGAGTGCCTATGGGACCAGCAAAGAACAAGGGCCCAATCCTTCCCATGTCCTTTGTTCTTTCCCTCTTTATCCTATTAACTAATGTCTAGAAACCGGTTGAGGTCTGCCATCATGGAGTTCCTAAGGCCTGAGGTTCCCAACTCACTCCACCCCCACTACCTTCCTCTCCCATCCCTCTAAAGCTTAGACTCTGAACAGTGTTCTCTTAGCTGTGCTATTCCTAATTACAGATTTCCCCCAGAGGAACAGTTATGGTGCTGGTGCTCAGCAGTAAGGCTAGTAAAAATACATGAAATAATAATGGCCATCATTTATTGGACATGTACTAAGTGCCAGGCACATGAGAATCACATCACATGTGTTTTCCTCTTGGTGCGTGCCCCCCATGACAACACCTCACTTTATAATGCAATGATTAATTCACTGCCTACCTTCCCTGCTACGTTATGACCTCTGAGAGGGCAAGGGCCATGTCCTTCTTGCTCTCCACCCCAGTGCCTAGCACAGTTCTAGGCACAAAACACAAACTTCATTTAAAAAAAAAAAAGAAAAAGACATTTATTGAATCATTCAGGATAAACAATTTTTAAAAAATTGGCAAGATTACAGTACATTCTTTTAATCAGTCCTGAACACTCCGAGACACTTTGCAGCATCAGAAAAACACCTAAGTGTTTGGGAATACAGCGTTGGAACATTATTTATTATCCTAAGCATATATTAGCCAAGCTTGCCCAGCAGAGGATTAGGGGCAAAAATCTTCTGCATGGTTTACAATCTTTTGTCTTTCTCTTTCTTATTATCTAAGACTTGAAATTAAAAGGAGAATGAAAGGAAGAGAGAATGCAATCAGGCTAGATCCATGTGCTTGACGGTCTCATTCATTTCTTTTGGCTCCTAATGAAAGGTCAGGAGATTTTTTCCCTTGGCCAAAGATGGCTCAGAACCTGACACTGGTATGCCGATCAGCTGCCCAGTAGAAGAGACAGCATTAAATTGTGTGCCATGACATTACGCTGCTTTAAACAAACTTGTAAGTTCTGCTTTCTTGAGTGTATCAGTAATTCTACTCCAATTACCTGTGTCTGGCTCAAATGAATAATTCACAATCAGCATATAAAAAGGGACCTAACAGACTTGAAGTCTAACAGGAAGTCATCTCTCTATTAGCTAGAAACACAAAGAGAACTGGCGCTGGGATTGAAATGGCTTCTTCAAACTCAAAGAGAAATTTAGAGTTCTATTAGAAGAGAATAGTTTCCATTAATGCACCATCAAGTGTTCCAGATAGAAACAGAAGAGACACAGTCTCACATAAGCTTTTTCAAA
Organism: Trichechus manatus latirostris; assembly: GCF_000243295.1. NCBI lineage: Eukaryota > Metazoa > Chordata > Mammalia > Sirenia > Trichechidae > Trichechus > Trichechus manatus. The sequence goes on along the minus strand of NW_004444033.1, from coordinate 2,753,703 downwards.
AGATCTACAAGAGGTTGCCATCTTCCACTCATGCTCCTTTCCACAGAAAGCAGGTTGTAATAAGCTCAAAAAAAAAAAAAAAAAAAAAAAACAAACGCACTGCCACCGAGTCAATTCTAACTCATAGGGACCCTATAGGGCAGAGTAGAACTGGCCCATAAGGTTTGCAAGCAGTGGCTGGTGGATTCGAACTGCCAATCTTTTTTGGTTAGCTCTAACCACTGTGCCACCAGGGCTCCAAATAAGCTCATACTTCCTCATTATAAGATACTTTTGAAACCATGGAGCTCTATATCCTGCCAACACAGAGAAAAGGTGTTCTCCACACAAGGGAGGAGGAGTAGATTTCAATTTCATTAGGCTATAATTGTCTGATCACATTTTCATGGGCCTTTCCGGACACCCTATTCACCCCAAGACTGGCAGTACAAACAATATATTGATAAATTAGTGTCATGGATTGAAATGTGTCCACCAAAAATATGTGTCAACTTGACTATGCCACGATTCCCAGTATTGTGTGATTGTCCACCATTTTGTCATCTGATGTGATTTGCCTATGTGCTGTAAATCCTAACCTCTCTGATGTTAATGAGGCAGGAAGCAATCTACAGGATTAGGTTGTGTCTTGAGTCAATTTCTTCTGAGATATAAAAGAGAGAAGTGAGCAGAGAGGAAAAGGGACCTCATTACCACCAAGCAAGAAGAGCCAGGAGCGCATGCATTCTTTGGACCTGGGGTCCCTGTGCTGAGAAACTCCTAGACCAGGGGAAGACTGATGACAAGGACTTTTCTCCAGAGCTGAGAGAGAGAGAAAGCCTTTCCCTGGAGCCCACACCCTGAATTCAGACTTCTAGCCTCCTGGACTGTGAGATAATACATCTCTGTTAAAGTCACCCACTATGGTATTTCTGTTATAGCAGCACTAGATAACTAGATAACCGAGATAACTAAGACAGATAAAGCCATTTTCTGAAACTGCTCAGATTACTTCACTGGGTATGTATGTGTGTGTTTGTCTGTGTTTAATTTTGGAACAATCTAAACTTACAGAAAACTTGCACATACTACACAAAGAACATCCCCCCTCTTGAATCATTTGAGAGTAAGTACTCAATCTATTGCAACTGTTGTAGTCAATAACAAATACTTTACTGTGTATGCCCTACCAGGACATTCTCCTGTATAATCAAACAACCACCATCAGAACCAGGGTATTAACATGAACACATTGATACCATCTAGTCCACAAACTGAGATTTTGTCTTGCTTACTTTGCATATATCAGGAAAGATCAATTGCTAGAAAAGGATATCATGGTTGATGAAGTAGAAGGTCAGCGAAAACAAGGGAAACCCTCAATGAGATGGACTGACATGTAGCCTCAACAATGGGCTCAAACATACAAACAATATGAAGATGGTGCAGGACTGGGCAGTGTTTTGTTCTGTTATACATAAGGTCACCGTGAGTCAGAGGAGAACAAATCCTACTCAAATTTTGTCAACTGTCCCAATAAGAGTTAGGTCAGAATCACGCACTGCATTTAGTTGCTATGTCTCTTTAGTCTGAAGCAGTTCTTCAATCTTTCTTTGACTATCATGGCCTTGGCACTCTTGAAGAACAAAGGCCAGTTATTTTGTAGACTGTCTGTCAATTTTGGTTTGTCTGGTGTTGCTTAGTGACTAGATTCAAGTTAAGAATCTTTGTCAGGAATATTACACAGTGATTCTGCCTTGTTCCTTTTGCCTCCTATGAATGAGGCAATAATAATTTAATAATGATGTTTACTTCGATCACTTGATTAGGGTGGTGTCCAGGCTTCTCCACGGTAATATTACTCTTTTCCTCTTTGTAATGAATAGGTATTTTGTGAGGAGACACTTTGAACTATGGAACATTCATCCCTCATCAAATTCCCAAGTCATTCATTTATTTATATCAGTATGAACTCAGGGACTCTCATTTTATTCAAAGGATTATAATCCACTATCCTTATTTATGTTTATGCTCAAATCATTTCCAATTTTGCCAGTGGGAGCTCCGTCACGTTGGCTTCTGTGTCCGTTGGACATTTCCCCATCATTCTGTGAGTACTTCCTCACTTTCTGGAACAAGATGTTCCAGGCTTATCTTGTACTGTCTTCCCCAGCTCTGGAATTAGTTATTCGTCTATGGAGCCCTGGCTCCTTTTAGAATAAAATGGTATTTAGAAGCCAAGATCTGGCTGCTAAGTATCCTCACTGCTATTAGAGTGCGGCTGCTACCTAGCCTTCTCAGTAGACATACAAAATACATGCATGTAATATATCACAAATAGTATACATACACAGACACATATGCATCCACACATTTATATTCATTTCTATCTCTAGCTGTAACTAACACAAACCATGTGTGGAAGTCAATGAAAATGCACCTCTCATATCTGCGGCTGCAGGAAGCATAACTGACTGACAGGCCCAGAGGTTGTGCTCTGAAATCCATCACTGCTGTCTCAGCCCACGCTATGCTTCCCACTAGCTGCTCCCAGTCAATGACTGAGCACAGCAGAGATGCTATGGCAGGCCTGTTGCTGGGAGACAAGGGACTCCTCTGATGGGCAACTTTGGCTCAAGGACTCCTTATCAGCTCTATGGAAACTTTCTTAGAACTGCCCCACAGTTTAGAATTTTCCTATCCAGCATTCCTTCCCGTGCTCCCTTCTCCACAGGGTTAGAACTGTATTGCAGCCTCAGGGATCTCCAGCCTCCTCCAGCTCCCTTCCCATTTTCCTTGGAAGAATTTTTCCTAATTAATCTCTTGCATGTATAATCCCATCTTGACATCTGCTTCTTGGAGAACATGAACCAACATACCATGAGTTCACACAGATACATATAATTCCAGTCCAACACTACAAGGTTCATTCTAGTTTTCTTCCTTTCCATATACGTAACTTCCTTCTCTGGCAGAGAAAAACCTGGCTCCCACTGTCCTTAACACTTTTACTTACATGACCAATTGCCCTATATGTAATCAAGCATGCAACACTGCTGCCACAACCTCCCGAGTAGATGCCCAGGCTCCAGCACCCTGTAACTGAGCCACCTTCCCACGTGGATGCTCTTCTTAGCTGGTTTGGGCTCTACACCCCACGCCAGGATAACCCTTCTGGGCAGATGCCCATTTTGCTCTGCTATAACAGCCTGAAGGCTGAATAGTTTTCACTCATCCCTCAAACACCAAGCACCACTACTTTTCTATAAAGCCAAACTATGAAGAGGCAGAGAGAGCTTCTCTAGGATGATCTCGCTTCTTCATGAGAGAACCAGACTATGGATTATGCACTCCAGACTATGGGTTATGTCCAGCTATATTCACATCAAAGGTAATTAACACTTCAACAATGACAATAAAAATAACACCCTCCCCATACACACACGCGCTCTACTCACTCACTCATACATTCTGTGACTTCCATGATTTGGTGCCTATCAATAGAGCTAATTTAAAGGGACTATGCTACTTGAGAGAACAGAACCTGAGTTAGATGGACAAAGACATTAGAAGAGGGGGCATAGAGAATAATACTGTTACACACAAACATACACAAACACACATACCCTCATTCTCTATCTGAAAAAGAGTAACAGATATCTGTCAATGGCTCTGGCTCATAGATCTCTTTTAACTTGCTGTTTGAGCTTAACATTTTCCACTTAAAAACTATCTACATTTTATCAGTAGCTGAGGTATCCATGGAGATTACAGAAGCCTAATTTTTTCCTTAAGGCAAACACACACTAGTGGGTACAAATTCAGTATAAAGTAAACCCATAAGAAATGCCTCTGCAATATATTTTAGTCAATGTTAAAGAAAAGGGTTGAAAGATAATTAATGGCTCAATTCATTCATAACAGCCATGGCATCAACAGTAGAGGCACGTATGCCACCCATGTGCATGCATACATACAGACACACAGCACATACTCACTCCTCATGCAATTTCTTTATAATAACTTCAGGGTCAAATTCCATACACTAAGCACAAACCGCACCCCATGACTGTTTTCTGTAGGGGAACAAGACACATGTAGCCTGGGCCTCTGTCATCCCTGATCCTCAAATGCTCCAGTGTCTTATGCAGGAAAACCACCCCTGCTCCCTTGCTACATTTGCTGCACCTTCTCTACAAGTATAGGCATCCTCACAAGGGTTGGATGGAGACCCTCAGCTGCCAGGTTTCAATACTGATTGCTAATATACCAGATTGCTGCTCTCACTTCTGGTCCGCTATACAGGGGGCGTTCTACTGTGGGCTGAACCACAAGGGAAGCTACAGGGTGCTGATGTTTTTCTTTGCAATTAGGTTAGAGACAAATAAGGAGGGAAAGGTCACCACAGGATTTGCTAAGAAGATAGAAAGCTCAGAGGATTAGAAAACAATCTTTTTCAGAGAATGTGGGTTACCCACACCAAAAGATAGTGAACAAGTGAGGGGAAATGTTCAGTGGCTAACAGGCCCCAAAGCGAGGCTCTCTTCAGATCTTCTCTAGAGGGTTCACACTGTTGTTGTCAGGTGCCATCGAGTCGGTTCTGACTCACAGCAAACCTATGTACTATAGAACGGAACACTGCCCGGTCCTGCGCCATGCTCACAATCGTTATGCTTGAGCCTATTGTTGCAGCCACTGTGTCAATCCATCTCAGTGAGAGTCTTCCTCTTTTTCGCTGACCCTCTAACTTTACTAAGCGTGATGTCCTTCTCCAGGGACTGATCCCTCCTGATAACATGTCCAGAGTGAAGTTCACACTAAGACCTATAATATCCATGCTCTCTGAGGCAGGTACCTGGCAATTTCAGGTGTGAGATAGCCTTGGCTTTTTTAGGCTGATTAAAAAAAACAAAAACAAAACCTGACTAAGAGAGAAATTCTAGAGATAATGGGCAATGAACAAATACCTTTTATTAAATTACTGTTTTTCAATCATGCCTCAAACAAGGAAGAAGTCCTACAAGACAAATAAGTAGTTTCCAACACTAACATTATGATGAGTTGGTCACCTCTACCTGCCCCACCCAATCTTCCATCCCCCCAATTCCACTGGTTGAATTCTTATGAATCTGAACACTGACTTCCCCCCATCATCCCCTCCAAACACATACAGGAGGCGCTTCCCACATACCCAGCCCACCTCTGTAGACACAAAATACAGCTCTGGAGGCATAAATAATGGAAACATTGGAGGGGCACAACATCCTTTATAGATTTATCAAATCTCTCTCCCACTGTCTCCCCTTATTTTTTCACTTCCCCCTTGAACCTATGTAATTCTAGAAATGACTCAAATTGGTTTTTTTTTAAAAAATCTTTTTACACGGAATGTCTCCTTTTTCTAATTAACAAGCCCTGTCACCAGGGGAGTCACCAGAGGATCTGAACAGTGGCTACAGCCATTCCCAGCATTCACTATACAGATCGAACACAGAGGAAGATTCAAACGCCTCTGTGTGCCCAACCAGGCTTAGCAACCGGAGTGAAGTGAGGGGAAAATCAATGCTTACCAAATCCAGGGCTGTATGAAGGTACTTCGTGTCTTAGGGCAGGACATCCCTGCTCCAGGGTCTGAGAGGCCAGGGTAACTGCCTCTGACAACCCACCAATCTAGAGGTGGTCATGGCAACATAAGGCCTAGCATGACCCACAGAAAAGCAGGCAGCCAGGCTCCCAGATGGGCAAGTGTGGAATGGGGCTGATCTGAATAGCCTAGAAGCAAATCAAGTTAAAAAGCGCTCTACCAAACAAGATGCTGCAGTAAGTTTTAGCTCATATTGAATGAGCATTCAGAATACGTACAAGTCTGTGATTCTAAACACCACTATTCTGCTAGTGAGGGCATCTTCTAGAGATGATAGTTGGGATCTGAAAAATCAAGAACTGGGAACAACGACTCTTTGTATTCTCTTTGTGCTTTATGAATCCTAATCATTGTTCCTCACGGAAAGGGGAAGTGGGAAGAAAATAATAAAGATTGATATAGACTTAGCCCAATTTTAAGAACCTAGAAAGACGCACGGTTAGAATGAAACTGATGGAGACATATAAACAAGATGGGTAGATACAAAGAAGAAAGACGGAAGAGAGGAAAAGGAGATGGGAGGAGAGAGAAAAAGAAAACAGAAAAAAAAATTCTATGAGAATACTACTGTTTTGGAGACAGACAGATCCTTGCCTCTCTATACCACACATCCATCCCAAGTTCATTACCAACAGGCCTCCTCCTGCGTGCTGGTCCCAGGGAGCCTTAGCAGCACCTTTTGGTTTCAAAACAGAAAGAAAACCAAAGACATCTAGGGGCCGGGGTTTTAGGAGTAGGTGATGAAGAGATGTTACTTCATATTCAAGCTCCTAAGAATAGCCAACTCCAGACTCTAAGGCGACTCTGAACCATGTCATACCCATTACCTTATTTCTACTTGTGCTCTACACGTGGGCATACCTACCCTGGAGCTCCCGAGAGAACAACTTGGCAGGTAAAGGAAAATAAGATGCAAATATACTCGAAGTGTCTACGTAGAATCAAACACTTAGCCCACTTCATAAATCTGGCTAGTGGAGAATATAGTGTTGAAAATATGGATCAAAGTGATTTAGAAAGGGGAGGGGGGGCATAACACCAAGTAGTTCTAGCAAATAGCTATGCTTACTAAATAGACAATTTTACTCTGCCCCCAGGACTATTTCAGTACTGTAATCTTATTGCCACCTCTTTTTTGCTAGTTTCATTTATTCAGTAATACCACAGTTACAGCTTTATCAGACAAGCAGAACTGTGGCATTATGCTCCATTAGGCCAGCTCCTCTCTGAGAAATACTGCACTTCCGAGTCAGCAAAACATTTGGGGTCGTTAGGACAATGATGAGCCTTGGCTGAAGGATGAGAGGCATATTAAATATAAGCAGAAATAAAACAATGTAGACTTCAAATATATAATTGTTTTCCCCAATCCCAAACCCTCAAAATAAGACAGATGTAAAACACTGAAGGAGGAAAAAAAAACCCTGTTTCATAGGAGGAAACTGCGTGGACTTATCTGAATCTCCTGTGTAGTGTGTGACAGACATGGAGTATGTCTGTGAAGTGACACTCTCTCTATAGGACAAACATGCTTCTTTCCCAGGAGACAAATCAAAACAAAACAAAAAACCAAACCCACCATCGTCCAGTTGATTCTGACTCACAGTGGCCCTACAGGATAGAGTAGAACTGCCCCATAGGGTTTCCAAGGCTGTAAATCGGTATGGAAGCAGACTGCTACATCTTTCTCCCGTGGACCAGCTGGTGGGTCTGAACTACAAACCTTTTTGATAGCAGCCGAGTGCTTTAACCACTATTTTACCAGCGCTCCTTAGGGGTCTACTTGCTTTTTAGGAGACAAATAGATCCTTCATAACCAATGAAGGTAAACAAATATGAGATCTAGCTTGAAGAAAACAAACTGTCTAACAAATATGCACTTGCAATCCAGCCAAACCGGTCCACTCACGGCTAAATACACCCTGCATTCACACTGCCAACTACCTGAAGGACATGTGAATTTCTATGATTCATCATCATGCAAACCTCAGCATTTCACAAATAAAACTCATTTCCCTAGATTAAACTTTTCTCCCAATAATCCTAACTGTAAGACTATCATACTCCTAGTCACCTAGGCCTGACATCTCTCGTCTTTGAATTTGTCTCAACTCCCATATAAAATTCACTGTCAAAGTCTTCTAACTCTAATCTGTAACTGTTTTCTCTCCTATTCTTTCTCTCTACCCCAAGTGAGGCTTCTACCACCTCTCACCTGGACCACAAACACTGTCAGTTTAATCATTTTAAAGCACAGGCCTGGCTTTAACCCTCATTCACAAACCCACCATGATCGTGGACCACTCGTTTGAAATTTTACAATACAGAGACGAACGTTAACTTACTATCAGATGATGGGGGTGGGGGGAGGAGGGGGAGAAGGAGTGAGAAAGTAAGGGTGGGGAAGAGACAGGAGTAAAGGGAGAAGCAAAGGGAAGGGAAAAGAGGGGGCAGAAGAAGAAGACTAACATTTACTGAGCACCATTTTAAATGCTTTGTATTTATTAACCCATCTAATCTTCACAACCACCACTCGTCTGTCAGTTTGTCACACTGTGGTGGCTTGTGTGTTGCTGTGATGCTGGAAGCTATGCCACTGGTATTTCAAATACCAGCAGGGTCACCCATGGTGGACAGGTTTCAGGGGAGCTTCCAGATTAAAACAGACTAGGGAGAAGGGCCTGGCAATCTACTTCTAAACAAATTGGCCAGTGAAAACCTTATAAATAGCAGCGAAACACTGTCTAATACAGTGCCAGAAGATGAGGCCATCAGGTTGGAAAGCACTCAAAATATGACTGGGTAAGAACTGCCTCATCAGAGTAGAGTCAACCTTAATGACACGGATAAAGTTCATCATGCTTGGTGAAGTAGAGGGTCAGCGAAAGAGAGGAAGACCCTCAACAAGATGGACTGACACAGTGGCTGCAACAACGGGTTCAAACACAATAATTCTGAGAACGGCGCAGGATCAGGCAGTCAGAACTGACTCGATGTTGCTAGTCCTGTAACAACAACAACAATCTTCACAAAATCCTGATGAGGTAGGAACTGTAATCTTCCTTATTTTGCAGATAACAAATCTAAGGCACAGAAAGGCTACAAAGCTTATAAGTGGCAGAGCTGTAACCAACAAGAAAGGCTACACAGAGGCTAAGAGTGAGACCTGGTGTTTCAGAGATGAACAGGAAGTTGCCAAGCATCTTGTCAACCCCTAAGCTGTAAACTTCTGATGGCGGAGCTATTTCTCCTCTTCTCTCAAAAGATAACTTCAGATTTAATGAACTGGGTATCTACTATAGAACATGAACTTAATCCTTCTAGCAATACAGAGGTGGTGAGAATATATGTCTTCTGAAATAAGCAATTTCAGACTTGCCACAAGTAACCCTGTTAGTAAGTGGCAGAGCCAAGATCCGAAGCCAAGTATTCTGATTCCAAATCCAGTTGTCTTTCAACGAAAATGTACCACAAACCACAGGGTAGTAGACAGTTGTTAGCAGTAGCCGGGCACCATCTAGTTCTTCTGGTCTCAGGATAGATGAAGCTATGGTTCATGTGAGCTATTAGTCCTATAGACTGGTCTCTTCTTTGAGTCTTTGGGTTTCCATCTTTCTCTTTTGCTCCAGACAAGTACAGACTGTTCAACAGCTTTTAAGACCCCAGATGCTACTCACCAACTAGGATGTAGAACAATATCTTTATGAACTATAATACACCAATTGACCTAGTTGTGCCCCAAGACTACTGTCCTAAGCCTTCAAACCCAGTAAAACCAAACTCGTGAGGTGTCTGGTTATGTCTAAGAAGTATCCACAACTGTGACCTCAGGTACTTTATTATATATATGAATGTATATATACAGCGTAATACATATGCCTACAGATACACCTATACATGCATACCCATATACTCACATATACCTTCCTACATACATATATGCATACATCTCTACCTATGTAGGAAAACCCTGGTGACACAGTGGTTAAGTCCTACAGCTGCTAACCAAAAGGTCACCAATTTGAATATACCAGACGCTCCTTGGAAACTCTATGGGGCAGTTCTACTCTGTCCTACAGGTTCTCTAAGAGTCGGAATTGACTCGAAAGCAATGGGTTTTTCCTCCCATCCCTGGAAACCATCAAAGAATGTTGCTTTCTCTGTATATACCTATTTTTGACTTTTTGTAAAAGTGAGACCATGCAATATTTGTCCTTTTGTGATTGACTTATTTCACTCAGCATGATATACTCCAGATTCATCCATGTTATAATATGTTTCAACAACTCATCACTATTCTTTATATCTACTTCTCAGTCACCAACCATGCCATTCATCTCTTTATGTCTTTGGCTGCACAACTTGTTTGGCACTTCTACTGCTATATACTATCATCGTCCTCTGTGTACATATCTTGTCTTCACAACTAGATCATATTCTCTACCGGTCTAGGATGAACTAAACACTTAGTAGACACTCAATAAATATTTATTGGCTAGCTGATTGATTTTTACTCACTGAGCTCTCAAGAGATTCTGTGGGCTGTTAGATGAAAACAAAGTAATAACTGACTGAGTCATAGAATTTTTGAGCAAACAGACCACAGACATAAACTAATCCACATACAGATGAAGACAGACCCAGAGAGAAACCCAGGAATTTTTTAAATGACCCATCTAAAGAAAAACAGAGTGACACCTCAAAACTGGCATCTACGAACTTCCTGATTCTCAGTCTATTTCCTTTTATTATACTGCTTTCCATTTAAAATTCTATGAACAAGGAATAAATATACTGTGCACAAGTTACCTCAGATGCCCCTAATATAGTAAAAATGTATATGTGCATTAAAAATAAACTGTTCACATCATATTATAAATCTGACTGCTCTAAAACTAATATGGAGTCCCTTGGTGGTGCAAATGGTTAGTGTACTTGGTTGCTAACCAAAAGGCTGGAGAAGCGAATCCACGCAGAGGTGCCTCAGAAGAAAAGCCTGGTGATCTACTTCTGAAGAATCAGCCATTGAAAACCCTATGGAGCGAAAAATGGCACTCTAGGCAGAAGCAACACACCGTCCCTCCAAAGCAAAGATCCGAAAAACTAAGTCGAACAGAAAAAACAACAATCCTGAAAGCCTAAAACATCAAATGAAGAGATAAAGAACTCAGCCAAGCACCAAATGGAGTTACAAAACTGACAGAGAATGGAGAGCGAGGAGAGATTCATGCAGAGGTCCCCTATCAAGTAACGAAACACAGATCCAGCATCATGGACTCCTACTGGAGACCAGCAAATGGGGGTACGAGAAAGCAGCTTCACGGAGCTTCCACCGGGAGACAAAACAACCAGTAATTTGAGACATACGCTTTCCCACCTCCCACCCTTCTTCCCCCACACTCAGCCTCCTCCGCTTCCCTCGGACACAGTCTCTTTTCTGGGAAGCACCGGTTGCTTGGATTACACCAGTCTGCACTAGTTGGCTCTCTGACTGCCATTTGTTGGCTGCCGGTGTTGCTTTTTTCCTGCTTCTTTTGATTTCTTCCTTATCTCTCACCACCTCCCCCTCCTTTCACTCAAATACCTGGCTCCGTGCGCCATCTTTGCTTCATCCTGAGGGGCTGCGGAACTCCATTCGAGTGTGGAGCTGCTTCCCGGTCTGGGCTGCTGCGCTGGTGGGAACCCGGGACTTTTGTTCGTTTGTTTGTTTTGAATTGTTTGTTTGTTTTCCTTTCCTTTTCTTGACTTGGGAGCCCTTTCTGGCAAGGCAGTGCTGCGTGGCAAGGAGACTACCCCCTCGGCTTGCACAGATGTGCACAGGGATCCGAGGGCATTTCTTTGTTCGTTGGTTTTTTTTCCCCCCTTCTGTTTTTTTGGGGGCTTTTCTTGTTCTTTTTATTTTTTTTAATAAATGTGTTTTGTTTTCTTTTCCGTCTTTTTCCCTTTTTGTCTTTCTTCATTACTCACCTTCTCGTCTCTCTATATCTTCCTTCTCTTTCTGTTCCCTGAATACCTGGCGTTGTATACCTCTACGCCTTCTAGCCAGGCTGTACTGCAACACCTGAGAAGAACTTCCCCAGACCTCATAGCCGCACTGATGGGATCCCTGGGAACTTTGCTGTTCTCTTCCCTTTCCGATTTTATTTACTCATTCTTTTCTTTCTTTTTTTCTTCCTCTTCCCCTTTTTGTTTTCCTCCATTTCATAGTCTCTCATCTATCCACTCCAACGGCAAGCTCCCGTACATTCTTTCTTGTTTGTTTGTATGTTTTTGGCTCCCGTGCCTCTCCCCTCTCTCCCATATCCCTCTTAGCTCCACACATAACAATCTCCCCGCTGCATCCTGCCTACCTGCACCGTACGCTTAACATCACACCACCAAGCAGCACAGGCACAGCCTACTAGAACCTGCCCAGCACTGATTACCGACCTGCCCTGGTGGCTATGGTAAGTGCCACAAACAACAGTTCCAGTAATTCCTCTTCAGCTAGACCTGCCCTGACGTACCAGATCTGAGTGACTGACCCTGCCAACTGGAGAAGGAGGCAAAAAGTATTGTGCACACAGACGAGCAAACAACAAAGAACACGCAGCCCGCCTGCTCAGACATAGCCAAATTATAAAAAAAAAAAAGGGACGAAACAAATAAATCTACAATCAATAAATGAGAAAAATAACTACTGAATGCCCCGAAGACAGGACAATATCGAAACTTTACAAAAACAGGACAGGATGGTTCCAGTAGGCATCCAAAATAAAACACCAGATGACTTTCCAGTGGAAGAAAAGGCACTAGAACTACCTGATAGGGAATTCAAATCTCTAATACTCAGAATTCTCCAAGAGCTGAAGCAAAAAGCAGACCACAATGATGAAAAAATAGACAAATTCTTGGAAAATACAGACAAAAAATTGGGAGAACTCAAGAAAATAATGGAGGAACAAAATGGCAAAATAAAGTCACAACTAGAAATTATACAAAAACGACAATTAGAAATCCAAAGATAAACAACAAGATTTCAGAAATGGACAGTGTCATAGAAGCGCTGAGAAGCAAATTTCAAATGGTGAAAGACAGGATCAGTGGAATTGAAGACAAACACTTGGATACAACTCTGTTT
>NW_004444033.1:2680419-2735500 GCF_000243295.1 Trichechus manatus latirostris | reverse complement strand
AACAAGGTCAAGAAGGGAGAGGGTTGACATGTTGTGGGGTTGTTAACCAATGTCATAAAACAATATGTGTACTACTGTTTCATGAGAAGCTATTTGTTCTGTAAGCCTTCACCTGAAGTACAATAAAAAAAAAAAAAAGCAAACCCTATGGAGCACGGTTCTACTCTGGCATATATGGGGTTGCCATGAGTCAAAATTGACTTGACGTGTCAAGTGGTTAATACCAACATGTTAGCTAAAATAGATATTAAACATTTAGTTACAATAATTTGCCTTCCTTCTAGGGATTCACAGGACTTTTTCTGTGGGGCAGAGGAGAGGAGGAATGATTTGAAAATGTCTAATGACTTCCTTTCCTCTCAATATACATTCCAACACAAAGTGGAAATGCTCGCTGTAGGCCTAAGTATGTTCTTCTTCATCACTTATTTTCTCTGTTCTCTTTCTTATTATCGTCAAGGATAACACCGAAAAATAAAATGTTACAAAAAAGCAGGGTGACGAGTGTAGATAGAAGTGAAAGGCGAGAACATCCTCAAACTTCTTCCACTTTATGACGGCGGAGTCTCTGAACTGATAGTGTGAATAACTGCTCAGACGGTACATTTTCTTCCCTCCCACCATCGCCTCAGATTTCCGATTCAAGTCTCTGTCCTAGGAGAGGTCTTGCTACAAAAGCCGACTGCAGTCATTCCATACTTCTGTGCATAATAATGTCTTGCAAACCAAATATCCACATGTCAAATGATGGGTGTAATGGAAAATTGCCATCCCCCATTCTACATAGGCTAGTGTCCCATTGTTGTAGTCTTAATGGGATGCAATGCTAAGCCATACACATGGAAGAGGAAAATCTCAGACTCCCACTCCTCCCTGTGTCCCCAGCAGCCAGGTGACAGACACATGACAGAGGCTCTGCCTATTACATGCTCCTGACTACTCAGTGCTGCCTAGAGAGGGGTGGTCAGATTCATGTGCAGGGGTGTTGTGCCCCTGCAGCAGTGTCCTAGCCAGACTGGTCCTAACTAAAGACAATTATTTGGCTTCCTGCTTTTTGCCACTTTGGAGCTGCCTTGATTCCCACCTATTTTCCAAGCCTGATACCCCCGCTTCAGGTCAGTTCTATTAGCATCTCATAACTGTCCAATATATCTTCCTTTTGTTTAGGATAGCTAGAGTTGTTGCTATTCCTTGCAGCTAAAATCATCTTCACTGACTTAACTAACTCTTATGAGTTTCATTCCCAAGACCTTAAGAAAAAAAAAAAAAAAGTTCCCTGTGGTTCTACGTTAGAAAATCAAAGTAATACACCACATCAATAGAACAAAGAAAAAGAACCACAGGATCACCTCTATGGATGCAGAAAAAGTATTTGATAAAATACAACATCATTTCTTCATGAAAACCCTAAAAAAGATTGGAATAGAAGTGAAATTCCTCCATATAATTCAGGGCGTATAGGAAAAGCCAATAGCCAACATTATACTTCATGGAGAAAGACAGAGCTTTCTCCTTGAAACTGGTAACAAGACAAGGGTGCCCACTCTCATCACTTCTACTCAATATTGTATTAAAAGTCCTAGTCAGAGCAATAAGACAAGAAAAAGAAGTAAAAGTATCCAGATTAGAAAAGAAGAAGGAAAATTATCCCTATTTGTGAATGACACGATCCTCTGTATAGAAAATCCCAAAGAGTTCACAAGAAAACTTCTAGAGCTAACAGAGGAATTTAGCAAAGCTGCAGGGTCAAAGTTAACAACAAAAATCAGCTGGGTTTCTACACACCAGTAATGAGAAATCTGAGGGGGAAATTAAGGAAACAATTCCATTTATAATAGCATCTAAGAGAATAAAATACTTAGGAATAAATCTAACCAGAGATGTGAAGTACTTCTACTGTGAAAACTCTAAAACTCTAATGAAAGAGATTACAGATTAATTTTTTTCTTAAATAAACAGAAAGGTGTTCCATGCTCATGGATTGGAAGACTTAACATTGTTAAGATGTTAATACTACTGAAAGCAATCTATAGATTCAACGCAGTTCCAATAAAAATTCCAACAGCCCTCTTTACATAAATAGAAAATCCAAATCTCAACTTTAAATCAAATAGCTAAAATAATGCTCAAAGAGAAGAACAAAGTAGGAGGTCTCACAATTTCTGATTTTAAAACATACTATACAGCTATAGTAATCAAAACAGCCTAGTACTGGTATAACAATAGACACACAGACCAATGGAATAGGATTGACAGTCCAGAAATAAACCCACACATCAATGGGCAACTGGTTTTTCACAAGGGTGTTAAGTCCATTTGATGGGGAAAGAAGTCTCTTCAATACATGGTGCTGGGAAAATTCGATTTCCAAATGCAGAAAAATAAAACGGGATCCTTGCCTCACACTATACACAAAAACAAATTCAAAATAGATTAAGGACCTAAACGTGTAAACTAAAACCATAGAATTCTTAGAAGAACAAGCAAGAGCAATGCTGTCAGGCCTAACTTTCAACAATGGATTCTCTAATATAATAACAAAAGGACAAACAATGAAAAACAAAATAAAAAAATGGAACATCACAAAAATTAAAAACTTTTGTTCATCAAAAGACTTTACCAAAAAAATGAAGACAAGCTACTGACCTGGAAAATATCTTCAGAAGCCATATATCTGAGAAGAATCTAATAACCAAAAAATATATAAAACTTTGACAACTTAACAACAGAAAGATAAATAGACCAAGCCTAAAATGGGTAAAGGACTTAAACAGACATTTCACCAAAGAAGACATCCAAATGGCCACCAAACACATGAAAAGATGCTCAGTGTCATTAGTCATCAGAGAGATGCAAATCAAAACCACAATGAGATACCATTACACTCCTACTAGGATGGCTAAGATTGGAAAAAAAAAAAAAAAAAAACAGTCGGCAAGGATGTGGGGAAATCAGAACCCTTATCCAGTAATGGTGGGAATGCAAAATGGTACAGCTGCTGCGGAAAACAGTGTGGCAGTTCCTCAAAAACTAAAAATAGAACTACCATATGACCTAGACATTCTACTCTTAGGTATATACCCCAAAGACGTGAAAGCGGAGACTCAAAAAGGGACTTGTAAACCAATGTTCATTACAGCACTATTCATAATAGCCCAAAGGTGGAAACAACCTAAATGCCTATCAACAAATGAATGGATAAACAAAATGTGGTACATACATACAAGGGAATACTACTCAGCCAGTAGGAGAAATGAAGTCTTGATACATGCTACAGTATGGATGGAGCTTAAAGACATTATGCTGAATGAAATAAGCCTATTATAAAAGGACAAATATTGTATGAACTCACTTATATAAAAATACAAGAAAATGCAAAAGGATAGAGACTGTCATGGATTGAACTGTGTCCTCCCAAAATATCCATCAACTTGCTAGGCCGTGATTGCCAGTATTGTGTGATTGTCCACTATTTTGTCATCTGATGTAATTTTCCTATGTGTTATGAATCCTATCTCTATGATGTTAATGAGGTGGGATTAGCAGCAGTTATATTAATGAGGCAGGACTCAATCTACAAGATTAGGTTGTGTTTTAAGTCAATCTCTTTTGAGATATAAAAGAGAGAAGGGAATAGAGAGACATGGGGACCTCATACCACCAAAAAAAACAACAGCCAGGAGATTAGCGCGTCCTTTGGAC
The DNA here is from genome assembly GCF_000243295.1 of Trichechus manatus latirostris. Lineage (NCBI taxonomy): Eukaryota > Metazoa > Chordata > Mammalia > Sirenia > Trichechidae > Trichechus > Trichechus manatus. Next base: position 2,731,798 of record NW_004444033.1, on the reverse strand, counting down.
CTAGGGTCCCTGGGCTGAGAGGCTCCTTGAATGGGGAAGATTGATGACAGGGACTTTCCCCCAGAGCCAAGAGAGAGAGAAAGCCTTCCCCTGGAGCTGACACCATGAATTCGGACTTCTAACTTCCTCGACTGTGAGAGAATTTCTCTTTGTTAAAGCCATCCATTTGAGTTATTTCTGTTATAGCAGCATTAGATGACTAAGATAGAGACCAAAGTTTATTAGTGGCAGGAGGGAGGGGGTAAAAGAGGGTTAACGATGATGGAAAAACTACACTGATTAAGAGTAGGATTGTACAGCCAGTTATTGTAAGTGCTATCAGTAACTTCTATACCTGTAAAAAGTTGAATTAGCAAAAGCTGTGTGATAGATATATTCACAACAATAAAAGGGTAGCTGCTGAGGCTGCTTATATACAACCAAACATCTCATGGGATTTGGTTCCTTGGTTTGGAGGTTTAGGGTCATGAGTTCATGGCACATTCCCGTTAATTGGCCTAATAACGTGTTTAGTGTTTCTGTTCTACTTCCTCGTTTATTGCATAGTGCCTGGGGTCTTAAAAACTTGCAAGTGGCCATCCAAGGCACAGCGATCAGGCTCTATTCACCTGGAACAACAGAGGAAGAAGGAGAGTCAGAAACAGCAGGAAGATAAGGAATGTGTGGCTAACTGCCTCCATGAACAACTGTCTCCTTTGCTATGAGACCAGAAGAACTTGATGGTGTCCAGCTATCATTACTAAACATTTTGACCAAAGAGTCCATAGAAGAATCCTGATGAAAAGGGGAAAAAATGCAGAACAGAATTTCAAATTCTCATAGACTCTAGACTTTCTGGAGCCATAGAGGGTGGAAGAACCCTTGAAACTAATGCTCTGAGATAATCTTTGAACCTGGAACCAAAATTATCCCCTGAAGTCTTCTTAAAACCGAATAATTGTTTAGCTTAACTAGTAAAAAGGTCTGCCTTGAGCATCATATACTCTTTTAAGAACTAACTATATGGGATCAAGTTGACAACAGCAACTTGAAACGCTGGATGGGAACCTTAGGGGGCACTAAGTTTATGTTAACGAGGAAGGAACAACTCAGAAAAGGAGGGTGAGATGCTTGCGAAACTTGAACAATGTAATCAATGTCACTAAATTGTACATGTAGATATTGTTGAATTGGTGTATGTTTTGCTGTGTATATTCTGAATGACAGCAAAATAAAATTTAAAGAAAAAAAAAGATCCCTAAAAGCCTGGGTTACATAGGCCATGCACTCCTCTAAAGTAGGAAGCCGGGGAGTCCAGGCCCCGGGTGAGAGGCAGGTGCCATACCAAGGCTCCCAGCAGTCTGCAGGCCCAGCAAAGGCCACACAGGGTTTTCTCTTCCCAAGGTCCAACTGTACCACCCAAAGCCCACCCTGATCACAACAGGGTTAGGGCAGGTGGTTGGGCAGCACTTAACCTTTAACCCTCTGCTTAAATACCTGGAGTAGAGGAAGGTGGAAAGACTCTGCCGCCTCACTATTAGCTGAGTGGGGACTTACTAGCATGCTCTTTACCCAAACACTTGACTATCAGTCAGGTTCCCAACCAATCTTAATCCAGCAGTTCCACTCACCCTGTATGGAAAATCAGAAGGACTGGAGAAGATTAGTGGTGAAGTGAGGCTGGCTTTGGAGATACTGCCTTTGGGTGAAGAATGGAAGCCAGTTTGGGATTATCCGTGAACGACATATTAGAGTGTAGAATATACAAAAAGTGAACATCTTAAAGTCAAGAATTACCCATGTTTTTACAAAGATTCCACTATATGCAGGCAAGAGGATCCATTATGGGTATTGATAAGAATGAAAGAACAAGGTAATATGTGAAGTGGATCTATTGTTGGTGAAAGAGGTATTTCCTACTTATTTTACTTAAATTTCTAAACAAAAATGATGTCCAACTACATTCATTTTCTTAATGGAGAAAACAAATCAGAGGTAGTGAACTGCTTACCAGTTAAAACAATTTCATATCTTAAGGTAACAAAATTGTATTAGGTTTTAGTTTAGTTTGTTTGATTTGCTTTCCAAAATTCATAGCAGTGAAAACCAACATTCTAGAAAGGCATGTCACAGTATAACAGAGTTAAAAAAAAAAAGGGGGGGGAGTCTAAAAGATATTATCTCATATCAGCACTTAATTAGGAAAAAAAAATCCTTGTCTAAATTATAAAAAATAAGTGAAGAGACAGAAGAACATAAAAAAAAGATGGATATGGTAAAACAGGAATGTTAAGAATAAAAGTTGATCGGTTCTCCATCATCTATATCAAAACGGAGAGAAGTTACACATAGCATTTATAATTATTCTTCAATAAGAAAAGCCACTTAATGTTCTCTACTTCCTCCAGCCCTTTGTGGCCATAGAGAGCAATTACGAGCTCACATCAGGAAATCCAGCCCAGCACAGTACAGTGATTCCGGGCAGAGGTCTGGGTTTTTCCCCAGCTCTCTCTAGCTGTTCACATAATCGAGCAAGCCTCCCGTATTTCCATACCTATAAAATGAAGGCATAGATCTAAATGTTCTACAAGATATCTTCCAGCTCAGATATAACTGAATTTTTAAGTGAACTCAGATTTACTGATCTTTAGTCATGGAATACACATTTGATGCATCTTCATCTTTCTGTCCACATCTGCAAGTGCTGATAATATTCGTGGCCAACTAGACTGTGTATCATTTCTATGAGGAATAAACATACCTTAAGGTCTATACACATTTCTGGTTGTGGTTTGTGGAACACTTTGGCAGCAGAAAAATGTCTTCTAAGCTTCCACTAGGGGCTCTATGGGCCCTATGTGCTCTGCACACACACAGAGGTGGAAAAGGGCAGGAAGCTGGGCTGCTGGGAAAATTTAGGTGAAAATATTTATTCTCTTCAGCTCCCTAATGTCTACACTTTCCTTAAGATACACTGTATTATCCAAATGCTTTGAAGTAAAAAAGAGAAGGGAGGGACAGGCAACTGAGAAAAGACTTGAGTGAATCTTCTACCAGGGAAATGAAAACTCCAAATTTGGATTCTTCACTGGCTGGTTCCTTCTACTCTGGCTAAGTTCTGTCTTCATCTGCAAGAGACTGATGTTTACTTCATTAGTAGAAATGTGTTCAAGGAACTGATTCAAGAGTAGACTTGACATTTAACAGCAATTCACCACATTTCTTGCATCTCTGTAGCTCACTATAGTATGTACACCAGGAAGCTTACTTCTGTATCTTAGCACCACAAATAGTGAAAAATCAAATAGTTATCATCCAATTTACACAGTTGGCCAAGTACTATTTTGGCCTACCAAGCTAAGAAATACAAGCAGCAATAACATGTCAATGAAACAATAATGAGATGTTTCTCGAGTTGTCATTACGAGCTTGAAAATACAGTAAGGTCTACAGGAGACTGTTGCACAGTAGGTATTAAGAAGGGAGGTAGACTTCATCACTACAGCCAAGAGAAATCAGAAAGACTTCATTGAGCCAAAAGGATCTTAGTGTTCTACTCCAATTCTCTCATTTTGCAGATAGCTGAACTGAAATCCACAGATGTTAAATAATAGTGACTGGCCTGGACTAGAACTCAGGTCTCATGTCATGATACAGGCATCCTCCTACCACAACAGCCTGCGTCCTGTTTCCACATATAGATCTGAAAAGTGGCTAGAACAAATTATTGATCCATGCAACAACTTAGATCTCAAAGGCATTATGCTGAATGAAAAAAGCCAATCTCAAAAGATCACATACTATACATACAATTTCATTTATGTAACATTCTTTAAATGACAAAACAGGTTAGTGATTGCCAGGGATGATGGGAGGGGGAAAGGGTAGGAGGAATGGCATAAGGGATATCTTTGTGATGACTGAATAGTTTTGTTATCTTGTCATGGTGGTAGTTACATGAATCTACACATGGGATAAAATGTCATAGAACTATACACACACACTGTACTCATGTTAAATTTCTGATTTTGACACTATAATTAAGATATAATCACTGGGGGAAACTGGGTGAAGAGTACATGCGACAGTCCTCTTTGTACTATTCTTACAACTTACAATTCCTGTGAATCTATCATTACTTCCAAATAAAAAGTTAAAAAAAGAAAATCAGTTTGAACTTATTAAGAGGAAAGAAGAAAAGCAGAGAAGACAAGCACTGCCCTTGCACCCTCAGCTCCATTCTTCACACATCAGCCAGAAGGATCCTTCGGAGATGCAAGTCAACAGAGCTGGTCATCACTCCTCAGCTCAGCCTCTGCAATGACTCCTGTCTCGTTCAAAGTAAAAGCCAACTACTTGTAATGGCCTAGAGCCTATATGGTCTACTATCCCTCTTTTCCTACCTCCTGAACCTTATCTCCTACCATCCTCTCCCTCACTGCCCCCCCACTCCAGCCACATTGCCTTCTTTACTATCCAAGTATACTCGGACCGTCAGACCTTGGTCTTCGGAGTTCCCTTTGCCTTCCTATTGCTTGCTCCTTCACCTCCTTCCGGTCTCTGCTCCTGTCACTTTATCATTGAGGCCTCCCTGACTACCTTACTTAAAAGACTTCCCCCCTCCCAATCCTGAAGCACCCTCTCTATCTTTTCTTCACTTTAGTTTTCTTTATACCACTTTTCACCATCTACATATTTTCTTTGTTTCTTTATCTCATTGCCCCCACTGGAATGTCAGCTCCATAATTAAACAGAGATTTCTGTCTACTGTATTCACTGCTTTACCCCTAGTGCCAAGAAACAGTGCCCAGCACACCATGTACTCAATAAATAATCTGTTAAATAGACAAAGAAAGAAAGAATGTAAGCTGAAAAGTGAAATGATTTACTTTTACAGAAAAGTAAAATGAACATGTTATGTTTATGTGGCCTAAGGAAAAGATGCAATCTTGGGATTACATGCAAATCAGGTTGAGTGACACTTGGATTTAGAATCATGAGGCCAGAGTTTCAATTTTGGCTCTAATTAGATGAAACTTGAGACAAGACACATTTATCTCTTTAAGTCCTATTTTTCTGTTCTATCAAATCAAGGGGATTAAAATGAATGACCTTTAGGGTCCCAGGCAAATCTAAAGTTCTAACTGGTTCCACATGAGGCATTGTATATCTACACTCGAGACCTAACTCAGCCAAGCCTAAAACAATGAGATAACCTGTGGGGAGTCATGGAGGGTTTCTGAGTATTTGTTAACTCAAAGATCCTCTAGATAGCAGAATCTGTACTGTGTCTGGCAATACATAAAGGGATATTTGAGACCCGGTATCATAAGTGATATAAACCTTAAAAGTAAGCAAACCCAGGGTGCTGAAGAAGCACATATACAAGACATCCAACTTTGATCTTGGTTTGATGGGGCCCCTAAGTTAAAGTTCCCTGAAGAAGCTTGAGGCCGAGTGGAGAACTGAAGGATGAAGGTGTTAGCCAGTTGGAATGGACATTCCAGGCAGAGAGAGCAACTGACTTCAGGAATCGGGAGTGTAGGCTATGTTTTACAGAAATGATGAATGAGTGCTGTGCAATGTTGAATTATAAACAGGAAGAGGTGGGCAGGGGCCAGATCATGGGTTTGTATTAATCCTACAGGCTGTGGGATGGTAAGTATAGATTTTTAAGGAGGAGAATAACAATAAGATTTGTGTTTCAGAAAGATAACTGTGGCAGCAATGTGGAAAAATGGATTGGAGGAGAACAAGACTAGAAACAGGAAGGCCAGTAAGAAGTCTGTTGCAGTGTTCTAGGGAAAAGTGTTGACGGCATAAAACAGGAAGTGAGATAGAGAAGACGGAAGGTAATCAGGTACGGTGAGTGAGACAGGAAGAGGTAAACGTGACACCTGAATATGCGGACTTTACAAAGTAAATGGAGACACCATCAATCAAGATGAGATCATCCAAGTGAAGGAATGGCTTTTAAAGGAGAGATCATGAGCTCAGTTTTAGCCATACTGAGTTCTGATATCCAAGCAGTGATGTCCAACTAGCACCAGGATATATTGGTGGGGAACTTGGTAGGAAGAACTAGGCTAGAGCCACAGATTTGGGAATCAGTAGTATCTACATGAAAGTTGAAGCTAAGAGATGAATGAGATCGCCCAGGGAGACTGAGTAGAGGTTAAGAAGAAAAACAAGGACAGAAAGCCTGTTGCTGTCAGGTGCTGTCAAAGTTGATTTTTGACTCATAGTGACCCCATATGACAGAACTGTCCCAAAGGGTTTTCTAGGCAGTAATCTTCACAGGAGCAGATTGCCAGGTCTTTCTCCCACAGAGTTACTGGGTGGGTTTGAACCGCCATCTTTTGGTTAGCAGCTGCAGCCTTAACTGATACGTCACCAGGGCTCCCAACAGAAGCCTAGGAAACAAATATACAGAGAGCTCTCAAAACAGACTGAGAAGTAGTCAGAGTTGTAGAAGGTAATTCAGGAAAGCATGGTGCACTGAAAGGAAAAAAGGAGAAAAAAAAAATTTCAAAGAAGAAAGTGATAAGATAAATCAAGTAAAAGTAAGGTCTGAGAAGCATCCTTGAGGGAACTACTGGCCTTGGTGAGCTCAATTTCAATGCCATGGAGGGGGTCAAAGCTGGAAGGGAAAGGAGTGAATAGCAAATGGAGACAGAATTAAAATGTCTTTTAATTCTTTTAATTAACTTGCTTATGAAGAGAAGGCATGAAAGAGAAAAGCAGATATAACAGAAGATTGACTGGTGATTAAAAAAATTAGTTAAAAGCATGTAGGTAGAAACATTAGCTTGGTAAGGAAGACAGCCAAATCTTCCACAGAATTGGAAGGGAAGGAGATAAGAAAGCCAGTGGAGAAGGACAAGTTGAGGACTGAGAGAACAAGAGTTAAAGATATTTTCCTGATAGCCTATATTTTCTCCGTATAGAAGATGAGATTGTCTGCTGAGAGTGAGGGGAGAGATAATAGGGTAAGGGGCTTGATTGAAGACAGTTGTGAAGTTCTGAAATAGCCATTGTGGTGAAATAACAGCATGAAAACAGCATTTATGGAAGATTAATCCAGCAGCATTATGCAGGAAGAACTGGAGAGGGGAAAGCCTGCAGTTAGATCAGGCACACAGAGAAGGCTATTGCATTAATTTAGACCTGGGCTGTTTAGTTTTTGCAGTAGAGTGATGGCAATGATAACACGAAAGAATTGATGAGAGAATCCTTTAACGTATCAACAACTAAACCACCCACCTACCTAACTAAACTGCTTTCTCCTAACACCCCAAGGGTTACTGAGGCAGGACCAAACATCCTCAATTACTTCAGCTCCTGGTGGGAACCAATGCATCAACCAGAGTTACAGATGGGCCGTCCCTGGCTTTTAGACTTCCCAACCCAAAATGTTTGTACTGCATCTTGAACCATGGCTCGAATTCTGTGGTTTAAAGTCAGGAAAGGTGTGTGCCAGGGTTGTATTATTTCACCACACTTATTCAATCTGTATGCTGAGCAAATAATCCGAGAAGCTAGACTATATGAAGAAGAATGGGGCATCACATCGGAGGAAGACTCATTAACAACCTGCGATATGCAGATAACACAACCTTGCTTGCAGAAAGTGAAGAGGACTTGAAGTACTTACCAATGAAGATCAAAGACTACAGCCTTCAGTGTGGATTACGCCTCAACATAAAGAAAACAAAAATTCTCACAATTGGACCAATAAACAACATCATGATAAACAGAGAAAAGACTGAAGTTGTCAAGGATTTCATTTTACTAGGATCTGCAATCAACACCCAGGGAAGCAGCAGTCAAGAAATCAAAAGATGCATTGCACTGGGCAAATCTGTTGCAAAAGACCTCTTTAGAGTGTTAAAAAGGAGGACTAAGGTGAGCCTGATCCAAGCCATGGTATTTTCAATCGCCTCATATGCATGCGAAACCTAGACAACGAATAAAGAAGACCAAAGAAGAATTGATGCCTTTGAATTATGGTGTTGGCAAAGAATGTTGAATATACCATGGACTGCCAGAAGAATGAACAAATCTGTCTTGGAAGAAGTACAGCCAAAATGCTCCTTAGAAGGCAGGAGGGGCCAGTCCCTGGAGAAGGACATCATTCTCGGTAATGTAGAGAGTCAGTGAAAAAGAAGAAGACCCCCAACAAGATGGACTGACACAGTGGCTGCAACAATGGGCTCGAGTATAACAACGACTGTGAGGATGGCACAGGATCGGGCAGCATTTCATTCTGTTGCACAAAGAGTTGCTATGAGTTAGAAATGACTTAACAGCACCTAACAACAACAATAAAAGTTGGGCTCAGTACATTGCCTGGGTTGCTTTTTAATAAGCTATACAGATGATTCTGGGGCACACATGAATTTGAAAGCCACAGTTTTTAAATCTGCACTAACTTAAGCATGTTGGCTTTGAGATGAGAGTGGGACAAATGGAAACGAAAAGCAGGTATGTGGTAAGTCTGGAGCAGAGATAAGCAAAGAGAAATAAAAAGCTGACAATCATCAGTCTACAGAGGATAGGTGAAACTATGAATTAATAAAATACAGAAAGGAAATCATTTACAGAGAAAAAGTAACAGAATCAAGGATGACTCTTAGAGAATGTGAAGCCCAGGGACTTACTTTTTTTAAATAAATTTTATATCTAAGGCAAGGTATGGCACTTAGAAAGAGCACATTCAGTTTCTGCTTCTCATTTTATCTCTAAAGTTCATTTCTAAAGACTGACAATCAACAATGTTTTTGGTATCTGTATGGCATCTTTCCTTTGGAGAGGAAAAATATGGTACAGTAATGCTTTGACTCACATATATCTGATCTACTTCCAACCTTGACCTCCCTAAATCAACCAAATGGAGAGAAAGCACCTCAAATTCTTTATTGATAGAACAATGGGGTCCGGTAATTTAGAAAGGCTACAGTCAAGAATTTGTAAACTATAGATAAATTCAAGAAAGCCAGCATATGTGCGGATGTCCTCAGAGGGACCCGCTAATGTAATCACCAGTTGTGTTCATCTCTCAATGGAACTCCTGCCCGACTGCTGATCTGGGTGCAGGCTAATTTCCTCCATGGTGAAGACTGCTGTTGAGATGCAGAACTCACCACCATCTGTTACACAGAATTAGCATAATGACAGATTATCTAATCCCTTACGTTTAACAGATACAAATGGCGCTCTTATAACACCAGTTCACTCATATCCTCATTCACATGGTCTATTCCCACCCCGTAAACATTGGCCCTCCCACCCTGCTGGTGATGAATCTGGCCTTGAGTTTACCCCTAGTCTTGCCAAAGAGTCCAGGTGCTTTGCCGATGAGAAGCTTTCCCAGCCCATTTTATTCAGGAGTGGGAATGCAGCTGTTATCCCAGTTGCGTATGAAAAGGGACATGGCTGAAATATAGAACACTGGCTCTAGCAAAGCAGCAAAATTCACAGTGCAGGACGGTGCCATGTTAAACCAGATCACATCAAAAATGTCAACAGGGTTAAGACAAAGAAAAAGGTAAGTCAGTACTGAGCCACTGAGAGTGATAGAAGGGACAAAGACAAAAGAAGGAAATCAGAAAATTAAATGGGTAGTAAAATGATAAAATTCTAACAGGAAAGACTGCTGTTTTACAGATTCAAAAGTGTTCTAGATAGCAAGACCTAGGAAGCAATAAGTGAAGAATGAGAATCAGACACCCAGAAAACCAAGGACATGCTCATGGGATTAAAGCATCAGGAATAGAGCATAATCAATCAGAAACAGATGGACTGCTGTCTGTGCCACCAACAGAGCAAGTGATGAACTGCTCTATCATCAGTGACCCAAGATACCAAACCTGTTGCCATCGAGTTGATTCTGACTCATAGTGGCCCTACAGGGCAGAGAAGAACTACCCCATAGGGTTTCCAAGGCTGTCATCTATACAGAAGCAGACTGCTACATCTTTCTCCATGGAGCAGCTGGTGGGTTTGAACCACCCACCTTTCAGTTAGCAGCCGAACACTTGACCACTGCACCACCAGGTCCCCTTGACCCAGTACAGAGACATTCAATAAGACGGAAGGAAAAAATCCATGAGATTCCATTCAAAACAATTTCCCAAACCAGTCATTTCCTCATAAACTGACTTTTTGGTAGCGGTCAAGGAGAAAGATTACAAGATGTTTTTGTGTATAAAATAATACCAGATTTCCTGATAAGAAGACTTACAAAAGTGGGGTATTTTTTATTCATCTTGAATATATAAACTTTTTGGATATAAGTGAAATTGTTGAATATTTATTTATAATATTTATTAAATTAGAAATATCGCTTATCCCAACCATTAACATTTCAGAAAAAAATTTACTCAGCTAAACTCTTTGAGTATCTTTAACATCAGAATATATGTTATTAGAATTAGAGCCACTTTTTTAGAGAGTTTTATCTCATCTCTTCCTCCATCTTAAAATTTTTAGACATAACTCTTTTGTTGTTGTTAGTTGCCACTGAGTCGGCTCCAACTCATGGTGACCTTATGCATAATAAACGAAACGTTGCCCAGTCCTATGCCATCTTCACAATCGCTGATATGCTTGAGTCCATTGTTATGGACACTGTATTTTGAGTGCCTTCAAATCTAAGCAGCTCATCTGGCAGCTCTATATAGGACAATATTCTGTTCTGATCCTTAGGGTTTTCACTGGCTACTTTTCAGAAGTAGATCCCCAGGCCTTTCTTCGTAAGTCTGTCTTCGTCTGGAAGTTCTACTGAAACTTGTCCACCAGGGGTGACCCTGCTGATATTTGAAATACTGATGGCTTAGCTTTCAGCCTTATAGGAACATGCAAGCCACCACAGTATGATAAACTGACAAACGGGTTGGAGAGCTCTTTTAGAATCTGTGTATGATGCTGCCATCAGACATTCTTTCCTTGAGTCACAAAGATTCACTTCCATAATATCTGCATGGCTGGTTTTATCATTTGCTCTACAGATATGCATTCATATCTCCACAACATAAGTCTTTAGAACAGGAATAGGCAAACTCATACTTCTTTTTAATAAATAAAGTTTTATTGGAACACAGTCACACTGAAAAGATAGAGTGGAAGAGTTGCCAGAGACTTAGGGTCTGCAAAGCTGAAAATATTTACTATATGGTCTTTTATAGAAGAAGTTTGCCAACCCCTGCCTTAAAGAGTTGGTCTTTAAGGTGAGCTTTTAAAAGTCATCTCCTATTTACAATTAGGAGGCCTGGTGTGCAATGGCTAAGTGCTCTGCTGCTAACCAAAAGGTTGGTAGTTTAAACCCACCAGCTGCACTGCAGAAGAAAAGACCTGGAGATCTGCTCCAGTAAAGATTACGGCCTAGGAAACCCTATGAGGCAGTTCTACTCTGTCCTTAGGGTCACCACAAGTTGAAATTGACTCCATGGCACACAACAACAGAAGTAATTACTACATTTGTGAGAAAAAAAAAATTCTGGCTCCTTTTTAATGAGTCTATCATGTGATCGGCACATTGACTGAAGTTGTACCAGGCTAACTGATGTGTTCAAACGAGAGCGCTCTGTAAAATGAAAGCTTCTGTAAAGACTCAACTCAAGGCAACTTCCCCTCTCATGAGCAATATTTCTGAGGGAAAAAAAGAACCTGGCACTTCTTCAGGGTACTAATACTCTGTCCACAAGACTCTACAGTAAATAAGCTAGCTAGCTCCTCTCTTCTAAAGAACATTCACAAGGCTTCCACTAACAGTGAGAAAAGCAGCCACCACTGTCACCTGTTTCTGACAGCAGCAGTATACACAGAGAGAAGCTGTGTGGAATGCTAGACTTGCGGCACAATGTCACTGCATGATGCTGCTGTGAGGAAAATGGGACTTACTATATTTAGAATACAGCCTGGCACGTAGTCAGCGTTATGTGCGTTGGTGACACTGCTGTTGTTGTTAATGTTTATTATTGTTAACACTGGCCTAGCTCTGTCACTCCTCCTGGACTGAGCTGCCTTGTTCGTAAAATGAGGGAGGCGGACTAGAGAGTCTTTGAAATATCTCACTAAAAAATTCTACGACTTTATTAGAGGGAAAAAAAATGTTCAAATCACAGACGTTGAGGTACATACAGGTTCTCAGAGAAAGCATCTTTTAGAAAATAGCTGAAAAGGTGAAGCTTGACTTCACAAATCCAGAGATCTGTCTAGTAGACAAAGCTATCGGTATAAATTCTCGCTTCAAACCCAGCTGTCCTGGCTAGAGGTCACCCTGAGCTGATAGAGATATTGCTCACCTCTTTAGTAGCAGTGCATGGCCTGGGAGAGCACCCATCCATCCGCAGCTCTCTAAATCATACATGCCGTTACAGAGGCAAGATTCATGGCACCGGCCACAGTCCAGTGTGATCCAATATGCATGAAATCAAAGTTTTCATCATTTCCAATGGTCAAAGGCCAGTAAGTGTTAAATCCCAGAATACCAGGATTAATGAAGGACTCATTAAAAACCCAGCATTAAATCACTTCTGTAGCCAATGCTGAGAATGATGTCTGTAATACATTACAAGGCTGACTAGAAAGAAACAAGTTCCAATTTAGAAATGAATTACCTTTTTTTTTTTTAACTGGTTGGATGGGAATCATAGCAATTTTGTTATTAGGGAAAAGGGAGAGTGGGTAACATATAAGTTATGTTCTGAATGTGAAATTATCACCCTAAGATCACTGGACACAGAATTCCAGGGTGAGTAAGTTCCTAAGACTTGTTAAGGGGGAGAAGGGAGTCCTCACACTCAGGACAGATTTCACCTCTTCTCTTCGTTTTTTATTGGGGAGGGGGGCCGTTAACACTTTGTGCCCAGGGAACAAGTTTGATCTACGTAAGTTTCAGAATAATTTGTCTAAGTATAGTTCCACTATCCCTGTCTTTACCAGACTCTAGGAGAGGTGAACTCATTCTTTAGCTGCCATAAATAAAGTATACTTTCCAGAAAAAGATTGTTCAGCTAGTAAATGGAAGGTAAACTACAGACAGGGCTGGCTAAGCTGCTGAGGGATGTGCAGGTATGCGTGCTTATGCTGACCCTAATGAACTATCTTCTAACCCACAATGAGTACTGCCTCTCTGCTGGAGAGAATCTACCAATGTAAGAAACAAAAGCCCTCAAAAAATGCATTATAGATAGAGCTTCCAGGGAAAACATGAAACCGACACAAGCGCACATGGCTCCGACCTATCTACACATCCACTTTTCCTTTCAGTTTCTGGATGGGAAAAATAAAGCCTCCAGAGACTTCTACTTACTGATTTAGGCTCTACCCTGGGATGGTGCACCAGTTAGAAAAGCAAACGCCACGAAGAAGCAGCTCAGGCTGAGAAAATCCCTTTACAGGAAGCCAATTCTCAACCATATTCCATCAGCTCAACAACGCACGGCAAGGTACAGAAAATGGTTCCAATTCAAAGGACCCAAACCAAAACGGGACAACGTCTTGTTCTTGACTCTTCCCTCTCTGCCAACCCATTATCAGAACAAGGCTGACATCACTTCCTAAAAACAAGTCTTGAAGGACTTTCTAAGACCAGCTGATACAATACTTAGATTCTACTGTATTATAACCAGAGATGATATTAAAAATATTTGACATATGGTACTGGCTGAATAAAAGTCTTTTTTTTTTTTTTTTAATTTTTTTTTTTTTTTAAATAAATTCAAAGGTATGAAAGAAAACAGCCAGGGTCATAAATGGAGTTATAGAATTTTATCCAGAGGGCATCAACATAAAACAGCAAAGCTACTCTAGGATATTGGTTTGGACTAAAGTCTGCCAAATAATTATGCTTCAGTCATCAAAACACATGTTATTAATTTCAGAAACATCAGTCTAGCCCAAAGATAGAAGACAGTAAACTCTAGAGCTTCTTAGATATTTAACTACTGACTCAAGTCTTTAATAAATCCCACAACTGGGCATTTATTAAGCCTGACAAATGAATAAATTACAGTTGAATTTCTTTTGTCCCCCAAGTATTTATTACTTGGAGATAAGAGTTTTGATGAGTTACTAACAACAACAACAACAACGATGAAGGCAACAAAAGATGTTAACACCTTTTATTGCCTAAAAGTTCCTGTGGAGGAGAAAAAAAAATTTTTTTTGAGGAGAAAAAACTTTAAAACAGCAATAATACAACAGATGCTAACCAAACTATACTAATTTGACAATCAGTTACAGATAAGAGTTAAAAGGAACCTTTCCTCTTTCCACTACACAATATTTCCTCAGGTCGTATTTAACTCATGGTCGTATCAGTTAGTGGCTGATAGCAATGAGGCCACTAGGTCAACTGGTAGAGACCACTAAGAGTGAACAGTTTGGGTGCAGCCTGATGATATTACTGAAAGGACAAGTGCCTTAAGCAGATTTTCACAAATCCAAAGACTTCCAAGTAAACCTATTCAACTTTATGATCAAGAGTCTGGGGAGGAAATGCTACAATCAAAAGAAAAAACCCAGGGCTAGCTAGACTTTAAAGCCAACGGGAAACTTCTGTCTTCACGGCTACTGCTTCTCTCACACCCAAACACAACCCCTACTTAAAGCCCCCTCTCAAGAAGGTGAAAGAGGTTTAAAGGAATTTTACTGAAATTTTAAAATACTAAAGAGATATTTTAAAAAAGCATAATACTAGCAGTATTGATTGCTTCTGCCACTTTCTCCTTCAAAAAAGGACAGACAAGGGCCTTGGCAAGGTCACATTATAAGCTGGAGGCAGAGCTAGAAATAACCATCACTTTCTCAGCCCCTACACTGCTTGGCCATCGTGTACTTTTTCTAAACAGAGCTGGTATGGGAGCAATTAGGGGAGGTAAAAGGATGTGCTTGGATACTGAAAATGATCTGAGAAAACACATATTTGTAAGGTTTTTTTTAACTCCTCCTATTATCTATATCTATGCTACAGACCTTCTCTGAGAATAAAGTAGAATGTCGGTTTTAGAACCTATTGCTTCCTCTAGTCATCCTTTCACAGTGGTTACCAATATGGGCTGCACATTAAAATCGCCACTTGAAAGCACCAGTGCCAGACCCTGTACCGAACCAATTAAACCAAAGTCTCTAGGAGGTGAGGATCAATATTTTTAAAACACCAGATGATAGTACTTAGATTTTAAATATGAGGCACCATTATTTTTTGTAAGTGCCCAGTTTTGTGAAAAAGTGCCCAGACAGAAGACTTCAACTAATATACTCTCTTTCTCAAGAATTCAAAGGGCCAAGAGTGACCTAACATAACTTAAGACCCCCAGAATCATAAAAGTGTCAAAGAACCTCGCCTTCTCAAGGACAAGTACCTAACAATTGTGGGTAGGGGATAGATCGAACTTTGGAATTCTGTCTCAAGAATAGCAAATTTCTTTCCTATTGGTTCTATTTAGGTTGCAGGAAGCCAATTAATCTGTGGTGGTAGCAACCAGAAGATACCTCATCTTTGTCTCTTCAGAACAGAGCTGCCAGCTGCCATGCTGCACTTCCCAGGCAGCTGTGATCACAAGAGCCCCCTCCAAATTGTAGGCATCATTTGGGGGGGGTGGTGGTGGTGGTTCTCCGCCTCTCAGGGGAATAAGGGACAAATAAGCAAACTCGTGGCCATTATGACAAAACCAGTCCTACGTACCCAGTTTATTATTAGCCTGACATTAAACACCACTTAAAAACAAAACAAAACCACCCGCCCACACAAACACACACCCCAAGACAGAAAATTACATAATGGCATCTGGAATGATCTGCTCTGACAGTGAAAGTACAGCCAGCCAAACCAGACGGGTCTATTAAAGACCCAAACGGGGATGGGGTAGCCCCGGAGAGTCATCTTCAAATCCCCTATCATTTATGTAAATGCTGATGTACATACACCATGCTGTGTTTAGAGGAAGAAACTCACCCAAAACAATAGTCTAGATTCTAGAAGGCTGCCATTCTGAGAAATACGAAGCCACTACCAACTAGATGATGTAACTATGTTCTTCTACCAAGTCCAATCATTCTAGATAAGTTAGAAGAAAATTGTTATTTGGCACAAGCTTGCATCTTAGGGTGGAGGCTTAAGAGAAGTTTTGTCTCATATGGGTCAGAAAGAAAAAAAAGAGGCCCAATATGACAAATTCCCCTACCTGCTCTGTTATGGCTTACAGCCCACACCCCAGCCAGCTGGCACTACAGGAATAGGAGTGGTGTTTTTGTTCCCTAGAATCCATTAGCAACTGGACCAGGCCCAATGTCAGTGTTACCTAGGTCTAGAATATGTCAACTGCTTTAGACTTTCACTGCATAAACAAAGTACAGAACTTCTGTAGGTAAAAGCTCTAGAACTAGTCCCCACCCATAAAACAACTAAGCAAAAATGTTTTCTGGTGGAAAATACGGTCAACACTTATCCTAAGAATTGGAAGCCAGAATATTTTGTCACTTTAATGATTCTCAGCTCTAGTACAAGTAACAAATGAGCCCAGCACTCAGCTCTAGTACAAGTAACAAATGAGCCCAGCAAAAAGGCTTAGGGTTTTGAAATATCCTGGTCTCTCTCTCCCTTTGGGGAATGTCTTAGTCATCTACTGCTGCTATAACAGAAATACCATCAGTGGATGGTTTTAACGAAGAGAAGTTTATTTCCTCACAGTCAAAGTAGGCTAAAAGTCTAAATTCAGTGCGTCAGCTCCAGGGGAAGTCTTTCTCTCTCTGTTGGCCTTCTCATCAGTGTTCCCCCGGACTAGGAGCTTCTTGGCGCAGGGACCCCTGTCCAAAGGACACACTCTGCTTCTGGCACTGCTTTCTTGATGGTATGAGGTCCCCCTGTCTCACTGCTCATTTCTGTCTTTTATACCTCAAGAGATTGCCTCAGGACACAATCCAGTCTTGTAGATCCAGTCCTGCCTTACTAACACAGCTGCCCCCCATCCTCCCTCATTAACATCATAGAGGCAGGATTTACAACATATAGGAAAATCACACAGTACGGAATCATGGCCCAGCCAAACTGATATACACATTTTTGGGGGGACATAATTCAAACCATGACAGGGAGGCAGGGGTTGTTCTGGTTCCTTGCTCTGAAATGCAATCAGCCACTAAGAAGACATGGTAGTCGACCCTCTCTCAATGGTCTCATCTTTCCATAGCCACAGGCTATGCTAAGTGACATGTGAAGGAACAAAAACATTTCAGGGGGAGTTTCTGAGAAAGTGGTGACAGGGATAAATGTTTTGCATAGTTGCTTCTTAGCTTTTTTATAAAAAAGTGATTTTGCAGTCAATGCCAAGATGATTCTTTTTATTTTTTAGGAGGAAGAAGGATGGTATGAAAACTGCAATATAGTTCCACCTTGCTACTGACCTGATACATGATGGCTTATAAATGACAACTTTAGCACAACAGAAGCTCACATTAAGATGACAGTCTGCTGAATGACAGTTTACACGTAAGCAGATGTACTACAAAGCCAAAACGCTCCATGTAAAACCAGCACTGGGAACCAGACAGAAATCAGCCCCAAGTTTCCTTGAGCTTTTATGAATCTTATGCTCTTAAAATCTCCAAATTCTACTGTACATACTCATCTCCAAGGTCCAAATATTTGCTAAATCCTTCCAAGTTCCATTTGTTTCTCTGCTGTATAAACACATTTCAGTGAAGGCACAGAAATTCACAAAGATATCACAGCTGAGAGGGTCACACTAAAAGCTCCCCAGAATGTGATGTTTAGTGAGCATTTGAAGGTGGGGCTAGAGAAAAAACATGGCCTAAAACACCAAGCCTGTAGCCCTTTGCCATTTCATCAAGTTCAGATATGTGAGTAGGAAGTAAACAGCTAGATAACGAGCTAGAGCAAGCATACCAAGGTAGGCTGCTAGCTAGCACACTCCTTGTGTTCAAAGATATTATCCAATAAATTGCTTTTAGTAAGAAATAAACTGTGTGCCTGCTTAATAGTAAATGTGTGTTAAGCTTCTTGGAATATTAAAAATTACTCATGAATATCCATTACATCTACCTTTATGCAAATAACCTATCAATCATTACTGTCTTAGGCAAACATGGTATAACATTCAATATTTTACAGGGAAAATGGATATAACTTAGCCATCGTGACAACTGAAAAAATGAGAGAGGAGATAAGTCCAAAACAAAGTACCTGCCATTGGAACAATAAAAATAGACTAGGATGACAAAATCTAAACCATAATACAATGGAGCTTTCTGTTTTGTTCTTTAATTAACCTTTGGACAACCAGTACATACCAGGTACTTTCTATATCTTATGTTAGCTAATCCTTAGAACAACTATGAGGTAGCAGTATTATTACGTCCATATTATAAAAGAGAAAGTTGAAGAATTAAAGTTAAGGAGTCAATTCCATGTAAATCAAGATGCATTAGATGTTCTTGCCAGCCAACCCAGTTATCCAACAAACAGAAAGATAATCTGGAAGCTTTCTGAACTCAGCCTGGGAATAGAAATATCTTCAAGCTCTAAAAGCCAAATTATAAGCATAAAGACTAAAAAAAAAAAAACTATGCTGGAAATATAAGTTGGATATGGAATATAGTTTCTGCTACTTGTATACTGAGAAAGTTTTCCATTTTAAAATTAAGTTTTCCATTGTGTTCTTATTAATAAAACTCCCATCAACTATTCCTATAAAAACTTGTCAAATCTAGTAAACTACATATAAACTAAAATCTCAGACACATCAAAATCTCCATAAACAAAACAAAAAGTGTTAGCGATGATGTTGGCGAATTTAGAACCCTCATCCATTGTTGGTGGGACTGTAAAATTGTGCAGATACTGTGAAAAACAGTTCAACAGTTCCTCAAAAAGTTAAACACAGATTTACCATATGACCCAACAATCTCACTCCTAGGTATATAACCAAAAGACTTGAAAGCAGAGATGCAAACAGATATATGCACATCAATGCTCATTGTAACACTATACAGAATAGCTAAAAGGTGGGAACGACCCATATGTCCATCAACAGATGAGTAGATAAACAAAATATGCTATATCTATAAATGGAATATTATTCAGTCATAAAGAGAAATGAAGTTCTGATACATGCATGACATCGGTAAACCTTGAATATATGATGCTGAGTGAAATATGTCAGTCACAAAAGGACAAATATTGTATGATCCCACCAGAAGAGGCAAATGGGTACAGACCAAAGTTTATTAGCAGTTACCAGAGGTGGGTGGGAGGGGGAAATGGGGAGTTATTGCTAAAGAGCACTAAGTTTCTTTTAAAGGTGACGAAAAATTTGGAAATGATAAGTGGTGACAGTTTCACAACATGGTGAATGTAATTAATGTCACTGAATAGTACATGTAAAAATAGTTGAAATGGCAAATGTTTTGTTATATATAATTTTACCACAATAAAAAAAAAAACTTAAAAAAAAGAAAACCTCCATGAACAATGTATAAGAGAAACTGAAAATCTGGAGAAGATCTACCATCTTTACAACAAGTATTCACATGCTTAAGATGTATGAGTTTTAAAAAAGAGTTCTAAAAAAAAACACTGTCATAGTTACTGCTGCTGGACTAGTCCTCCCACCACAGTCACTTAGTAAGCTAGACAAAATATGTATGAAAAACTTGTTTTCAGACAGTGGACAACAGGCAGCTATTGTGATATATGAGATAAGAGAAAAAAATGAGGTGAGCCCCACCACTGTCCCACTTTTCTCTTGGACACAGACCTGGCACAGGGAGGTAGAACACAGACGGAAGGAACATGGTGGTCTTGCTGAGCCGACCAATCAGAGGTTAGGGAGGAAGAGGCAGTTAAATTTGCAGGGCATAATCAAGGACAAGAGGAAATTATACTGAGAAAGAACTCTAGAAATCTGTATAGTGTTCCACTCATATTTGGAATATTAAGTTGTGTATGCTAGACTAAGACTCTATTAGGCTGGGCAATGAACTACTGGGAGGGTGGAGAAGGAGGAGAGAGAAACACTCCCAGAACCTTAAGACAGTTGGTAGATATTGGAGTTCTGACCAATACCAGCTGATAGATCTTACTGAATATCAGAGGCATTCAGAAGAGACCCCAGAAAGGCCAAACCTTAGAAGTATGTCTTCACCTAGTCATAGAAAAAAAGCTACTCAGAGAAACACCAGTTATTACAAAACAGCAGTTACTAGAAATGAAAGAGAGGATAGAATTAGAAGATAAGAATGTTAAAACAGCTATTATAAATGTTTAAGGACTTAAAGAAAAACATGGACATGATAAAAAAAGAAACTACAGAATAAGAACCAAATGGAACTTCTAGAGCTGAAAAATACGACATTTAAGTAAAAAATTCACTAGATGGACTTAACAGCAGAACAGACACTCTAGACAAAAAGATCAGTGAACTTGAAGACAGAACAGTAGAAGTTATCCAAACACAAGCACAAAGAGAAAAAAGGCTAGAAACAAAAAACTGCAATAGAAAAATTGGTAAAACCAGATAATTCACAAAATAAATACAAGTAATCAATAAGCATAAGTATTCTGTATTATTAGTATTTAAAAGAGATAAACTTAAATGTGACTATAAGTCACCTATTAATCTGGAAAACTTTTCTTTGTATGTTAACATCCATTACTGCTAAAGATTCTGGGAAACTGGTACTCCAACACTTTTTGGAGAACAACTTGGCAATACATACCAGAAGCCTTAAAATATGCATACCCTTTGCCCCAGCAATTCCACTTCTAGGAATTTACCCTAGGGTTAATCTAATAATGAATCTACAAGAGCATAAATTAATTTTGCATTGATTTTTACATACAATACAGAGATATTCACTATAGGACTGCTTATAATATCAAAAGATTGGAAATAAGTAAAATTGGCAAAACCGTAATGTTAAAAAAATAGGCTACTACTGACTTATTTAATGACCTGAAGGATGCTCATAATTATTAAAATTTAAAAAACAAACAGGAAACTAAACAATATGCATAGCATCATCTAAGACACATGCACATACCTATACTCGTAGAAACAGGGTTATAGGGATGTATACCAAAGTGTTAACAGTGTTTCATTTAAGTGGCAGGAAAATAAGTATTTTATTTTTCATTCTTCTTAAAAAAGGAAAAAAAAATAACCAAAAAGAAGTGGCCAGAGCTGTAGGAGAGATGTGGAAGACAGGACAATGAGAGCAAGGACTGAAGAGAACACTAGATGTGAAATCAGGTCACTGGTGACCAGTTCAGTGGAGAGGCTCGGGGCTCAGTTGCATGTTTGGTTGTTATGTCTTAGGCACTATGCTAAATATTTTACCGAACAGTAGAGGTGAGATTCTGCCCCAAGTCTGTTTCCCTTCAATGCCTACTTTTTAAAAAGATCCAAGGAATCTTAGGAACTTGCCTTAGACTTCATCAACACTATGCCAAGTGATCAATGTTTTCCTGTTCTTAAACTCTTAAGAAATAACCAGCACATAAAAAGGGTACCTCCAAAATAATAGTTATACTAGGATGATGAAATAATGGATAATTTCCTTATTTGCTAAGCTTTTAAAAATGTTATTACAATTTTTATTACCTTTTAAGAGATCACTCAGTATAAACTAGAGCACATCCCTGTTACGTGGCATCACTACTGGGAGATAGGTAAATCTATAAAAATTCCATTCTTATTTCCATTACCACTTTGTACTATGCCGACCACATGCATTATAAAGAGAAAGAGGTGGTAAATGACGTATCTAACACTCAAGATTTGTGCTTATTGGTAACCATGTCAAACACCCCTGCTCCTTATGTCAACTGCACATGCCAAAAGAGGTCAGAATGGCAAACTAAGAATTTATGTCCACGTCCCATCCTTTACAAGGTTCCACTGAAATGACAGATACGGGAAAAAATAAAGCCCTAATGGGACTGGAAAACAAGAAAGCATGTTTACAGCGTATCAGAAACTCTGTGCAAATCCTGAAGGACAGAAAGCAGATGGGATCAGAATGGCAGAGAAAGTGGTAGCACAAACACTAAGGAAGGGCCTTTATCGACAAGTACAAAGCACCTGAGCGAGTAGGTTTTAGGGACTTATTCGAAGCAATTCACAGGAATCACATTCAGAGGAGCTGGGCCTCTCCCCTTCCCTGATGTCCACAGAGCTGCTCGGAGCAGAGAGTTTTGACCCCTGGGCTAAAACCCAAGAAATATTCTTAGGTGACAGTACAAGAATTTCTGCTGTTACATACTTACACGTGTGTTCCTGAAAATCTCACATGCCACAAAACTGCACCCACTCCCACCCCCTAAAAAAACAAACAAAAAACCAAATTAAACAAACAGGACTTGTCGGAAAAACAGGGTTATGGGCAGACCACTTTACTCCTATGAAGCTCTGTAGCCCAGGCTCCGGCAAAAACAATCGTACTAAAAATATGGGGGCAGTTAAATCTCTACTACCTGAGCAGTCTTAATCCCAGGGGCTCTCATGCTTCCTCCTTCTAGATGAAGTACTAGAGGGTTTTGCTTCTAGAAGAGACCATCTTAATCACAATTTAAAATTGGATGTAGGGTGTAGCCTTCTTTCTCGTTCATTGTTTTAATACTGGAGGAAATGTCTTCACAGCTTCTCCAGTTGCACTTGCACCTTGCTACGGAGCTGAACATGGCAGAAAGCAAAAAGGTTCTTGAAGCCACTAATGCCGTCACAATTTACACTCAATGAAGTTACTGCTATTGGTTTTTCAACTTCGTATTTCCAATTTTTAAATGCTCACTCTTAAATGTCAGAAAGCACACCGCTTATTATTCAATACTTTCAGGTTCTTGGGAATACTGTTTATGAACCACCATGACTTCTACATGATACCAACAGCATTCCTCAGTTTACCAATGCCATTGAGATAATTCACTTTAGAGAAACATATGTTATCATAGAAGAGATAGCAGGTGATTTCCCAGGGAAGGACCTTAGATGGATGCTGCAGCCTGAGAGAAAAGCAGAGGCCTTGGGTCTGAGACAACTTTGGCCAAGCACATCAAAACCCCACGTGTGAAACACACTAAAGCTCACTATTGGTAGGGGAAAGCTATTTGGCTTTGACAGTTTAGTGGGGTCTGCAACTTGCCTATTTCCTCTGCTCCAGGCCCAGACACTGTCAGGCATCCTCCAAGGAAGCCTGCCTCTGATACTCTGATATCCCTGCCTCGGGAAGCCGACCTGTGCGACTGCAGAGGAACGCCACACCAACTACATGTATGAAGCAGCCTCGTCCTTCCTTCATAAGTACAGAACAAGCTCACAAAAGAGTGAAGGACTTATGAAAGGAAAGGAACAAAATGAACAACTAATCATGGGGAAACAGATAATGCAGGTAATAGAGGGTTTTGTTTTTTTTTTTTAATTTTAAACAATATCCTCAGAGATATCAGAAAAAAATATTGTATTTACAAACTACGAATAGGATGCTATTAAGACAAATAATTTGAGAACAAGAAATTTAAATATGAGTGCTAAAATGAAAACAACATAAACTGGAAGAGATTAAGAGAACAGCCTCTATAAATTTTATGAGTGTGGAAACCTTTTCTGTTTCGAAACTATCAATGTATACCCAATGCCTAACACAGTGCTTCATACATACTAGGCATTACATAAACACTTGTAAATGAACTAATGAGTGAGAGAGTAAATGAGTGATGAATGAATAAGCAAGAGAGAGGGAATGAATGAAAATGAGTCAATATGCATGGCTGGCTGGCTAAGCAAATAATCTGGAAGAACAAGTTGAAGATAGTTTTCTTTTTTAAATGAAAGAAAAGTTTACAGAGACTTCAAACATAAGGTACAACACTAGTAGAATTTCAAGAAGCAGAGGGCAGAGGCAAAAGAAAAAGAAAATAATCCAAGAAAGAACAGAACACATGAGTTTTCAGATTTAAAAGACCCACTGAGTATGCAGCAGAAAAAGTAAGATGCATCTAGAAATATTTTAATAAAACTTCTGAAAACCAAAGATAAACAGAGCATCATAAAGAGTTTCCAGAGGCAGAAAAACATAAGCTACAATCATAATAAGCACTGGTGAAATAATAGAAGACAATGTCTTCAGAGTTCTCCGGAAAAAAATGAATTCTGAAGCTAGAATTTTAGAATGAAACTAACAACCAAGAATACAGGCAAAATTAAGACATATTCAGACATGCAAGGATTCACAAAGTTTACCAACCACACATGAAAAGTTGCTCAAGGTTCTTCACTGAAATGAAGTAACACAAAAAGGATGACCTGAGATACAAGTGGCAGCTGCACATGAAGAAAAGCAAAAAGATTAAGGGAGAGAGAACTCATTTAACATTTCTTCGAGGAGGCTGGATGGCACAAGGCATTTGCAATCAGCTGCTAACCTAAAAGTTGGCGGTTCGAACCCACCCAGCCACTCCGCACAAGAAAGGCCTTGCAAACTACTTCTATAAAGATTACAGCTACCAAGAAATCCCCATGGAACAGTTCTACTCTGTAACATGGGGTCACCATTTGTTGGAATCAACTCAACGGCAACAAGTAAGTTTGTTTTTTGGTTTTGGGGATTTAGCAACATAGGATTGTTTCTTTTGCTGTAGAGCTAATCACACTATTATACTTCTTGATCCAGCTGTAAGACTTATCCAATTATATACTGCTATTTTGGTGGAGAGTGATTTTAGGATCAATTTATAGACAAAGCTTAGAAGATAATTACAATGACAGAGGAGAAATGCAATAAATGCTATAAATCTTGATAATAGAAAAAACTTTTTTAAAAGGAGGGGGAAGAAAGTGTTCTAATGTCCTTATCTTTCAGAGTGGGAAGTATATAAATACTGTATAAATATTTGAGTGGAAGATTTATTAGAAACTCAATAGTATTTTCCTGACTCCAACCCTGAATTCTGTGCAACAGCCAAGTTCCTTCTTATAGTGTTTTATGGGACGAGTTGGTGAAAATGATTGCTATACCTGAAATACCAGGAGATAGGTCCAGTTACTCAGCTATTTGTAGACTAAATGCCACAGATGCTTCCATTGTCCTCAGGACGGTGGATAGGTGTCCTTCTATGCATAGCAGAAGCAGCATAGTTATACAATCAACCAGGCCATGACTTCCAAAAACAAGCTAAGCTGCTCTTTTTAGATGTGGTGGAGTTGACTGTATGGTTCTGATTTAAGAAAATGAAAAGTCCTTCATTCTGCTATCTTCTTTTTCTTTCACATTAGAAAAATAAAAAAAATCAAATTTGATTAAATATGATGAAGTGTAAGCAATAAATCTGTGGAGAAAAGGGTTGGCAACCACCCAGATCCTGGCCGGTGGCCGAGTGACTGACATGAACGCTGCTGCCACACTTCCTTAGACACCAGAGGAGCCTTCAGGACGATGTGGGCCTCGCTGAGTAACAACACTAGGACCGAAAATAGGTCTTCCTGGGTTTAGCTTGAAAGTCAGATGTTAGTATGTTAAAAAGATTTGAAAACTCCAAGAGATAGACTGTTTGGCCTCACAGTGAAAGCCTTAAAGTTACAGAAATCAAGACAGGAAAGCTGGGGATTGTATGACACTTATTCCTACTCTGGCTGAGAAAAATGAAACTAGGATTAGAAAAGGATTATTCTAGCAGAACAAGGATAAGATTTAACCTAACACCTCAGTCACTAATATAACAGCTGAAAAAAAGGAAGTATCCCTGCAAATTGGAACCAAAGGGGAAAAAAAGCAAAGGACGTCTTATTCCTTGCACATTTCATAGTCTGGTTCATACGCATAAAGTCAAGTTCTATTATGAAGAATCCAAACAGACGCAAAGGAAGTTCATAAGAACGGCTTTGAGTCTGCTGGTGATAATCATTAGAGCAAAGGGGTCACCTAAGATCTCCCAAGCCAGCAGATCACCAACAGTATCTCTAGTAGTACAGCCTCATCCTCATGCAGCCATCAAGGGGAATAGCAGAGGCTGTACCTGGATCATAGAGGGGGAGAAGGGGAAGACACTACAGGGAAGCCATGAAGTAGAACTGCCTGAAGAGTTAACACTGCTACCAAAACCAAACTGCCTCTCAAAAATTGTAACCTTGTGCAGAAAATCAACCAGTATTTTCCAATGGTTCCTATTCCACAGTCCCATCTCTAGGTCATTCTTCCACTTTCCCCAAATAGGCCATCTCTATTATCTCCTACCATTGTGAGATTGTCACATAATGGGAAAGAATGGGGAAATATCTTAGTGGCATTGTACCTTCTGGATATGTGACAATTTTCCAGGGACGAGGTGAGGAGGGGGTGGTCGTGAGTGTGAGCATGTACATATGATACTTGACCTTAAGCTTTACTGAAGTTTGACCCTAAGCTACGGTTTTTAGATGCCTCTTTCTAAATGTGAACAAATTTATTCTAAAACTTTTCTTTGAAAATGTGATATGCAGAAAACATGAGCAACCAGTTAACAGATGATAGGGGTTTGCCAAATTGGAGTTCAAAGTAATTGGGAAGTCCAGCACAGGGAAAGGTCACCCCAGAAAAAAATCCCCCTCTTCAAGAAGCTCTGGCAAAAGCGAAAGAACGAGATTTTAATCACTGAAGCTAATTACATAGAAGACTAAATCACAAGAAGAGTTATTTAAGTGTCTTAAATACAATAAAAAGGAATTAACAGGAAGCGCCATCTTGACAGCTTCATGTCACAAACCAGGCCTCAAAGGATCAGCTAATTCCCAACCCGGGAGTCAGAGAATGATAAACCACTCAAAGTTTGATCTTTTTATTTTTTATTTAAACTGTTTTGATTAATGGATAACAACTCTTTGCCAACTCCACAGTGAAGTTAATCAAGAAAAAAATTTTAATCTACTAGAGGAACTGCGAACCTCATTCTCATTGATTCCCCTGAGGGCAAGAGATGGGAAGGCTGAAGCCTGCGTCACATCAGGGAGGGCGCTCAAGGATCCTGTGACTCGACACCCTCCCACATATGGAGAGGAGAAACAGAAGGATCAGATTGAACCCTTTTGAGGACACAGACATTCACCCACTTTGACATATGAAATACATCTAAAAATCTGCTTTGAAATAGCCCAGTAAGAGACTCCATCTCATCTGCCTCTTTCTTCTCATTTCCCCGGAATCACCACCTTCACAGAAGCTGTTTCACAGTCAGAGAAGCCCAGCTGATGGCTTAAATGACTGGAAAGCCAGTAGGTGCTATGAAGACCTAGATAACAGAAACTCACAGTATGTGTATACGTCCATAGATTACGAGAGACATTACCTGGATTGGATCTCTTAATTCTGCAACATTTCTACAAGCTCAAACAAAGCCTGCCTTTCAGAGAGGCAATGCAGACCACAGAAGCTCTCGTAACTAGCTTCCCTTAACTGATTGGCACATTCTAGGACCTTAGCAAAACCTACTGGCTGATGCCCACCGACAAGGGCCTCACTAACACACCTGTGTACCTCTGTCCCAACGAGTGGAGTCATTTGTTTTTGTCCCTAAATCGGTTTTTTACTGATTGTGGCTGTTATTTAATTATGTACTTCATTAAGTATTATATTAATCATTGAAATATGAGTACACAAAGAAAGAATTTATATTTAGGAAGACAGCTGAATGCTTTAAAAAGATTCAATAAAGAGGAATGGCTCAAAATAAATGAGCAAGAGAACTATTAACAGATGAAGGGGATGTAAATCACAAAAATCTAGGGTTCTATGATTAGTGCTTTTAAGTCCTCATTCAAACAGGAATGTACCAAAACATCAAATAGCTGACCCATACTGCCCATATAACAATGATTTGAAAAGGTATGTACATTTTTATGTTTTAAATGAAAATAAAATATTTGAGATAAATTTTTTTAAATAATTCCCTTCTTTAAACAATGTTTTTTTAATAACTAACCATTTTGTCAGATAGAAGGCTTCTAACCCAAAAAACCAAATCCACTGCTATCGAGTCGATTCTGACTCATAGCAACCCTGTAGGACAGAGTAGAACTGCCCCAAAGGGTTTCCAAGGCTGTAATCTTTACAGAAGCAGACTGCCACATCTTTCTCCTGCAGAGCTGCTGGTGGGTTTGAACTGCTAACTTTTTGATTAGCAGCCAAGCATTTAGCCAGTGTACCACCAGGGATCCTTAAAAAGCTTCTAGTATACCTTAATTCTGAATGTAAGCTGAGTATTTGGACTTTCTTATTTATTAAGACTTCAACTTTTCTACAATATTATTTGAAGTGATTTGCAAAGTATAAAAAGTTCAGAAAAAAAGGTAAATAAAAATAAAAGCATAACAAAGGAAAAATAAAGAGAAGCTATGAGTTTAAGGTTAGAGTGCAAAAAGTATGCTACTATTAGAGATGGTCTATCTTTGGCACTGGGCTTCCAATAACCAAACAAAAGAGGAAAAGTATCAGTTCCAAGTTTCACAGTATTGATTATATAAAAACAAACCTGCAGCTCAAGAGAAACAGCCATCTCAGGTAAAGAGACATCTAAGTACTCACTGTTATTCTTCATAAAAGGACACTCTGCAATACAGTCAACAAATCATTCAACAGATTTACTGAGCTGCTACTATATGCCAGATACTGGGGCTACCACAGGGAATAAGAGACAAAAATCACTATCTTCAGGGAGCTTACTTTCTAGTGAGAGATGGCCTCAGCAATACCAGTAATTTCTTATGTTTCTCCTGACTGCAGCCCAGCAGTTTAACCACATGGTGTAGTTCAGTAAAAACAATTCTAAGAGGAAATGCATAAAGCTTTCCAGACAGCCTGCCAGGCCAGTCTAATCCAAGGAGACAATTTAAGTATCTTGAGACACTGTATAGCCCTCTAGTAAATCAAACAAAAATAATATTTCTTACCATCCAATTACATGAACTGGAAAGCAGAAACATCAATGTTATCATTCCTGTCACGAACCTGGAGTACAGATATTTTATGCTGTCAATTTAGACCAATCAACTTGTGTTGTTAACCCACCAAACAGAAAACAGGGTTGACACCTTCTTTCAAAGACTCAGGAATCTATCCAGCCAAAACTCTGGCTGAAACAGAGTCATCCCACCTCTGCAGAGAGACAGGTTGAAGGAGTAATCTTAGTCAAGGTCAAGATCAACACAGCTGAGACCTTGAAGTTTTATGCCATGGAGCACAGTCATAGCATTCTGCTTCAGAAAAAATTTAAACCAGCTGCCTCAAATTGTCCATTAAAACATAATCCCTATGAAACACTCCTAGAATACCTAATCTTAAGCAGTGTAAACTTATTTTAACTAAATGAGCTGATCTACTCTAATGGATTGTTAGATAATGGATTTGTTAGATAAACACTGGTGGAGGCCATCTACCAAAAATAAAGATGTGGATTTTTACAGTAGTATCGTCATTTTTGCCAGTAATTAAACAGCAGGAGCCATTACCTATTAGCTGCTCCTTGATTACGATAGCAAATTTTTTATACGGGAACTACAGACTTTTCAGCTTTCCATAGTAGGAAGGTGTCATGGATTGAATTGTGTCCCCCAAAAAATGTGTGTAGCAACTTCGCTAGGTCATGATTCCTAATATTGTATGATTGTGTTATCTGATATGATTTGCTTATGTTTTGTAAACGCTACCACTATGATGAGATTATATGTGATCTCCTCATGTGTTGTAAATTCTATCACTGTGATAAGGTTATACTGATGACGTTGACAAGATTAGTGTCTTAATGCAATCTCTTTTGAGATATAAAAGAGAGAGGCGGGCAGAGATACGTGGGAACCTCATACCACCAAGAAAGCAGTGCTGGGAGCAGAGCATGTCCTTTGGACCTGAGGTTCCCGTGCAGAGAAGCTCCCAGACCAAAGGAAGACTGATGACATGGACATTTCTCCAGAGCCAATGGAAAAAGCGTTCCACTGGAGCTGATGCCCTGAATTTGGACTTGTAGCCTACCGGACTGTGAGAGAATAAATTTCTCTTTGTAAAGCCATCCACTTGTGGTATTCCTGTTAGAGCAGCACCAGATGACTGAGACAGAAGGTATGGATCCAGTCCTAAAAAAGTGGTAACAAACTGGTAATAAATCATTCTTGCAAGTTATACAGATAGGAGAATGACCAAAATGTGTCCTAGTGTTTCCCTATTTCAAAAATATTATCTGATTTGCCTAGAACCTGCTTCTAACAAAACCTGACCCTGTGATGGTCTGAACGTACCAAAAGCCTATATTCTGCTCCTTCTAGCAGAGATCAAACCTATGCTTGTTGTATGAACATTAACAACATTAAGAAATACAGAAGTGGTAACAGTGGCTACAAATAGTCATTTCCAAATGTGACAACAAGAATGAGGGGAAAGAAGCTCTGTTTGATGTGAGAGCTTCTACACCGGAAATCGCTGGAAAATTCTCAGTCCTTTCAGAGGCACTTTGTAGTTAGAGGTGTTGCTCCTAAGGGGCTTCATTGTACTTTCAATAAGACAATCCTTGTTTTGATGAGAAGCCTATTCTTCCCCTTCACTATGCCCCTTAGAAGAAAAGAAAAATACCAGTTTGGTAACAAACAGCATTTAAGACTATTAAATAGAGAAGGAAACAACTACCATGCTGGTATACTTTATGCAGAATAAGAATTGCTACTGGGGACTGACTGATGGTTTTAATATTTATTGTGGAAGCATGGCCCAGCAGGCTTCCTCCTTCCGTACCAGATACCTTCCTTGAAAGATTCTGTTCATCAACTAGGCTGCAAGAGATCTTGGAATATAACCAGGATACAGCCAGCAGAGTGGAGGAGGAAGACCCCGTCTCCTAGTGATTACGTATATCTATACAAAGAAAACGTCTAATTAGCCTCCCTTCTTCTTCCTTTTTTTGGGGGGTATATATATCTACAAACGAACTTCCTAAACTAATATGCAGATAAAAATTCTAACTAAATTTTGGATTGTACCTAGGGTCTGGATGACACTCAATAAATGGCATTATTAATAGTAATAATGTGTACTACACTGGCTAAGTACATAAACCCAAAACTCATTGCCATCGAGTTGATTCCAACTCACAGAGACCCTATAGAGCCCAATAAATCATAAATAATAACAACAATGAAAGTGTATGATTAGCTAATGAGTGATTATACAGTACTGTGCAAATTTAAAGTGCCACACAGGCACATAAACTATTATAAACCACTGTGTTGAGAGAAAGAGTAAGAGAAAGCAAAGCAGGGAGAAAGGAAGGAGGGACTGGTTATCAGCCGCATCCCCGCCGGCCTGAACACTCACATTCCTCCAATGGTGACAGTGGCACAGGTCCGCTCGGAAAAGGCAGGCACCGTCTCTGTGGCTGGGCTGGCTGGTCTAATGTAGTCCACAGTCACGTTGACCTGGAAATGAAGAATCGAGGGTGTTAGGGTTGGGCCACATATGCCTGCACAAGTGTAAAAGATCAACTCACTCACAGCTTGATTTTCTGGGTCTAAGATTAAAAAAGCAACAATTAAAAGACAGCTGATACCAATAGAGACAACTGGCTGGGCATTTAATGGCCCAACAGATATTAAACTTGACAAAGATATGTAACCCCCATGCAGGAAGGATTCCTAGATACTACGGTAAAGCCGTTATTTAACATTTTCTGGGTCAGAATCCTTTGAAAATATGTTATTTTTTTTTTTTAAATGAACTGACTCCAGAGAAAAACTGTATATAATTAAAACTGTATATAATTTAGTGTGTCTTAACTTTTCCAGGACAAGGTTAAGAACAATCAAGAGGAATCAACAAGAGGATAATCAGAAAGATGCTTGGCGTTAGTGTCACGGTGTATGAATCAAAGCTGCACGGCTAACTCAGCCCCAATACCAACACAGTTGGAGTTAGCAGGTTTTGAAAAAAGACAAGAACAGAACCAGAAGAGCCTTCAGGTTTTGAATTAACAAGCCTCATTTCCCCTCCGCAAGTCTCCTACAACCAAATGTAGAGACTGTTATTGATTCCTTCTTCAGGAGATAGTCTCAGACTGGGAAGAACTGAGAAACAAAAGAAGAAAGAGAACTAAGGAGTCTTCTGACCAAAGAGCATGAAGAAAGACTAATGTTTATCTAACACAAAGTAGGAGGTGGCATACCCTCTCAAGGAACTAACAGTCTAGTAGGAAGGAAGGCTATGCATACCAAGATAAACATGGTTATGTGTTGAAAGAAACAAGTATGTGGTATCCATTAGCAAACATACAGGGTCAGCCTTTATAGAAGAAAGGAGTATGCCTGGTTGGGTCATGGGCAAGGTTTACATACCTACACCTAAGAGATACACTGGCTCAACAGCCTGAAGCCACCCTTGCAGTCTCAGAGTCCAGAATCCCCGTTTCCAAATACCGCTTAAATTCCCACTGATCAGCTTAAAGACAGCGTGTTTTACAGGCATAAAGTTCAGCTACACTGCCGGGGAGTACCATTAAAATCCTTTCAAACTGCTCCTCAAAAACTCATTTTAAAAATGCATATGGATATTTGAAAAAGGACAGCTGCCTCAAAATTCCAACTGTCAGATCAGTCACTTGATCTGCCTAATCACGTTTTAGAAGCAACAAAAAGGAGTCATATTGGGAAGAAGGCCAATTAAGGGCTGAGTTTAAGGTAAATCATTCTTGGAAAAGTACTGTTATAACATAACAACATATAAAAGTAGGAAAAAAAAGATGATTCTGCACTGGGTTGAAAAGTGTCCCCTCAAAATCCATGTCCACCCAGAAATGTGTGAATGTGACCGTATTTGGAAATAGAATCTTTGCAGATGAATTGATGCCTTTGAATTGTGCTGTTGGAGAAGAATATTGAATATACCATGGACTGCCAAAAGAACGAACAAATCTGTCTTGGAAAAAGTACAACCAGAATGCTCCCTAGAAGCAAAGATTGCGAGACTACATCTCACATACTTTGGACGTGTTATCAGGAGGGATCAGTCCCGGGAGAAGGACATCATGCTTCATAGAGGGTCAGCGAAAAAGAGGAAGACCCTCAACGAGATGGACTGACACGGTGGCTACAAGCAACAACTGTGAGGATGGCACAGGACAGGGCAGTGTTTCGTTCTGTTGTACACAGGGTCGCTATGAGTCGGAACTGACTCGACGGCACCTAACAACAACAACAACAGATGCAATCAAGTCAAGATGAGATTATGCTGGACTGGGGGGGCGGGGAGGTCTTAAGTCCAATATGTTCTCATAAGAAGAGGGAAATTTGGGCACAGAGACAGACAAGGACCATGTGTAGACAGAGGCAGAGAGTGAAGTTACAGTGGCCACAAGCCAAGAAATGCCAAGAATTGCTGGCAAACACCAGAAACTAGAAAAGGCAATGGATTCTTCCCTAGAGCCCTTGGAAGGTGCCTCTAGGACCGTAAAAGAATAAATCTCTTGTTTTAAGCTACTTCATTTGTGATACTTTGTTATGGCAGCCTAAAATCAGGTGTCCACACTGGAATTATTGCCAGGTCTTATCAACTAATCTAAAGCTAAATGTGAGGAATGTGATCAGATGGGGGTGGGGTGGAGCTGAACAACTAGTACCTCCAACAAAGAGGTTAAGTTTCCCTGTATGCAGCTGGCCGGAGTTAATATAGGCCAACGACAAGACAAGGAGTGGGAGAGCTGATTCAAATTCCTAGGAGAAGGAATAACCTAAATGTTCTCTAAGCTGATGTCCCCTGGACCTTGCCTCAGGCGAGGCCCTACAAAAAGTCAATTGCTTTTTGAGAGCCTCAGTTTCCTGCCCCAATGCAACTAACTTACAGCTTCAGAAGCAGGAAGAAGGCCAGGAAATCACTTCGAAATCTGCTGGAATCAGGTAAAATCACTTAGGAAATCAGACGTGTACAGAAGCTAAACCTCAAGGGTGGCCCACACCATGGAATGTAAAGTATCTCAACGCCAAGTTTAAAAAGGACATAGTCACAGGGTATGGTCCAATCTGGGGCATTAGGTAGAAAGTCAGTAAATACTGGAGATGAGGAAAGAAATCCATATCCCTTGTGTTTTCACCCAATCCATCAAATAAGCTACCAAAAGGAAAAAAATATCAGCCCTGCTTAAAAATAAACTAGTGAATCTCAAGGTTACTTTGCACCTGCCAATGCCAAGCCTCCTGCTTGGCAGGTGGACCGGGTGGGACAGCAGCCCTTCAGTACAGACACCCCGAGCAGTATCATTAGCTCTCGACCTAGAGAGATGCCGGCTCATCCAGAAGGCAACGTGGGTCGCGGTGGTGGTGGGGATGGTGAGGGGGAGTCCACAAGAACAACAACCAAAAGCCAACACCTGTGCATCTTCCAGACCAGAAGGCCACAATGAGGTAATATCCCCAGACTGTCTTTCAGGAAAATCAATGGGAAGAAAACAAAACTTAATCTTCGATAAACGAGAACCCACAATTACGTTCATCCGCCAATTAAATTTTTCCTATATCTAGAGAAAAAGAACTGAAAATAAGTCAGAGATTAAAGAGCTCTGAGTGGAAGCAACATTATTAAAGAAAATCTCAAATACAAATGAGGCCCTGAGAATAGAGCTACAGCCAAGATACACACCTGCAGGCAGCTACGACAAACCAGGAATTAAAATCAATGTGTAATTAGCATTTATGTCCCTCTCCTGTGGATTCTGAGATCTACTCCCTTACCCTGGAGTTTTTCATCTGTAGATACTCATCAATGACCTGTCAATCACTTGAATA
This sequence comes from Trichechus manatus latirostris, assembly GCF_000243295.1. Classification (NCBI taxonomy): domain Eukaryota; kingdom Metazoa; phylum Chordata; class Mammalia; order Sirenia; family Trichechidae; genus Trichechus; species Trichechus manatus. The sequence goes on along the minus strand of NW_004444033.1, from coordinate 2,697,014 downwards.
AGGGACGCAGTTTAAACAGTTTCAATTAAAACAACTGCAAATCTTGGCAACGTCTCTGAGTAAATGATAACCTGAATTTTGCATTTGGGGGTAAGTGCATATGGAATGGCATGAGTTAAAGAGAAGAAACGAATTAATATAGATTTGTTCTTCGTTTTCCAAGCCAAGGTATTCCTGAAGTGTTCGGTACACAGCATTTTACATACACACGACACAAAGGCTACATAACTGAGCCGGGGGCCGAATCTCTGCTTATAGCAACGACCAGAAGGAGCCCCAGGCTCCTGCTTGGTTCTACCTGTCACTCTCTTCCCAATAAGTCACCTCACATCTTTGGGTCTCAGTTTCTTCATCTGGAAAATGAGAGCACTAGACTAGAACTCTAGGGCATCATCTTACTCTAAAATTCTAAAAGCTACTTAGCCAGACCTGGTTTACTACAATCTGATTTTGTACTGTGATTCTGGCTCACGGCGATCCCAGATGTGCAGAGTAAAACTGCTCCATAGGTTTTTCAAAGCCCTGACGTTTTGGAAGCAGATTGCCAGGCCTGTCTTCTGAGGCACCTTTGGGTGGGTTTGAACCGCAAATCTTTTGGCTAGTAGCCATGCATTTAACCGTTTGCATCACCAAGGACTCCAGTGGTTTCTTTTTGTTGTTGTATGCTGTCGAGTTGATTCTGACTCATAGCGACCCTACAGGACAGAACAGAACTGCCCCATACGGTTTCCTAGGCTATAATCTTTTTTTTTTTTTAATTGTGCTTTAAGTTAAAGTTTACAATTTAAGTTAGTCTCTCATACAAACGTTTATACACATATTTTTATGTGACCCTAGTTGCTCTCCCTATACTGTGACAGCACACTCCTCCTTTCCACCCCAGATTTCCCATGTCCATTCAACCAGCTCCTGACCCTCTCTGCCTTCTCATCTCGCCTCCGGACAGGAGCTGCCTATTTATTCTCAGGTATCTACTTGACTAGGCTGTAATGTTTATGGAAGTAGATTGCCAGGTCCTTCCTCCCCCGGAGCAGCTGGTGGGTTTGACTGCCAACCTTCTGGTTAGCAGTCGAGCACTTAACAACTGTCTTAGTCATCTAGTGCTGCTATAAGAGAAATACCACAAGTGGATGGTTTTAATGAAGAGAAGTTTATTTCCTCACAGTCAAAGTAGGCTAAAAGTCCAAATTCAAGGCGTCAGCTCCAGAGGAAGGCTTTTTCTCTCTGTCGGCCTTCTTCTCTTCAGTGTTCCCCCAGACTAGGAGCTTCTCTGCACGGGGACCTCGGTCCAAAGGACGCACTCTGCTCCCAGCACTGCTTTCTTGATGGTAGGAGGTCCCCAATTCTCTGCTTGCTTCCCTTCCCTTTTATCTCTTGTAAGGTAAAAGGTGGTGCAGGCCACACCCTAGGGAAACTCCCTTTACATTGGATCAGGAATGTGACCTGGTTAAGGGTGGTGTTACAATCCCACCCTAATCCTCTTTAACATAAAATTACAATCACAAAATACAGGACAACCACACAACTCTGGGAATCATGGCCTAGCCAAATTGATACACATATTTTTGGGAGGACACAATTAAATCCATGACAACCACTATGCCACCAGGGCTCCTTACTGGTTTGTTAGACCTCTGTAATTCCTACCTTATGCTATGCTTACTACAATAAACTAGAACACATAGATTGTAAGCTCCATGAGAGTAGAGACCATGTCTTTTATTCACTGAAACAGCTGGCACAGGGCCTGCAAAACAGTAGGAGGGTATGTAGGAAGTATCTGTTGTATGAATGAATACATGAATCAGAAATCTTTTCATCAGACAAAGTCTGAAAGATACCTTTGAAAGGAGATGGTTAGGCATTCTGAGGAGCGCTTTTTGTCAAGCTGTTGACCATTCTGCTATTTCACACAACAAAAATATATTTATTTGAACCATGTGTATGTGGTGTGTTGGGGCGAGGAAGGAGGGACTGTATTTTAAAGTTGGGATAAAGTGCTAAATGAGAACTACTTTAATCAAAGCCAACTCCATGACAGATTTAGAAAGCAATTTATAAATAATTTATCATATTTATTTCTCAAAGAGTTTCTCGAAGATAAGGTAGCATGCAATATGATTCATCCTTGGTCCATTAGATTATGGAATTTTCCTGAAAGCAATTTTAGGAAACCTTCAGAGGAACTAAGATGAGAACTTAAAATAAGACCAAATTTATATGTCAATCTTTAATAAAGGCCAGAAGCAGCTTGGTACAATCGAATAATGGAAGCTCTGGGCCACACCTAAGGAATTCTGAGGATTCCTCATGACTAGTCACTAGAAAAATATCAAATCACCAAAGGCACTTCATAGACTTTTTGATGCTGCTGATGATAATGAAATGCCAAAATGTGAACTACCTGTGCACAGAAGATGAGGTAGGGAGAAAAACAATCATATATAGCCACATTTCCAGGTCACAGCCTGAGTTTAGTTTTAATATAACTAGGACAGTTATGCGCGGCTCTTTTGCATAATCACCACATAATCCCACCTCTATTTCACACGGCCAATCACAAACAGCTGTAATAAGTTCACAGCAGCAGTAATAAGTGCCCTCTCAACCGCTGGCTCTTACGACAGAATTTCCAGGTAGTTATGGGAAGCCTCTAAGAACCCCAGATACAGAGAAGACAACTTCATCTGGTGTAAATTCGACTAATGTGGCCTAGAACAAAAGTAACAAAATACGGAGTTAGCCCCAATAAGAACATGGACTCTCGAGCAGCCAAACTGCTGGGTTTGGTTTCCAGCAAGTCTAGGTATGAGCTGTGTCAACTTGGATGAGTTACCTAACTTTTCTGGGCTTCAGTTTAACATGATAGCTACGCATTCCTCATAGAGCTGTTATGAGGAAGAAATGCATTAATATACATAAGGCATTTAGAACAGAGCCTGACTCATAGTAAACTCTATATAAGTGACAGTTATTTTTAGATAAATGGGTACTGATTTTCTTAGAACAGTGCCTGGCAATAAGTAAGTGCTAAATTAGAACCCGTGAAATAAGTCAATAATCACATACATACATGCATATATGCATAAACAGACATATGTTGACTTAAATCATTAGATACTGAAATCATTAGGCAGAAAGACTCAATTAAATATACTTTCTCCTTAAGGAGCCACGCAAACAAGAACATGTACCTAATACATATTCATCCTAACTTAGAGAAGGCTTATTTTAAAGAATGATACACTATTTAGTATTTATTTAGACATTTTCCAGACTAATTATGCAGGTACCAGTTATTGGATATTTTATTTACCGGAGATAATTGAAGCAAAGTGTTGTGAACCGTATCAATTACTAGGTTAACTACAGAGATTTTGGGCAGGAAACGTCTTACCTTACCAAATTAGGAAGACAATGAACATCAAAGAGAGACAAGTTTCAGTTTGCTCTGGACTTAACAGGACCTTCCCTAATACTCCTCAATAATTAAATTATGCATTCTTGATCTTTTTTCCCATTTTTAACTATTCTTGATTTTTTTACATAAAGCATCTTATGTAATTATTCTAAAAATACAAGAGTAGTAAAGGATATACTTTTAAAAATTTCTAAACACACTTCAATCATTCATTCATCTAGGTACAGGAAGAGCTTCAAAACAACTTGCTAAGAAGCCTCCTGACCCTGTGTCTGAGCCTGCTCTAGGCTTCCCTCCCAGCTGAGTGACTGATGCAGACACAGCACTGGTGGAGGATGTCAAACTCCCTCCTTCTAGACCAGCACTGTCTAACAGAGATAGAATGAGAGTCACGAATGAGTACCACATATGGACGCTTAAATTTTCTCCTAGCGACATTGAAAAAGTAAAAATTAACAGGTGAAATTACTTTTAATAATATTTCTTCTTTAACTCAAAATACTCAAAACATTATCATTTCAACATATAACCAATATAAAAAAAAGTAATGAGATATTTTATTTCTCTGTCTCTCTCTTTTTTTTTTTTTTAATTGAGTCCTTGAAATCCAGCATGTATTTTACACTCAAAGCATATCTCAATTTGGACCAGCCACATTTCAAGTGCTCAGCAGCCACACATAGCTAGTAACCACCATCTTAGACTGTGTGAACCAGGACTATCTGTTAAGGCACAGTGACTCTTAGCCTCATTCTTCCGTTATATGACCCCACCTTTTGTGGTTCTAATCTTCTACCTTTATTTTCCCCTGTGAGCTTTTGTTATATTTTATGAATCCTTGTAAACATTCAAACCAGGTATGCAAAAATATGGTATGAAAAGCCAGACATATTTAAAAAATGTTTATCTTCCATTTTCTTTTTTTAAAAACTTTATTACTCAACTAGACTAGAAAGGGAGTCCCTCAGTGGTACAAATGGTTAACACACTCGGCTGCTAACCAAAACGTTGGAGGTTCGAGTCTGCCTAGAGGCTCCTTGGAAGAAAGGTTTGGCAATCTACTTCTAAAAAAAATTAGCCACTGAAAACCCTATGGAGCACATTCTCCTCTGACACACACGGGGTCACCATCAGTCAGCAACAACTTGACAGCAACTGATAGAGCATAAAGATAAGTTATATGCTTTTTTTCAGTTCCAAAAGACAATTTTGAGTTCAAGAATAAACTTGTATAAAGGAAAAAAAAATCTTGCGATCTATAACTACCGTTGTAAAATATATTCTCTTCAATAGTCTGGTAAATCAAGATACTTTTCAGGGACTTCTACTATTTCAGTGACTGGATTTCATTAATTCTTGACTTGCCACCATAATTCCAGAATTCTTTACCTTAGTATTTGAAATTTATTCTAACGGGTGGATAGTGACTGGGTGGCTGGAACCCCTGTTTTAAAAAATACCTGCTTTCATAGTTAATGATTAGGGCTTCTGCTGAGTACTGATATTACTAGAAAGAAAATGAGCAATCGGTAGATGCAAACTATTTTTATAACCACAATCAAAAGCTGAAATTTATATGTTCCATTAGGACATCTTTGAGCTTTGCTGTATCTTAAACTAAAACAACTTTTACAGATACATTCACAAACAATTATATATTTTGTTGTCTCCACTACACTGCCAAAACACAAGCAATGCTCCCTCCCTACCTCTCCAATCCAGCCAAGATGCATTCTGAAACACCCCTTCCAAATCATTGTAATTAGGTGCTAAGGCTGGTTGTTTATTCGCATGTATTTATACTGTTCTCTCCCATCTACAATCGCCCTTCCCACTGCCCTCACACACAGTCAGAACTATTCCAAGCACATTTTATTTTCATCAATGGAACGTTAACCTATAGCGCTTACAAACCTTTCTAAGCACCGAGTCAGGCAGCTAGCCTATACCATTTGATGCACTTCTGACAAAATGGACCTCCAACTCCCCATCCCTGCTGGATGGGCAAGTGGTTTTATCTGTTTTGAGGGAAGAGGTAAAATCCAGCTTAGTACAGGGCTCCGTGGAGATGTTAAGAGTCAGTACGTGACATTAGGCATCTGTTTAAGTGGACATCACTGCTCCCAACAAACATTCAGTTTAGTAAATAGTTAATTAGAAGTATTCACAGGCGCGAGGAGCCACAAGTACACGTGAAAACATTTTATGTAAGGGGCCATGAGAGATGGGCAAAGATTTCTAGAAGTAGTGGTAACAGCCTTTCAACAAGCATAGCAATAAAACAGTCTGAAAATGGACTGTACAGTTTATGTATGGAGGTGAATTATAGGCACATAGAAAAGTCATTAGGGAAATAGTTTCGACGACTAAAAATATTTCCAATAAACCTGATAGGGATCTTAGGGAAAACCAGAGACCAGTATTTGAAAATAAACAGCTGCCAGCATTTTCATTAAACCTCTTGGTTCTAAAGTTCTTATGAACCTACAGATACATCTAAAAAAAGTGTCATCTGTGTCTGTGCTAATGTTCTGACCATTACCTTCCTCATTAGTAAACTAAGGGCATAACTCATCCCAATACCCGATTTTAATCCCACACTGTTGTCCCTAAGAAGGAATGCCAGAGGGCCCAGAGGCACTACTGGCAACTGTCCCTGTGTCCCCTACATGTCCCTTCTTACTCCTCAGCAGAGCTACCATCTCCCCTGCCTCCCTTTAGAGAATGAAGTTGAGTGTGGGTTGGTTTTCTCCTCTATGTAAGTGTCAATCACTGTGTCCAAAATTCCCAAGGTCAGCGGCAGTCAGGGGAAATTAAATCACTTTGTCAAGAACTCTCCCTGGAGGAGTTCCAGCCACGAGGGCAGCACAAATACACGGAGATACTTATCCTTTGTGTAGAATACATGCAATGTCACCCAGTCTTTAAAATAACAGCAGAGATAAAACGAAGATGGGAGGCAAAGGGATATGAAGAAAGAGGATTTACTTAATGGCCTCTAAGAAGAAATACTGTAAAAGGGGGGATATTCTTTAAAAATGGATAAAAACAAAAGGTTTACATTGCATTTTCTCTACAAATATATACCAGCCTATGAAGGGAGTGTCTCCACTCAACAAAATGCCAAACTGGGAAACCTAAGCAATAAAAGTGTGGACTAAAAGCATTCACCCTGCCAAGAGTTCCAATAAATTCCTGTTGCTCAGGGGGCTATGTAGTGCTCAGGTGAGTGAAGCCAGTGTAAAAAGGCCCTTCTGCCTTCACTAGAGTTCAGGGAGCACCCATTTCTCCAGCACGTCATGAGCTGGCATTCAGAAGTCACTCAGATCAGGTTAGGTAACTAAAGGCCAAAGTTAGAATGGGGAATTGACCTAAAGGAACTCTATCATAAGCTCAGAGGAGAATGATGATGAAAAACAATAATTCTTAAGGAATGCCTGCCAGTGGCACAAAGAGAAATTGCCCAAGGATACAGCACTTACAGTGTCATATAAATTATTTTCAGTTTTGTTGCTAAGAAAAGATTCCAATATAGCCAAGTGTCAACATCATAGGCTTTTTTTCCTTTAGACATACCACCCTCTCCCTCTACTTCACACAGAAGATAGAGGCCTACCAAATCAGATAAAGTTCCTTGATAAAAGGCACAGCGTGCACAGAGCAGTTCCACCTTAGGACAATGTCTGAAACTACACACAAGCACTGATCAAAGACCATCCTGCATTGCATCTGTGTTCACCTCCAAATTCACGTCTCTTGACTTCTGGCTACTGTTTTGAAAGACAGTATATATGCAGAGAGACGATCCCCAGCCTGTCACACACACGCATACTCAGAAATTAGGTGGTTAGCACTGGACCACAGGCCTAGGGCAAACACCACTCTTGTACCCTAAATTCATGAAGTAAGCTAGCTCTGGCATCCATACAGACAAGGAAGGCTTCTCACAGTCTCATTGCTCTTCAGTTTCCACTCCTACTGGAACTTTTGGCACTCAAAAGTTATCAGAGGCATGAGCGAAATTATTTCTCAGACTGTTCCACCACACACAACAACTTAGCAGCATGAGGTGGGGAGAGGCGCAGCAACTTTCTAACCCAAACCTAGGCAAATCTTGAATCTCTTGGTTACTTATGGAGGACGCTTTCATCACATTCCCAGGAAAAAAGATGGTTCCACAAAGGCAATAATAATTACAAGTCATGTTCAGTAACACATTAATAAAAGAAGACAGGTCCCAGACAGCATGGAGGACAAATTAGTCTACCTTTCTCAGGATATGAAACGCCTTTGTCTATTTTCTTGCTTTCTAAAACGAAGAGCCAACTTTCGAAGCAGCAAGCAACATGTCTAGGTACCACAAGCCTAACTAAATATACATTCTTCACCATTTCTCACAGGCAGCTGTAGAAGGGGAATAAGGAGTCCCAGGTTGGTGCAAATGGTTAAGTGCTGGAATACTAACCAAAAGGTTGGCAGTTCAAACCCACACAGAGGCACCTTGGAAGTTAGCCCTGACAATCGTCTTCTGAAAGGTCACAGCCTTGAAAACCCTATGGACTGCAGTTCTACTCTGCACACCGAGGGTCGTCATGAGTCGGAGTTCACTTGACGGCAACTACCACCACCACATTCAACCTCAGCTCATCAACATCCTATAAAATTGACAAACTATTTTGAGTGTCTTGTGCTCTGACACATTCCCTCTATGAGGAAAAGGACTTTCTTGGAGACCTGTCACCTGAAGATCTATACTTTTGGGGAATTTCCATGGCTTCCCACCAGAATTTTCCCACCTCTTTCTAGTTCTCTGGTTGCTGAATTCAATAACTATTGTCCATGCTTTCACCTAATGAACATTCAATTTTCATGTGCTTCTCTAAGTGGTATTTTTCACTGTTGGCAGAAACCTAAATTGGGACATCTTTGGAGGTTAAGCTGGCGTTTCTACTAACATTTAATATGTGGATATCCTTTGACCTGGCAATTCCATGTCTAGGAATTAGTCTGTAGAAACAGAGATGTATGTACCCGCACCCTGTCCTCTGCATTCATGGTAGTTTAACATAAATGCATGATTACAAGTTGTGCTCTCGCTCCCACGTTAGACCATGAGGGCCAAGCTGGCAGAGACCATGTCTTATTTTTTTCACCAGGGTATTAGCAGCACTTCTCAATAAAGATGATGCAGCTATTGAAAACAAGGAGGGAGAACTATACATTCTGCTATGGAAAGATGTCCAAATAAAAAAAGCAAGATGCACAATAGTACATCTAATCCTATTTGGGGAACAAAAGTCATGAACACATACAGAAAAAGAATCTGGAGGCATAAACCCAGCATGTTAGAGGACTTACCTCTGAAGGTGCAATTATAGGAAACTTTCAACTTTTCATACCATATATTTCTGCTGAGATTAAAATTTTACTACATTTGAAAGGGGAAACAATGAGATGCATCTTAAGAAAAATAAATGATATGGTTAGTTGGAGTACAAACAAACAAGCTCAAAAACTGGCCTGCTGACAAGCGGGGTCTTCAATGCCGAGTACCTATTTCATCACACTGGTTCCCAGGCTGAGGACAGCGTCACCACTCAGTAGTCTTCTGCCAACCTGTAAGGATTATGCAGGGCAGTCTAAACACTGCGAGAAGGATATAATCATGAGGGCTTCCGGGTGCCCAGTGGTGCACTGTTGCCATAGCAGGTGGGCATCACTATCTGCAAATCAACTGCCAATCTCACTGTGAGCTGCTATTGATGCTGCCGCTACCACCTGCCTGCCATATGTTTTTTCTACTTGTCACGTAACAAGGAACTGCATTTTGGCATGCTGTTCACTGACAGTCTGATACGACTAGTTGATGTTTGTTATACCTAGCCGCAGCCCTCCATAGGGCTGGGGAAGAGCGGATGAAGAATATCAGATATTCCTTTGCCCACAGACCATTCACTAGGCTCCAGCATTTTAGAGTGGTTTAGTCAGCTGCTCTTGCTCTAGAGCTCTAGGGCCAAGAGCTGCTAATGGCAGAGGGCTATGCCCCTCTCCCACTTATGGCCCAGTGATTCCATGAGAAGAGCAGGATGGAACCCTGACTTCCCACTGTCACACACTGGATTCATTCCATCCCCGAATCATCACAATATAGTCAATAAGCACTGATGCAAACCCAAGGGGTCTCCTTTTCTACTCTAAGGTAGCGCACAGGTGAGTGAAGGGCATGGCATTGGGAGTCATGAAGAGGTGGTGGTGGAGCCCTGTGTCAGAGCAGCAGGTGATCTGGGGAAGAGAATACAATACGGTAAAATACGTTTGATGTGCCAATAAACTGCCTCCACGCTCACTGCCTGTATTCACAGAACTCATACTACTCATACATTCCTATTTGCACCTACCAACAAACTAGGAACCAGCTTCTGAAAAGGAGAGCAGAAGATTTTCAATACAATGTTTAGGCAAAATAGGGTGAACAGACAGGGAATTACAAAACAGACTAGAATCAAGCATGTTAACCATACCCCACATATTCCCATTAGTTATGAGAACTTCAGGGTGATTATCCATCTACACTTTCCATGAATTTGCAAGTCACTGGACAAGTACTTGCTTCTGTTAACGAAGGGACTTCTTGTACATTTCAGGGGCCACCATCCCTACTCTCACCACCACTTATCTCCCTGGATAAAACACCAGCCAGCACCCACACCAAGAAAGAAACACTAAGCATTACTCATCCTTCATTCAGCAACCATTCCACCAACATGAAGAGGTATTTTTTTAAATTATTTTTTAAAATAAATTCAGGTAAAATGCACATAACATAAAATTCACCACTTTAATCATTTTAAAAAGTACATTTCAATGGATTTTAATATATTCTCAATGATTGCGACTATTACCCTATTATCAAATTCCGAAACATTTTAATCAGCCCCCAAAGAAGCCCTGTACCCATTAAGTGGTTATTTCCCACTTTCCCCTCCTGCCAGCCCCTGGCAACCACTAATCTACTTTCTGTCTCTATGGATTTGCCTAGTCTGGAGATTTCATAAAAATGAAATCATACAATATGTGGTCTTTTGTGTCCGGCTTCTTTTACTTAGCAGAATGTTTTCAAGGTTCACCTATGTGTGTAGCTGGCAGAGTAGCAAGGATCAGTACTTCATTCCTTTTTATGGCAGCATGTATGGACTGTGTAGATATACCACATTTTGTTTATCTAAGAATATGTACTTTTGAAACCACAGGCATAAGAACAGAAATTGCGTTTATGAAGTAAAGGTAAATTCAAGTGTAGTATCAATTCTTAAAGGGCAAGGGTCACAAGAAAATGAGGAAAGTGTGTAAAGATCCCACACAAAGCCTGTAGGAATATATAAAACAAAGGCGCTCCTCAGATTTAAGTCACAGCAAGTTGCCAAAAAATCCATTGCCAGCAAGTCGATTCTGACTCATAACAACCCTTGTAGGACAGAATAGGACTGCCCCACAGGGTTTCCAAAGCTGTAAATCTTTTCAGAAGCAGACCACCACATCCTTTCTCCTGTGGAGCAGCTGGTGGGTTTGAACCACTGACCTTTCAGTTAGCAGCCAAGCCCTTTAACTTCTATACCACTAGGGCTCCAGCAAGTTGTCAGCCATCCTAAATTTACTTACTGTCAGTATTATTTCTTGAGGGGAAGAGGGAAGGGAGTGGAGAACTTACACACAAACACACACACAAAAATAGCTTACCAGATAAATTTATAAAGAAAGCACATATGTCACTAAAAACAGACAATTCGCTAAGAAAATTTATCTCCTCATTCCAGCATAACAAAAGTTATCAGCAGCTCTACTGAACACTTCCAGGGTGAAATGGGCTTAGGAGAAGGTCTAAGAAAACAAGGTGGTTCCCTAAATAGTGAAACAATATAAAGTACATCCCTACTTGCTCGAACAGTAAAAAACAAATTCTAAAATGGAGACATGTTTTCTGATTGATGAGAAAGTCTCTTTTTTCCTATTCTCAACCTGCCCTGCCTGTCAAGCCAACCTACACACACACACATGCAACAATTGTTCAAACTGAACCAGGAATACACACTTTCTAGGCTGCTGATTGATCTACTGGCTGGGAAGAATTTATACCACGACAAGCTAGGGAACTCCAGCATATTCCTGGTTGCAGCACAAAACCAGAACGCTTTCTGTCCCTATGCAACAAAGTTAAAACTGAGGATGACCTAAGCGTAACATCACAAGTGGTACTTCTTCAATGTGGTATAGTCTGAGAACCACTGTTTTAAAGAAAGCAATTGAAGGCAAGTGAAGAAGAGCTATCATTAACAAGCACAAACCAAGCCATCAGTGTCAAACACGTAACAGCAATATAGTAATCTCCTAATCTGTCAGAGAACCTCAACCAAATCCATTTAAAAAAATAAAGCCACGCTCTCATGATGAGAAAGAAATCTTTCAGTGCCTACGTCTCCAGGAATGGTCTAAATAATCAATCCATCAAGCAGGCCCTTGAGAGGAAAGCAAACTTCCTCACAGCAGGTACTCTCTTCAAGGTAAACAGCACAGCTGCTGCTTTGGATGTACAAAAATGCAAAATATGGAAAAATCCTGTCAAAATTATTTTAAGGGATAGAAGACAACACCTACAAGCTTTTATCATCGCTTTGTACACTCACTCACTTAAAATGAACCAGACTGTAATTCGACATTCAAGGTCCCTCCTATCCTGGTTCCTTAGCCTGTTTGAACATCTCCCTGGTAGACAAAGCAATGAATCTCTCCCTGATGTGTCACCTGCAATCATTTCTCTGTGATGCTCTTGGCTCCTCTCCTGGCCCCACCTCTAACAGTCCCAGTGGAAAACCTAATGATAAATTCTTCTCCAATGCTGCAAGTAGACACATAAACAGAAAAGACCCAATGAGCTCTGCTCCATAATTTAAAAGGCATGACAATGCAGGAAAAAAGGGCAACCTTCCAGCAATTACTAACAGAATCATAATAGAACCAGAGATTTCAATTTCCATATAATGCTCCTAAATGAAAGCAAACCAAACTCCTTGCAGTTGAGTCGATTCCGACTCATAGAGACCCTAAAGGACAGAGTAGAACTGCCCCACAAGGTTTCCAAGACTGTAAATCTTTATGGAAGCAGGCTGCCACACCCTTCTCCTGCAGAGCGGTGGTGGATTCTAACTGCCAACCTTTCGGTCAGCCACTGAGCGCTTAACCACTGCGCCACCGGGGTTCCTCTGAAAAACAGCAGGGAAATAATTTTCATTGTTGTGCAATGGAAGGAAAGTCATTATTTCTTTTAGCACCTGAGATAAGAAATCAATATCTGAAGAGTAGGAAAGTTATGGTTTACTCTTTAGATAACTTTTTGAGCTATAAATTTATTATCCTGGTCATCGAATGATAAGCCTAAGGGGAAAATGATGTTATTTAACAATATTCTGCCAGTATAGAATTACCAGAGATGCTTAGACAACTCTGTGGGAAAGAACAAAGAAGAAAGCCGCTTTAGAGGAAAACGGGGCCATGCCCAGGGACTGAGGAAGGTAACCCGAGTCAACAACCAAGGCTACACAAAAGCCCAACCTCCAAACACTAGAAAATCAGTAAGGGAGGTTCCCGACTACAGACACGGGTTTATAGCAATCACTGGCCAAGATCTTCATGCAAACCGCCCAAAGGAGAGACTTGTCAAACAATCTCAAAATGAAAAATAAAAGAATGGCTTAAAGCCCAATCATTTAAAGAGTGCATCTCAAAACAACCAGGAGATGTAGGAGATGGAAAGAACTTAGTAAACCAGAAATAGAGCAAGCACCAGTGCTAACTACGTATGACTAAAGAAATAAACAGAAGAGCAAGGTGCAAAAAAAAAAAAAAAAGAAAAGAAAAGAAAAGTATTAAGAAACAACAACTTCAGGTTAATTACGTACTGAAATAAAAAGAATGGCATCCATAATATTCTGTCTCTATTTTCTCTATAAAAGACAAACTAAGATGCATAGGCATGCTTAAATTAAATAAAAAGATGCACTTATGAATAGAACTTGCATAATTAATGGTTATAACTGACAGAAGTTTATAAATTTAAATGCTGTGCCAGGGCTAATAAAATGAGTATTCTGTTAGTGACATCGGATATATTTCCTATGAATAAGCATCAAGATAAACACAAAAATATAGCAATTAAATCAATAAAATATTCAATGATAAATAAGTATGGGGCTGGAGAGGGGAAAAAAAAAAATCACACCATAGTTAAAAGGAATGTGTACACATGTCAGGGACTTTCTGTGAACCGGAGCAAATGGGGAAAAGAGAAGAATCAACTGGTATTGGTCTAATAAACAACTGCCAAACCTGAAAAGGGTGCACATAGACAATCGTCAATAATTACACAACAGATCAGCAATCAATGTTCATCTGTAAGCAAGACACTTCTATCATTTTTTTGTTTTATAGTTTTGCCTCTTTTGAACACTGGGAGAATATTGTTTTAACTGCTTAGGGGTGTTTGGGGCATGGAGCAGTGGAAAGTCATAACAACAGCTACAACAGCAATCATAGTTATTAGTGGTTCAGAGAGGTTAAATAATTTACCCAAAAATTATGCAAGGGAGACTTCTGCAATACAAAAGAGCTGAAATATAAACCACAGAGTTATACAAATTGGAATTAGGCTAGCTTACCAAAACAGTGAAAGAGGAAAACATATCTGTAGAGTAAAAATTACCTTTTAAATGATTAAGATTTAAATGTTTATTGTATAATTATTTGAAGATTTCATTTTTTTCCAACTCTTAATTAGCTAGCTAAGCTTTTAAAGTATAAACTAAAATGAATGACTTTTATTTAACACCAGAATAAAAAGGACCACAGCTATCACCTACAGCAAGCATACACTACCATAGAAAAGTAAACTGATTCAGAGAAGTTATGAGACTTCCCCAAATTTAAACGGTTAATGAAAGAGTTATGACCAGGATCCTAAATATCAGAGCAACAGTAACTAAAGTGGAAGAACAGGAAACCACAGTAAAAGGGACAGACTCTACATCATTTCAGTAAATCAAGTCCATTACACGCCTAGAGAGAATTACAGTCTAGGAGGGTGAGCCCAAGATCTTCCAAGTCTGAGTCATTTTAGAAGCTACCCTTAAAATAAATGGGCGACACAACGCAGGTGGCTGAAGGGGAAGTTCACAAGAAGGCTGACAGACAGAGGCCTTCAACTTCTGTTACTGACTCTGGTTCTCTCAAAAACTACCCACTCTGTAGCTATACGTCTTGCTGATGTATATAAAAGCAATCAAAAACACAGAAAAATGGAAGAGAATATTTTGTCGCTATGTTGTTTTAAATCATCAAAAGAATAACTAAAGGAAGGTTAAGAAATTAAGCATTAAGACTGAGTATAAGAGACATAAAATTTAAGATTAGAAAGCAATAAAATTAAAGTTTAAGATGAAAGAATTAAAATCACAGGAAACATAAAAGGTTGAATTTTCAAATGAGATAAAATACACGGGACTTAAACTGAAACCAAGAATACAGCACATTATGTTAAACACTTAGGAAAAAAAGCAGCTGTATCTATAGTTTGTAATTAACTAGATAATTTTTTAAAGGGGGGGGGTGCTATTATGCTTCTTTAAAGACCAAATCCTGTCTAAGAAAGTACTCAATACCATCAATTACAAACACAGACACCTTTCTGAACTTAACTCTTTTAATTTTAAATCCTCCCAGAGCTAGAAGTTTCTGATTCAGTATGGCTCAGTGAATCTAGTTGATTCTTTATATAGTACAGCTTTTTATTGAAACATAAAATTTTATCACCATAGTTCAAAAAATTAAGATGTACGTACCCAAACTAAAACCAAACCCACTGCCCCAGAGGATTTCCAAGGCTGTAAACCTTTATGGAGCAGACTGCAACATCTTTCTCCTGTGGAGCGGCTGGTGGGTTCAAAACACCAACCTTTTGGTTAGTAGCCGAGTGCTTTAACTACTGCACCACCAGGGCTCCTAAGATGTACACAGATTGGTTAAATGAATTATCGTACAACAACAACAAAAAAAACCCCACTGCCATCAAGTCGATTCTGACTCATAGCGACCCTATAGGACAGAGTAGAATTGCCCCTTAGGGTTTCCAAGGAACAGCTGGTGGATTCAAACTGCTGACCTTTTGGTTCACAGCCAAGCTCTGTAACCACTGTACCACGTACAGCCATTAAAATTATTACTTTAAAAGCTCCTTTAAGGGTGTGAGGAAACGTTCATACTATATTGTCAATTGTAAAAAGAACGAATAGATTGATTCAACTATAATATATAAAAGTAAAATACCTCAGAATGTTATTTGAATTGCTTTTATTTTTTCCATTATACTTTTCAAACTTATTCTTAATGAGTATATACTGTTTGTATAATCAGGAAATAAATAAATAAATAAAACAGAAGGAACACAAAAGATCATAGTTAGGGTGTGATCTATGGTAATGTCACTCCTAAAAAGGAGTAACCAGTATATCACTGACAACAGGAGAGGTTAGATTCCTAGGTGTAATTCTCCAAAAGGCTTGTCAAGGTACTATGTAATTAACCAACCAGTTGTTATTCAGTGTGTGCATGTTCCTACCTCCATATTTTTAAAAATAATTTACAAAGCTATTGTGTACACTAATGTCTATTGCAGCACTATTCACAATAGCCAAAAGGTAAAAACAACCTAAATGTCCAACAACAAATGAATGGATAAACAAAATGTGGTATATTACAATGGCATATTACTCAGTCATAAAGAGAAATGAAGTCCTGATACATGCTATGACATGGATGAACCTTGTAAACATTATGTGATATAAGCCACTCACAAAAGGACAACTATTATATGATCCACTTATATGAAACAGGCAAACGTATAGAGAGCAAAACTTATTAGTAGTTATCATGGGTGGCAGGGTGGGGAACAGGGGGAGTCACTGCTTATGGAGCACTGGTTTCTGTTAATGTTGGTTGAATAATTTGGAAAAGGATAGTGGTGACGGTTGCACAACATAATGAACGCAATCAATTTCACTGAACTATACATGTAAAAATTGTTGAACTGGCAAATGTGTCTTACATATATTTTTACTACACACACACA
>NW_004444033.1:2666961-2680319 GCF_000243295.1 Trichechus manatus latirostris | reverse complement strand
ACATGTAAAAATTGTTGAACTGGCAAATGTGTCTTACATATATTTTTACTACACACACACACAAACTACTGTAATTGTGTGTACAACATTAAAAAAAGAAAAGAAAATCTGACAAATATACAACCTAAAGCGTTAAGTCAAAAGTGTTATTTACAAAAGAGAAAGGTCAAGATCAGAGGTTTGTAAAGGTTCCCAAAGTCAAGAACTAAGGAAGTTGAAGGGTAAACACTAGGAGGATGGTTAGAACTCCACTGCTTAACAATTTTTTTTAAAGTAATCTTAAAACAATAACAACAAAAAATTTCAAGGAATGTATAAGAGACTTGTACCCATGTGAACTGCAAAGGAATCCTCCTCTATCCTTTCCTAGAAATGGAAATGATATCCCACTATCAGAGGGATGAGAACAGATAAAGTGATTAGCACAATGAAAATGGGTGAAGGTCAGAATTCACATTCTACATTATACAGCTGAAGTGAATACTAATGCTAAATTGGTTTAGTCCTTAAAAGAAATGGCTGAGGAAGTTTCAAGTAACATGAAGGAAGATCAGAGATGGTCTTGAACATTCATTCTGTTTCCAATGAACAAGGAGAGAAGGTAGATTTAATCTACATCAGGGAATTTGGGTTAGATGTTTACAAAAACAAACAAACAAACAAAAAACCTCAATAAAAAAATCCCTTGCCATTGAGTTGACTCCAAATCATGGTGACCCCATCTGTTTCACAGTAGAACTGTGCTCCATACAGTTTTCAATGGCTGATTTTTTTGGAAGCAGATCACCAGACCTTTCTTTCAAGGTATCTCTGGGTGGACTCGAACCTCCAACCTTTCAGTTAGCGGCCGGTGCATTAACCATTTACACTACCCAAGGATAAATGAATGAGCCACTGACTGCCTTTCTATAAAGTCTAAGTGGCAGATAATTTTTCGGATGACAAATGACAGTAGTGCTGAGGATGTATATAAACTCAGGCCTTTGGTTTCAATTAAAATTTTTGTTAATGTGCACTTAATTTTTAGCAGGCTAACATTTAAAATCAGTGGAAACATAAAAGTAACACCATGGGGAAAGGACAGTATAATAACGTAACACTGTATTTGTATAACCAATTAGCCTACATTTTTTAATAAAGTAGCATTTCTACTTCATTCGGTTTTCAACATACTCCAGAGTAAATCCTTAATTATTAAGTGTTGACTATGATATTCACAACCAATAATCATTACTCTATAATACAAATCATAACAAATCTCTCACCTGAAGGATCAAAGTGAAGCATTTTAAACAAAACATGCTGCCTTTGGGATTAGAAATAAATCCACTTACTAGTGTTACCTCAGAATTAATGAACACCTGAATCCATCAGCAACTCCTTAATTAAGTCCAGCTTTTAAAAGCGAACGTGTCCAACTGGCAAATAGAGAATATTTTCAAACGCTGGGTTAATTAACTGAGCGTTCATTTGGGAAGCTGAAAAGCAGAGGGTCCAGATTTTTGTTTCTAACTGATGATCTAACAGCTATGGTTGGAGAAGTAAGTTTGGGAGACTGAGCATCTTTAATTTTGAGATTTAAGTTTGAGACTTTTTCAGAGAGTCAAGGCGTTTAAAAAACAAAGCAAAACTCCTGGATGGGACATACTCTACCCTTTATTTAGCTGCCTTAGTCACAGAAAATCAAGTTCTCATCAGATGGCCTGCCAGCTCTCATGGGAACTCCAACAAGCCGTGAACGATGTACCTGGACTCCCAGGAGAGAAGGAAACTAGATGTGAAGAGCTCGCTCCCAACTCTCCCTTCCGCAGACCCACTGAGCACCTGGGGATCAAGAAGACTTTCTTAAGAAGAGTAAACAATAGACTGTAATCTTGTTAGACCAGTTCTGAAGGCAACAAGAGCAAAAGAAAATAAAATGTGGGCTGCCTACCTCCTCTCAAGAATGCACTCTGCATGCCCCCCCAAGTGTTCTTTGCACCCCTTCCTTTCTCTCTCACTCAACCTTATCAGGACCTAAAACAGAACTAGTTCCCTTATTTGTCATATTATATACTGCTCTCTGTGCTTAATTTGCCCAAGTCCTGACTCACTAGTTTGCTTTTATCCATTGAGCTCTTACATGGTGCAGAGCATTGCATGAAGTGCTTAACATGTATCACCTCAGTTAACGCTCAGAGAACCCCAAGGTAGGAAATGGACCCTAGGGACTCGGATTCATGTCTGCTTGGTTCCAGAGCCCACTCTATACCACTACAAACTGCCAGCAACAGGAGATGGATTACATTCACTTGATACTGAAGTACACAAACACCTCGTGCAGAAACTATCTGCTGACACGGAGAAATCACCACATGGAAGGTTACGCAACAGCACCTACGGTATAATTACCAGCTAAGCTGAAAATTATCCAAATATCCAAATGCATTAAAAAAAAAACTGGAACAATATACACTCAAGTATTAACAGATGTTATCCTTGGGTGGTAGAGTTTTTCTTTTTTCCTTTATACTTCTCTTTTTTATCAAAAATAATTTTAAGAATAAACAAGTGCTGCTTTCGTGATTGATAAAGCAGGCGGTAAATGTTATTTATAGCAAACAGCAAAAGCAACATACAGTTATCATAAAGAAAGCTAGAACAAACAATATCACCAATATTAGCAGAATTCACAATTGTATTTTCAAGCAGAAAAATTATGGCCACAGAGAAGACTAGGCTAAAATTTTGTAGGAAAACTGTAAGCTTTCCCTAACTTGTGTGGATCAGCAATGATAACCCTTTAGTACTTTTAAACATATAAAAATGAAATGTAAGTGCAAAGAGATTATTTTTGGTTATATGCATGAAAGTCTAACCGTATTTATGATGTTAACATTTGGGTAAAAAGGGAGCGTACCCTGCCACCCACAAACGCATCTGCTTGTATAAAACCCAAAAAAACCAAACATGTTGCCCTTGAGTGGATTCTGACTCATAGTGACCCTATAGGACAGGGTAGAACTGCCCCATAGGGTTTCCAAGGTTGAAATCTTTATGGAAGCAGACTGCCACATCTTTCTCCCGTGGAGCAGCTGGTGGGTTCAAACTGCTGACCTTTCAGTTAGCAGCCCAGTGCTTAACCACTGCACCACCAGGACTCCTTAAAAGATAAAGATAGTTAAATAATTTAAATGTTTGCCTATTTTATACAATGGTTTGTCAAAAAAAATACCCTATGTTTCTATATTGGCTTTCCTGCCAAATCACTTCAAAATGTCTGTTTCAGCAAATAAAACAGCAAAAGTCATTTAGTTTCTTGCTTTGGCTTTGAAAATCCTTAGGAGAAAATTAAAAAAAAAAGAATCACTGCTTTAGTCATATATATTCTTTCTAAAAACGACAGCTACAGCTATTTTTAAAATGTAAAGAACATGTTATGTTATATAAAACAAAAAAAAGTTTAAAATTATGTCTTTCTGGCTGTTTAAAAATTAAATTAAACAAAAAAAAAAATCCTGTAAGGAAAAGTCTCTGCCTGGCCATAGAAACCATATCAACGCAAAAAAGCAATCTCTGCAGGAAAAGGGAGAACAGATGACCCAGACACATCAATCCTGCAATGCTACCCATCACGTCCGACACACAGGGTTCTAGGGCTGAGATGATGACCTGGAGTCAAGGAAGAAACAATCAAATCCAAATGGGAAGCCCTGGTGGTACAACAGTTAAGTTCTTGGCTACTAACCAAAAGATTGATAGTTTGAACCCACCCAGTGGTTCTGTGGGAGAAAGACCTGGTGATCTGCTTCTGTAAAGATTACAAACTAGAAAACCCTATGGGGGCAGTTCTACTCTGTCAAAAGGAGTCACTATGAGTAGGAACTGACTGGACGGCATGTAACAACAACAGGTCATACAAGCAAGGCATACTTCCCAGAGGTTCTGAAGCAGGTCACAGTGCCATGCCAACAGTTATTATTTTATTAGCTGACACCATGTCCAAGCACCTCACATACTGCTTGTGCCTGGGGTAACATCAAGCTGGCATGACATTAGAGCACCCAGCAAGGAAACACATACCTGGGGCCCTGGCCCGTCAACTAGAATCCCTCAAGGGAAGGGAAATTCAGACTAAAAGGGGTGACTGACACAACTTCTTCCTCAACCATGTTTTCTCTTTTCCAAAACCAGCAGGAAGCGCCTGTTAAGGCAGGCAGAGAGTTTTAAATGCATCACAGTATTTCCCAGCCTGGAAAATTCTGTGTGCTCATCCAAAGGACTCAAGCCCCAAGGAAAATCTGAACCATCAAGCAAACTAAGCGGACCTTGTTGAGAGAAAAGCTAATACTGTCAACTTCAGGACTGAACTAAATTCCATGCTGCTGGGAGGAAGCACAGAAACAAGAAAAAAAACAAGCATGTAGCAAATTCCTTTCTTCCTCTTAAGGCCAGAAAGGTCCCAGGGATCCACTGCAACGGCCAAGTCAGATAGCAAGGCAGATGGGGGTACTGGAAAACGAGAGCTCCAACATGCTTAGCATTCTGAAGTTGTTTCATACTGAAGGTCTAAGAACTTTGAGGAAGAGGATGGAAAATGGAAGGCAGAGGGAAGGGAAGCAAAGGAAAAGAAAGGGTCAACAGAGAGAGAGGAAGGACGATAAGAGGAGGATAGGGAGACAGAAAGGAAGGAAAGAAGATATGAGACTATCAATACTACTTCCACTCTCTGAAAGGTGGAAGAGAGATAACATATCTATCTAGACTTAGTGGTCTTATTACCATTTTCCCCTTGGAAAGCTGTGCTTAGCTACCACCAAACTACAGCAGCAACACAACTCAGCTTTCTCTTTCATCCTCAAAAACTCTCCCATGCTGTGGAGTTCAAACCACATGCTGGTTTCCTTCCATTCTGTTGTCAGCAAGCAGCCTCCACCACCGGCAATGGGGAGAGCCTGGTGGAAAATGTGAAAAAGCATCTGGCCGATTTCAAGGAGTCAATCATTCTGATGGATTTCAGTTCCTAAAGCCATTATTTCAAAATTGAGGGAATTGACAGATGATGGAGGGAAACAAACACCAGTCTTCAAATCAGGGAAAACCATTTCAAGTTACAGGTCCTAGAGAAGTAGCCTGGACAGTAATCCTAACCAGAATGATTTAAATACTTTGGAAGATAAGACATAAAAGATATTTTCTGGTCATAACTCAATAACATAAGCAGAGATGGGGAGAGAATAAGTCAATCTCCTAGCTTTTAGGGGGCTGGAGGTAGGGAGGGTGGGTGGGGAGGGAAAAAGGAGCATGGTGGATAGAAGATAATTAGAGCCACTCCTCAGAGCTGGCAGGGATTTATAATCCCTTCAATAAACAGGCCTCCAACAATCACTGTCTATGATAAATACAAAGAATTACCCAGTGGTCACAGGACTCAGCTGTGAGCTTGAGACAGACAGACACAGACACAGACACAGACACACACACACACACACACATCAAATCCTGTCAGTTTGGCTACCACAAGGTATTCACATTCACTGACATTTACAATAAAACAAATCATTGGCATAAAAAGATTAAACTTTTGGCACTGAAAGGGCCAACTAGGTCAATCAGAGCAAAATAGGACAAAACATCTTCACTATAGGGTTTACCAACAGATGCTTGGAGACTGCCAGTCCCCTCACCTTTTACAGAGGGAGAAACTACCAACAAAACCAACCCCACTGCCATCAAGTTGATTCCAACTCATGGCAACCCCATGTGTTACAGAGTAGAAATGCTCCATAGAGTTTTCTTGGCTATAATCTTCACTGAAGCAGATCGCCAGGCCTTTCTTCTGCAGTGTCACTGGGTGGGTCTGAACCACCAGTCTTTAGGTTAGCAGTTGAGGCAAACCACTTGTGCCACCCCGGGGGAAACTAAGGACTGTAATAAAAGTGATTAATCCAAGGTCATGGAGTTAGGTGAAGATCAAGGACTAGATACACTTCAGGTTCCCAGCTCCAGGCTCCTGAGTTTTTCCACACCCAAAACATCCTCTGAGGTGGGGCCAGCGTCAGGCAATGGACATCTGCCTGTCTCTCCATGGTGGGGTCCTCCCCAGAGTCACTAGTAGGAAAACTACTACACATTTATCAGCAAATGTTGTTACATCATAGTCTGATTAGAGATATAAGGGTGACTAATTGAGCCTTTCAGGATTCTTTATAAAGATCATCTTTTTAGAAGATGGGAAAAAAGTACCCTTTGGATTTTACAAATTAAGAAAATAAGACACATTGAAGGAAATGAATTCATCCCAAGTGTAAGAATCTGAACATTTACAATGCTCTGCTGCACATCTTCCTTCCTCTGAGGTCGCAGAAATGTCCTATGTCTTCATTTTAATATGGGCTGCCAAACTGTGGACAAGGCTGCACTGGAGGTGCTAGTTCCTACTTCCATCCTGAGGAACTGAAACAGTTCCATCCTTTCTGCCTTACCCTAAGTGTATTCCTAATGCAGCTGTCCACTTCGAGTCCCTCCCCATACTATTACACTGAAAGAATCACAGCTGTCAAAACACTATGCCCATTTTACAAATAGAGAAACAGAGGCTTTACGAAGCTACAAACCATACACTTAAGGTTACACCCCTCAGCTGTTAACACTCAACTTAGCAAGAAAACGAAAGAAGTCTACCCAGCCCTCCAACTGCAGGTGGCATCATTTCACCAAAACCTGGCCATCTAACCTCTCATCAGCACCCAGGTCACCTCTGTGATTTTCTTCCTTCCATCCTCTTACTTCCCTTCTATGTGTTTTTTTTAAATAAAGGAGGGGCTAGAGACTTAGAGGTGGCAGAAACCTGGCCTGGTGGGGAAGGTCAGGTGTTAAGCTGGCCACTCGTTCCTTGGTGCTCTAGCATGCATCAAAGTCCAGCCCAACAGGCCCCAAGGAGTTGTGCTCAGCAGCAACCTGCCAGGCAAAAAGGTATACCACATATTGCAGAAATAGCAAACTGGCTCAAGTCACTGACTTATTTACTTCCAATTCATTTGGACTATTAGTGGGGAAAAGGAACATTATGAATCCCAAGTAGGAGGGGAGATGGGAAGAGCAGGGAGTAGTCGGGATCCAGCAAGCTTCTGTCATGTAGAGCTTTAAAATAATAATGGAGAATTCAAGCCAAAATCATTAATTTATTGCCTACTAGCTGAGTAAATCCCTCTGTCAAATCATTTTTAAAGAGAACAAATTACAAACGCTGCACATTCTCAATTATGAAGAAAAGACACAGAAATAACCCCAAACCAGACACGTGGCACTAGGAGTAAGGGCATAGGCTGCCTCATGAAGACCATAAATAGTAGCCTAAGAATGAGGCATTGACTGTATAAGGCATCAAGCATGTTGTCACCAATCAGATGAAGTGATAAAGTTAGTAATTATAATCTATACACAGAAGAACAAAAGAAAAACATATTTACTCTATTTTTAAGGCCTTCATTTGTGCTATGTCTGAAGTCTCACTTGTAGCAGGGCCCAAAGTCTATAGCAAATTGAAAAAATTAAAGAAACCAGGTGACAAGGAAACCATCTCTCCAGCTTAGAACTACATGATGAACTTCCCACATCTACATGATGAACTTCCCACATCTTTTCTCCATATTCAAATATGCCCCATGGTTCTTGCGACCTTCAAGGCACAGGGCAAATCCCACCTCTTCTGTACCAACTACTGAGGACCCTAGCCTGATTCCCAACATAGGCATAGTCTCAAGCACTGTGAGTTAACAAAAAGACAAGGTCTTTGCCTTATAGTTGTGTGGGATTGGGAACAGGGAGGGGAGGTAGGTCAGATCTGGGAGCTGGTATTACAGAAGTATAGACAAATCAGTATTATGGGAGGACAGAGAGCATCAGTCTACACGGGCAGCCAGGAATACATCACTACAAAGCCACTGAAAAGAACCGTCAGGTTTATGGCTAGGGGTAGGATTCTGGACAGAAAAACAAGTTTGAAGGCAAGGAGCTGTGAAAGCGCTCGGCATGTCCACGGAAGGATGCGAAGTTCTTTGTGACACACCATGTGGAGGGGGGGTTATGAGGTGAGGCCGGAAAGGGAAGCAGGACCTTTATAATATATGAAATTACAATACTTCATATACAGTGGCCTTGCTTTGCTTTTAGTGCCACTGAAGGTGCTGGATTCTTTTCTGTAGGCACCTGGTATCACCAGAGTCTGTGACATGACCAGGACTGGGCACACAGAAAGCAAGTCTGACAGCAACGTGAGAGATGGCATAGACTCGGAGGAGCAGTAAAACGACTAAGAGGAAGTTGCAATAATCGAAATGAGAGATAATGAGCACACAGATTAAATGAGAGGCACTGGAAATAGTCTGAAAAGGAGACTTTGGGAGCAATAACTGAGGTTACATCAGGAGAACTTGGTTACTGAGAAGACTGGGGTGAGGGTGGGGAGGTTGCTGATTCTAAAGTTTCTAGTTTGGAACAATGGGTGGGTGATGATAGTATTTAAGTACAATCAACAACAAAGGTAACTAAGGCAGTTTGTGTATAGGGGGAGAAAGCATATGGAAACCGTGAACTGTGTTTTGGACATAATAGATGTCAGCTATCTTCTGGAATCTGTATTTGGGAATCCAGTAGTCAGCAGCTGGAAACAGAGATCCATAGGCAGAAAGAGAGGTCAGGAGTGGACATGTGCAGAGGTAAGACTCAGCAGTCTGTGCAGAAGCTGAAGCCATCAGAAAGCATGGGGTCACTCAGAGGTGAGACCTCTCCCACCTCTGAAAGACAGCTATGATCCGTACAATCCGCATTCATATTAATCCAATACTGCTCAGAGACAGGTCCTTGTTATCTGACCAGTTATTCAAATCTGTTCTTTCTCAACTTCACGTGTGTGTGTGTAATCTTACCCCCATCAGACTGTAAGCAACGTGTGACAGAGATGATATTTTGTTCATCTTTATTTTACCTCCCAAAAGGCACCTAGTTGTAACAAAATACCCAACAACTATATGTGCCTTTCCTAAAACATGAGTTCCATGAGAATAGGTATTTGTAAGGCTCTATCTCCAATGCCTAGGGCAATGTTTGGCACAGAGTAATTGCTCAATCAGTATTTGCTGAATGAAAAATGAAAATAAATTGATTTCACTAAGCTACCACTTATGGACTTTTTAGCGTATCAACTGATTATACATGATCAAAACTTCAGGGAGTGGGTCAGCCTAGTCCAACCCACTTACTGAAGCCAGAAGAGGTAAGAGAGCAAAGTTGCAGAAGAATACCTTGTCCAAAAAGGCTAAATTGAGGACAAAACCTTGTATTTCTACAGTTTCAGAAGAAAATTCCTGCATATCTCAGCATATCTTGGCATAATGCTCCCTCCAAGCAGGCAAAATGTTAGGGAGAGATGGTGCTCCAGAAAACAGGCCTGTGCTAATTATTCCTAATGTTCTATTCATCAACCTTGAATGGGACGAGCATGGCTCATCAAGAGCTACAGCCAGGAACGATTCCTCCCTGGGTGTATCATATTTCAAAATGCTGCTAATTATCGAAGTAGAAGCAATGGAGGCACTGTGACTAAGGATGGCCCCGAGACAGGACAGCATTTTCAAATGGACATCAGCACTCATCCTTCAAGGAAGGGGAACAGGAAAAAGTCTAGGGGTGAACCCATGGACAAATGTGGAAATATGCTCTAAAGGATCAATAACTCTATAACAACTATAAGCCAGTCTGGAGAAAAGAGGGCATCACCACCCAGGAGGAGTAATGGCAAAACAAATAAACACAAATAATGGACACAAGACAATTGAGCACATCTGTATCCAGTCTGGCTTTATATTCTCCTATACCATAAAATATTGTGCACACTATCATTGGGCCCAAGCTCAAAAGAATCTATTCTTTGTAAATCAGGAGGTACAGGAAGTTCAAGAAGTCCAGCTAAGAGTCAAGTAGGGAAAGTGGCCAGAGAGATGAAGAAGCCATGAAGACACTTTCCTACCATCATCTCCATACATGAAACCACTGGAAGAACTGTCCAAGCCAGCAATCCTCATGGGACAGAATTGCAGCATTTTAGGAAGACCTGAAAATTTGGCAGAGAAGCAATAAGCAAAGTAAAAACAGAAGGCAATTCAGGTATCAGTATAAGAATTTGTTTCAGATAAAAGTGAAAAGCTTCACTTGGATCTTACACATTACAAGCGTTGTTTTTTTTTTTTTTTTTTTGGGGGGGTGGGGTGGGTACCAAATTATTTTGAAGGAATGGTACAGATGAAAGAACTTAAGTGGATATTTTGATACAATTTATAGAAAAGATAAAGGTAAACCGAACATGCCTGTGCTGTCTTCGTGACCACAGAAGTCACCCCTATGGCTATCGAGCAGCAGGCTAAAGCTTAGCTCTCTCCATCACTGTCTCCCAGGGTGTGCCTGTCAAACAGATACTCTGCCAGGCCAGATTCCGGGGCTCCCATCTTGTGCAAGTTGTTTATGTAGTCACCCAATTCTTTGATGGATTTCACCTGCTCATTTAGGTAATAAGTCTCAATGAAGTCACACAAATGGGGGTAGTTCTTGTCAGTGCCAGCTTGTGCAGTTCCAGCAGTGACTGATTCACGCTTTTTTCCAAGTGTAACGCACACTCCATTGCATTCGGCCTGCTCTCCCAACCATCATGGTCTGGAGATTTGGCCACCTCGTTGGTTCTGCAGCTTCATCAGTTTCTCAGCATGTTCCCTCTCCTCGTGAGATTGATGAAGAAACTATTTGTCAAAATTCTTCAGAGCCACATCATCGCGGTCAAAGTAGTAAGACATGGACAGGTTGACATAGGAGGTGTAGAGCTCCAGGTTGATCTGGCGGTTGATGGAGGCCTCCAAGTCCTGACTGTAGTTCTGGCGCACCTGCGAGGGGGACGCAGTTGTCTTGGCAGTGGTTGAAGAGAGGTGGCGGCGGTTGTGAGGTGCTGGAGCAGCGGAGGGGGCCTTGGGGCGTCCAAGGGCACTGCTGTGAGGAGGTGGTGGAAGGCTGACTGGGAGCAGCTGGTTGGGGGAAGGTTGGCAAGCACGAGGTCCCGTTCAAGCACTGTTGAAGCAGGAGACCACGGTGACTCTGTGAAGAACATCTCGGAGCTCGTTTTTTGAACTTAGAACTGCATGACCCCAATTATGAAGTTATAGCCCTTAAACATCAGTTCCATCAGCCAGCTATAAAGCGTGGGCAGGATTTCAACTTTAGAGCCAGCATACATTTGTCCCACATGCACAACTTATTTGAACCCTTCAGAAAGAAATACTGGAGAAATCTGAACTCCCAGCCTAACTTCACTGAGCATAACAAAAACGGCACACAGAAGAAAACCATGCAAATTCTGTGCTCTCAAAATGGACTTACTACTTCTAAATGGTATGTGTTACTTGGCAATTATATACAAACTATTGGTCTGTCTTAGCCTGGGTTCTCTAGAGAAGCAAAACCAGTAATGTGTGTGCATGTGTATGTGCATACATACACACACACATATATATAGAGACAGAGAGAGAGAGAGAGAGAGAGAGAGAGGGATTTATCTCAAGGAAACGGCTCGTGAGGTTGTAGAGGCTGGCAAGTCCCAAGTCCATGGGTGAGATGTCAGGCTGGAGGCTTCTTCTGACTCACGTAGTTGCAGGGTATGACAAACCTAAGACTCACAGGTAAAATGGCAGGCCACTGGCTCACAGGCTGTGGAGGCTGATTAATTCCAAGACTGGCAGGCAATACGCAGGCAACTGGCTCAAATTCCAAGGACTGGAGGTCAGATGATAATGAGCTGGATGCAGGATCCAGAGCAAGCAGGCAAGCTTTGCCAGAACATCGATATATATATTGGATGCAGGCCACACCCTCGAGGAAAATTCCCTTACAACTGACTGGCTGATCACATCAGATCACACCATGGAAGATGACTACATCATTACATAACTGCCAAACTACAACATTCCATAAGTACCAAACTACATTATTACAAAACTGCCAAAGTACATTAATACATAACTGCCAAACCATTGAGAATCACGGCCCAGCCAAGTTGACACAAAACCTTAATCATCACAGGTCTTAAAATTTTTCCTTATTAGAAAAATGATACATATTACCTCTATATAAACCCTTATAAGAAGCCCTGGTGGTTCAGTAGTTAAGCACTTGGCTACTAGCCAAAAGGTTGGCAGTTCAAACCCACCAGCCACTTGGTGGGAGAAAGATGTGGCAGTCTGCTTCTGTAAAGAATACAGCCTTGGAAACCCTACGGGGCAGTTCTACTCTGTCCTACAGGATCACTTTGAGTAGCAGTCGACTCAATGGTGATGAATTTTTTATAGACCCTTACATGAAGATGAAACTTCCTACAAGAAAAAAATTGAGAAAAGTTAGCAAGAGTCGAGTTTCTTCTCCAATTGAGCACATCTGTATCCAGTCTGGCTTTACAATCTCCTACAACATAAGAGAAGCCCTGGTGGTGTAGTGGTTAAGAGCTCAGCTGCTAACCAAAGGATCAGCAGTTCAAATCCACCAGCTGGTCCTTGGAAACCCTATGGGGCAGTTCTTCCCTGTCCTATAGGGTCACTATGAGTCGGAATCGACTCAACAGCAGTGGGTTTTTTTTGGGTTTTACAACATGAGATACTCTGCACAGTATCATTGAGACCAAGCTCAAAAGAATCTATTCTCTGTAAACCATGAGGTATAGGAAGTTGGAAGATTTGCAATTCAGCACATTTTATAGGGTTTTTGGCACAAACAGGTTATTTTTAAAGTGGGGAGAAAAAAGCCTGTCCTCTCCCTACCCCCAAACACAGCTGAGCTGATTCAGCACAAGTTTCCCCCTAAAATAAAATCCCAGTTTGCAGGAATAAGCATGGAAAGTTCCAGCCCCAAGGACGGCATTTCAGAAACCTAGCTGAAAAGATCAGGAGTGGGTGGCTTAAGACAAGTTGACCATAAATCCTGTTACAAATGCAAAAATTTTCACCATAAAACTACGAGCAACCTGGGAGTCTAGGGTGGGGAGTCTTTAATAATAAGCAAAGTAATAAAAGAGTATTACCCAGAGATATGAGAATCTCGAGGATTCTGGTAGCTAATAAATCATTTCCCACAGATGAACATACAGAAGAAATTTCCAGGAATGCAGCTGAAAGTTCTAGCTTCTCCATTTAACCGAGAGAGGCTTTCTGAAGAGGGTATTAGAATATACCTCACAGAAATACCACACTTCACCTAAGAGCTGTGTGTTCAGCTCAACACCCTGATGGCCACCAAAGCACAGAGGTACTTCTCACAATCTGCAGACAAAAAAAAAAAAAAAAAAA